>NC_064575.1:85583100-85909728 GCF_937001465.1 Orcinus orca
TGATCACGGGCTGCTCTGGATGGGCCACTCTCACACCAGCGTCCTGCCCCAAGAAGCACAGCGCCCAGCTTGTAGAAAATGTGAAATAAGTACTGATTGACAACATTAGGAAGGTCTGGCGTGGACTGAAAGGCATGGAGGGCAGGTCTGTAATCACAGAAATCCAAGCTTCCCTCCCAGTTTAGTCAGTGGGGCTGCAACAGCAAAACACCACAGACTGGGCGGCTTAAACGACAGAAACGCATTTCTCACCGTCTGGAGGCTGGACGTCCAGAATCAAGGGGCCGGCCAGTTGGTTCCTGGTAAGAGCCTTCTTCCTGCCTGTGGACGGACAACACCTTCTCACTGCGTCCTTGCACGGTGGGGATGGAGGTGGTGGGGGAGGGGGGAGATCACTCTTTATCTTCCTACAGGACCACCAATTGGATCAGGACTCTACTCACTTAACCTTAATTATCTGCTAAAAGCCTCATCTCCAAGTGTAGTCCGTTGGGGGTTAGGGCTTCAACATCTGGATTTGGGGGTGGGGGGGGACACACTCCAGTCCATAGCAATTTCCTAAATGACATCACCAGACACAGCATGTTTATGAAAACTGATGCCCGCAGCCCCGATGACCGAGTAACTCTGAATGGCAGGTAACGCCAGAGAGATGCTTCCCCTGGACACAGAGAGCAGGATTTATTTGGCCTTTAAAAAAAGTCATCAAGACTTCCACGGCTGCTACAACCACAAAGCCTGATTTTTTTTTCCACCTGGAAACAATTTATTATTAACTAATAAAGCTCTAAATCCATGAAGAAAAACCACTTAACACACTCAAGGTCAAAATGAAACAAAAATGACATAAGCACATGTATGCCTCGACAAATCCACAGCGCTTGGTAAAATTCCCGATACTCTAGAGAGACTTAAAACGAAATGCCCTGTGTGTGTATGGCTGATGCACTCTGTTGTGCAGTGGAGGCTGACACAACATTGTAAAGCAACCGTACTCCAATAAAATTAATAAAAAATAAAATAAAATAAAAAATAAATGCCCTGTTAACTTCAACATTGCCTGTAAGCAGATCTCAACTGATCCTTAGATGATAAGGTTAGGATGAACATAACTACCTATTGGCAGGGGTGGTGGGGAGACTGAAATAACCTGGGAATTGCAAGGTGTGTGAAGTAATCCAATTCACAGAAGCATTGAAAAGATGTGATGTTACAAGACGAGTACCAATTTGAAAAATTAATGTCTATGGGCATTTTCTTCCCCAAATAGGGAGCGGAGTGAATATGGGAAATTAATTTTTAACGATATTCCTAGGATCTAAGGCAACCACATGTCTGGGCAAGCCTGATTTCGCCCTGTCCATTACCTTGAACTCCCCTCTACTCCCTCAATGGGTGTGTTCTGGGTGGTGTGAATTTCCCTGGGTGACCAAGTCAGTCACGGCTTATTCCAGTTCCTTGCTTTGCAGCTGTCTTTCCCTGATCTCCAAGTGATTCTCAAGAATTAAAGCCATCTCTCATTTATATTTTTATTTTTCCAAAACCTAGTGGGGACTTACACACCCGTGTCCTCATAGCATCGCCGGTGAAGGAGAAACACATCGATGAAAGCGCTAGAAGGCGGGAAATTCACACACCTCCCCCTGACCTGCCAGCCGCCTCTTCTGTTCTTTGGGAACATTTATCAAGAGGTAATTGAGACTCATTTTCTAAATCCAAACTGAGTTGATACCCAGTGCAAATTATAGAATTTTAAAAGCCTTGTTATTCTGAGAAAACATGAAAGTTACACAACCCAGAACAAACTCATTAGGGGGAGGTCTTACAGGACCCGCTCTAACAAACACATAAGAATTACTTGTAATTAGCATATGATTGTATGCAACCTGTGCTCCTACACACTGTCTTATTCTGTCACAGTGCCCAGAGGCCCAGTGAAGGTGTGTCCTCCAACCTCCTGTTGGGCGGTCAATGAGCTCCGTGGTCCACGCTCAGGGAGAGGTCTGATCACAAGGTGCAGACCGCTTGGCCACGTGCATCAGGCCCTGTCCTGGGAACAGAAAGCACATGGTGCGCAAGATGTCAGAGGTCGCTGACCTCCCGGACGCACTCTCCAGGGAAGGGGACAGGACCCCTGCACCCTGCAGGGGAACAAGAAAACCACCCAGAGCGAGAGTTGCTACAAGGGAAGCATGTCGGCCCTAAGCTCATGCCCAGGAAGGGCTCAGGTGGGCTCCCTGCTCAGTCCCAGAGCCAATTGCTGGGAGACACAGCTGTGAGGAGGTATAGCCTCAAATCCAAGGGCAGTGGGAAGCGTGTCTGCAAGGAGAGGGGCGTGGCTGGAGCCAAGCAGAGGGCGGTCTCCCCTTCCATTCCTGCTCTGGCCATCCCTGTTCTCACGTGCTTTCAGACAAGCCCTGCCCACCCTTACGTGCAGATGACAGAACTAACAGTCAGGGTCCAGCTTGCACCCTCTCATGGCCCAGGGCTGGGGCTGGCACCGTTAAACCCTGCCCAGGAGGTGACGAGGCTCTCCAGACGAGAGGGCCTGCTGAGGCAGCGGCAGTGGGTGGTCTGGTGCCCGGCTGGGGCTCCCCGCCTGGAGCTGGCCCCTCCCACAAGTCAGGCTCAGGCCTGGCCCTTCCCAGCACCTGTGTCAGAGAGAATCAGAGCTGGATAGGAGGTAAAGGGGTAAAAATAGATTTTTTTCTGGAGTTATGGCAATAAAAGAACCTCAGTACAGAACCAGACTCAACTCCAAATACAGCAGAAGCAAGTGAGGATTTACAGGCAAGAAGGAGGTGGGGGTCAGTGGATGGAAAATGATTATAAGGAAACCTTAGGGGCGATGGGGGGAGTGGATTCTGGTGAAAAAGACCTAACAGGATTCTTGTTGACAGCAGGCCAGGGGATCAGAGCTGATGTGGGATGGGGTGTGGGACGAGGGATGTGATCAGCTGGTGAAGGCGGGGATTCTGGCTAATCTGACCTGCTTGTAGAATTGTTGTCGGATCCTTGCTACAGCTGGGCTCTTGAGGACATGCCAAGGACTAGCCTATCGGAAGAAGGCTCCAAGGAGACGGCCTAGAGTTTGGTCGAGGAGGGAGTCTCTGTGAGCCCCTCTTCTCGTTCAAGGAGAGAAGAGACACCTTCTTGTATCTGCACCACGTATGCCCATTTCTCATTCCATCACCTTTGTTCATGGAGGGACATTTGAACCAACGTCGACACTCAGTAGTGGAGAATGTCGGCTGGATGGTGAGAGCAGTCAGTCATGTAATTAGGGGAGTTGCTATGAAAAGAAAGAGAGAAACACAGATGAATGGTTGGAACAGACTATTTTCTGAGTCCAGAGAACAGCCCATGAGATTTCTCGATGCTGGGTTCAGAGTATCTTAGCAGTGGAGTGGGGCCAGCAGTTACCATTTCACAGGCATGGTGAGATGGCAGGTTGCCCGGCTTCAGCGTGCGGGACTTCCGGAAAAGGGCAGCTTTTGTTCTCAGTGACGTCAAGTCAGGAGGATGAGAGAAAAATGGAAACGTTAATTTCTGACAAAATACTCAAGATGGCGGGATCCAGTTTACAAAGAGGTGAAAATAGCTCAAAGGCAATGAATAGGACTAGAATTTAATAACCCACAGGGTGAATTTTCATTTTCTGCCAAAACGTAAAATTTATCTCTACTGTCACCTGTCTTTCCGATCAAAGATAATCAAAGTAACGTTATTCTTGTTTACAAAATTAGTCTGGTCTCATTAGATTTGGCCTAATTATTTACGTAAGTGCTACAAGAATGGTAACTGATCACAAAAGCCTTTTCCGGCTTGCTTTGCCGGGACTTGACATAAGAAATCTCAGATTGGACTTTTAAAAGACTCTGGAGCCTAGGAAGCCAACCCAAGAACCCACCACTAGATTTTGCCTGTGATGCCTATAGATTTGGGTGAATTCCTCTCTTCTCAAGGTCCCCAAAATATCCTCAGGTTCCTGGGCCTGCCAGGAAGTGACCTCCCTCGTGACCTCCCCACAGGACTGGGAGCCCTGTGCACCAGGTCCCAAGAGGGCTTTGTAAGCATTGGTCCATGAAGTCAACTTTAGTTCTTTAACACTGTTTGGTCATCATTTTCAAATATGAAAATGATTCCAGTCAAAGCCTTGGTTATAGAACCCGTGTTTCCAGTTACGTCCTATCACAAGGAGGACAGATTCTTACTGAAATTACGCAAATAATTCTATTGCCATGATGCTGAATAGTAGCTTTGAATTCTGGAGCGATCAGGAAGCGAGAAAAGATAAATGTTTCATTTCTGTTTATGAAAGTATAATCTACTTGTTGTTACAAGTATAGATAAGAAAAAAGGGACGGAAGTTTCTTATATCCAGAAATTAGAGCATCAAAGAACCAGCAATGTCCCCAACAAAACCATAACCATCCTTTATCAGTTCCCTTAGTCTTACGTAATTAATTCTTGTTCTGCTTGCTGTTGGCTTAACCACCAGAGATCCGGAGCTCCTGACTCAGTCCAGTGAGTTAAATCTCAAAGTTATTTAAGCAATGACATCGAAAGCTTGTACGCCAGAGAACTTGTCACACTCCTTTCCATGGGTCTCTGAGACAGTCCCTTTTTATGGAAGATGGAACACGCTGATCTGTATCTGATTCCAAATGCTTTCAGAGTATAAAGTAAAACAAAAACTATTTGTGGAAGACAAAAGACTTAAAATGGTTGTTAAAGGGACAAGAGTTCATTTGACAAGGAAATTTGGCTATCTCTGTGGCATGGAACGTTTAAAATGGTAACTGGAATGACGACTAATAACATTACATTGGAAATATCATGGAAAACAAGAGTGTTGACACATTTCTATGGACTTCCTATCATTTCTGAAAAATCTATGCTACTAACATTTTCCTGTCAAACATAACCTCGGGAAGGTTAAGTATCTCTTCTTATTTGACAACACTTTTCATGCAATTCAACATAACCAAAAAACCAAATTATTTTTAAGCATTTCTTTCTTTACAAGTTAAAAAACAAATCCTTTGAGATTTTCCAGGAGCCTGCTGGAAAATCTCAAGGTCAGTTTGAGGTCAAAATGTCACTTAGGATTTGATTTTGGGAAGTTGTCAAAAATGCCAAAAGGTTTGGACACGTGATTACGTAGGACCTCTGATCCCTAGGAAACAATACTTAGCTTCTCTTAAATAACTGTTTATAATGGAGATTACTCAAGATGTAAAGAAAAACATTTCACAATCTCTTATGAAGGGCAGACCAGTAATCCAGGAAAAGATTGTTACGGCAGAGAAAGAAAACCAAACTCTAGTTTTATAGTCAGTAGACTATTGAGCTCATTTTTAAAAACCTTATAAACAAATTCATTCAATCACAGCTTGAATGCACATAAAATTCCTTTTTGACAAATCCTCTACCATTTTTTATATCCATTCAGGTTTTGGTCTATGTTTTTTATATTTTCTTATTCGGAAACAACCAGTCATCTTACTTTAGGACAAAATTACTCTCTTTTGCCCTTAACAAAACACATCCTACTTTTTGTTTTATACTTTGCATACAAAGTTGTTTCCTGCATTATTTTTGGTAGTTTTGTTTACATATATTGATTATAATTTTTTAACCATGTAACCCTTGTTTTACGGAGAAAACTAGGAGGAAAACAATTGTGAATTGCCTGTCACATACCAGCATTCTGTAGGGGACAAACACATTGTATCAATTCACCATCTCACAATTTGTATAAGCATATGCCTCATTAAGTACCATTTTTTCAAAGTGGCAGAAAGAGCATGTTTCTTAACAGACTCAAATACATGTAGTCTCTCTACACCACATAAAAGAACCCATAATGACATAAACTTATACTTGGCAATGAATACCTTCTGTGGTTCATCTTACTGAAGAATGATCTAGACATTATTTCAGGCAGACACATCATATAATTAAACAAAGCTCACCATCATCTCAAGTGTTTTCCCCGTTAACTATTTTTACAGCATGTGCGTTTAGGCGAGTATCACACAGCAAAAACATACAAAGCTAAATAAATGGGGTTTTTTTTCTCTTTTACTACTGTGCTTAATAAACAGGAAGTAATGGACGTCAAGCAATTCATTTTTACGACATCTTTACTTACACATTTGTTCTTAGGTCGAATTTATAATTTCTATAATTTAAAATATCTGGTAGATATTATATTCCGTAATTCTAACTAGTAAACCCAAGTAGAATAAAACTGTATGCTCTTATTCTATTTTATGCTGATAGCTCAGAAGATACACTAATTTTTATTAAACCAGCAATATTAACCTAATCTTATTTACCAAAGAGTTACCCAGGTCACAAACTTGAAAAGCATCTGGGTTAGTTTCTATATTTCTGGGAGTTTTTGAAATATTTAATTTATATGTAAATGCTTACTTATGCTTAAGTCAACTGAAATAGAGCTCTTTTATGACATTTTATGAATTAATTTGGTAATACCATCCAGAGACAGAAAACGATCACATATACGTAATCTATGTGTATACAGACAGACAGGCAGGCACAAGTGGAGACCTTGTAGCTTTCATACCAAAATTTTAGCCGAGAGTCAGGTAAACACAGTGGTACAAAACTCACTAGCTTGTCTCCACTTGACATTTCTATCTAAATTGTGTCTCTGGCAAGTTAAGATTTCTTGCTTATCATGAGGGCTAACGCTTTCCACCAATATCTGTGGAGCTAGGATTGAGGGGAAAACGCACTAGGTGATTCCTTGCGTCTGGAATCGTTCACCTAGACCACAGGGAACGGAAACCTACATGGCCCAGCCCCTGCCCCTCATTTCCAGGTGAGGAAATTCCCATCCAGAGGGAACTCCCCTTCCCACGAACAAGGAATTCAGTGACAAGATATTTGAAGATTTTCTCCGCCACCCCCAACATGTAATCTCATGGAAGCTGTGGTCTAAGGTTTAGAAGAGAGACTGAGAAACGTCAGCTGCTGTCTGGAAGTCTCCACGTTCACATGAGTGGATGAAATATCCTGTCTCTTTCCAGTTGACATTTTTTCCCTTCTTTTCAGCCTCAGGCGGATGCTTTCAGGGGTCCCTAGTCCCCTGAGAGCCCCAGTGGAGGCAGGCAGCCTGAAGCTCCCGTCACTTTGTGAGTTGAGGGGCTGGAGGAAGCAAGGCCATCACACAAGGGGGTCTGTGAGGCGAGGGAGGTGAGGCCCGCCCCCCCCGAGAAGCAGCTTCCAAGCTGGTCGTGAAGAATGAGGGTTCACTTGGAAACTAAGGAGAAGAGAAGACCCAGGCCAGGAGGCCACAGGTGTGCTGCTAGGTTAGAGCTGCGGGCATGCCTGCAGGCAGGCCTGGAGGGCGTGGGTGAGGTCAAAGCCCCACGGCCTTCCATCCTGCCCCTGCCTGGAGAGTCCAGCGCACCCTCTGCCCCAGCTGCCCTGAGAACCCAGGAGGGTGGCCCACGTGGAACCCCGTGACAACTGTCTTGGGGCAGATCCCTGACCTGGGGGCGCCAACCCGTGAGTGGCCAATGGCCTTTCACCCACAGGAGCTGAAGAGACACAGAGAGGAAGCCGGGCAGGTGGTGACTGGACCAGGGACAGAAAGGCCAGTGGAGCCAAGGCTGGCACTGGCCCCAGGGTGGCAAGAGTGCTGACAGCAGAGAAGCCAGGGGCAGCTGGAGCATTGGGTCAGCCAGGAGCCGAGACAGAGCAGTTTCCAGGGAGCAGGAGCCAGGAGGCCCCCCAGCCACGACCAGGCCCTGCCCCGGGGTCGGGGGGCGTCCGAAAGGGCACTGGCTGGGCCCCTGAAAAGACCCCACTTAACAGAGCCAGGCACTCTGGGTCCCTGGGCTGCAGACAGAGAGCTCCCAGGGTCTGGGGGATGTCTGGGTGTAGGATGGAGTCTGGACCATATTTAATAACCTGGACGGAGGGGGTTGGTTGTGTGAGTTTGGCAACAGCCAAGGGTGGGGTACCACATTTAGAATCAACCTCAGAACGTTATCTGAGCACGGTCCCTGCAGGGGGCGGGGGGTGGTTGTGGTGAGATTGACAGAGGAAGACCCTGCCCATTGTCCAGACACTGGAGCCCCAGAAGGAGGGGCAGCGGTCCCGGGGGCTGTTAGGACACCATGAAAGGAAGCGGTTTTGAGTGTCTGCCCTCCTCCTTCCTCAGCTGGGCCCAGAGGGATGCAGGACACAGGACGGGGCTCGGCATCCCATCCAGGTGCGTGTCTACTGGGAACTCTCAGAATGGTGACTCCAAAGCACTAAATAGCGCTTTCTTACAAAGCCCGGTTACGTCAGGCTGTAAAGAGAGCTTGCAGCCCTCGCAAGGCATCAGTTTGGCCTCAGCTCCCTAGGAGCGCCTACTGTGTGGTAAACCCAGTGATGGGCACAGGGACCCTGCCTTGGCAAAGGGACAGGTCAGTAATTAAGAGGCGGCGCTCCCCGTGAAGTTCAAGGACAGCAGTGTGAGGGGTCCGGCGCTGGTCCTGGGATCGGGATGGCTCTGTGCGGTGGGAACAGTGTCTGGGAGGGCCGGGCAGTCCTCCAACAGATGGCCTGATGAGCAGGAAGTTTCCTGAGTGCTGGGACAGTGGGGACAGAGAGCTGCAGAGAGGGCCCCTGAGTGTCACACAGGGACCCTGGCTGTTCCAGGTCACCAGGAGCCAGGAAGGGTTTCAGGCTGGATGTTTACCCCCAGCCCAGGTTCACTCTGAATTTCCGAGGATGCCTCTGAATTAACCAGAAGGGAGCATGAGTGGAGATTTTTCTCGCCCCACTTGTAGGGCCTCCTACAAGCAAAGAAGGAAGCACAAGGCAAACGATCTGATACCAGAAATTACCTTTCTATACGTCAGACTCATAATCAAAAACCGCACGGCAAAGGAAGGGCAGGCAACGTTTGTAGCAATTACAACAATGCTGACTTCTAATTATATAAAGAGCTTCTAGAAACTGATAAGAAAAATACCAAGTCGCATGCTGGAAAATGAGCAAAATACATGAAAAGACACTCCACAAAACAGGAATCACAAATGCCAGACACACATGGAGATAAATCAGTTATCCTCCCAAGTAATGAAAGAAATGAAAATAGAAACAGCACCGAAATGCCCTTCCGCCTATCGAGTGTGCGCGGATTAATTATCCCGCTGGGCGCCGGGGGGCGCGTGTACCACCAGCTCCTCTTCTGAGAAGTAACTTGACATGTGGACGTGATCCCGGTCAAAAGGGCTGGCCCAGTAGTTCTACTCCACAGGTCCTGTCGGAAGGAGACAATCTAAGATACAAACAAAGCTTATGAACTCATTTGCCCGTCGAATCACTTGTCGTAAGGAAGGCACAGGGCAACGTGCCACCCAACTGCATGCCATGTGGGAGAACCAGCGCCACCGCTGGGCTCTAGTGACTTTGGACCAGGCTCCGGGGAAGCGGATCGGGCAGGATGCCAACCACATGGGTGTGTGCGGCTGTGCTCACAGCAGCACGACTCGCAGAAGCCAAAATGTGGAGCAACCCGTGTCCATCGACGGATGGATGGAGAGACAGAGTGTGGTCCATCCACACGGCGACCACAAGAGGAGGGAAATCTGTCACCTGTCACAACATGGATGAACTTTGAGGACATTGTGCTCAGTGAGATAAACCCGTCACCACAGGACTAACGCTGTATGATTCCACTGATCTGAGGCACCCAGTCATCAAGTTCATAGAGACAGGAAGTAGGATGGTGGGGAGGGGGCGGGGGGAGGCGGTGCTTAATGGGGATGGAGTTTCAGTTTGGGAAGATGGAAAGCTCTGGAGATGGAGGGTGGGGATGGTAGCACGACAATGTGAATGTACCTAATGCCGCTGAACTATGCACTTCAAAAGGGGCAAGATGGTAACTTTATGTTATGTGTATTTCACCACAACTAAAACTAAATAAACAAATTCATGAATAAAAGAAGTCTGAACGAACCATGTTGTGGCACGTGTGAGGACCGCCGCCCTGTGAAAACCCCGGACGCACGTGCAGGAGTGAGACCACGTGATTTCATGTTCCCCATCACCCTTCCCTGTAGTTTGCAGACTTTCTACCAGGAGCTTGCATTGAGGAAACAGCGGGAAGGTAACTTTGTTAGTTTATGATTTTCCTGGGCATTCTGCCGGCTGCCGAGCCGGGACACGCAGGTGTGCAGACTGCCTGAGAAGGGCCGGCCGTCACTTCTGCACCCGAGGCCACCCCCAGGCCCTCGGCCCTCTCCTGCTTCCACCTCCCCACCCTACCTCCACCTGCAAGGTGCGTGGTGATGAGCTGCCACCCCTGCTGTGGCCAGAGCTGCTCAGCTGGCTCTCACAGCCCATTCCCTCCCCCATCCTGGCCCAGGGCCTCCCGGTGTGGTTCTGAGACCTCGTGCATTCACCGCTCTTGGAGGAGCTTGTAAAGGTGGGTCCTCCTAGCCCCACCTCAGGTCCCCCCGTCCGCTGCTCATGGGGGAGGAGCAGAGTCTGCATTTCGAGTACTTTGGACGGTTTGGGACGAGGGCCTTGTCCGTGCAGGACTCACGCACCCAGGCCTCCTGCCCTTGTGCTCTGCAGGGACGCGCCTTACCCTCCCCTCCAGACCGTCCCAAGTCCCCTTCCCAGAACAGCTGGCCTACAAGCCTGACCCCCGCTGAAATCAGCCCTCGGCCATCCGCACAGGGAGAGCATGCAGATGCTGGGGTCAGGGCATCACGGGCTCCGCATCAGCGCCACCCCTGCTGGCTGTGGCCCCCAGTCTCAGTCCCCCGTCAATAAAATGGGGCCAACTCAACCGGCACAGGACACAGCGGAAATCAGTGGTGTCCCCTCTCCTGGCACACAGTGGACGCTCCATCCCCGCTGGTTGTCACCACCCTCCCCCTCGGCCGGGGCTGCGGACACAATGCTCCCCATGTCCTGGGTCCCCCAGGAGGGGCACCTCCTCTCCGTTCCCTCCTCGTGGAGCCTGGAGGGCCCTCAAAGGGTAACTCCTCAAGACAAGGTACGAGGCTCGAGCACTTGGTCTGTGTCAGTGACGCACTGATGCCAACGTTCATTTAATCTTCCCACCGAGCCCCTGAGGTGGGCAGGTCCCGTCGCATTTCACACGTGAGGTCCTGCGATAGCCTCGGTCAAATGGGGACAGTGAAAGCGTCCAGCCGCTGGGGCCTTGGCGGAGCCCAGCCGTGGGCCCCAGACCCTGACCTTCCCCGTGACCTCGGGCAAGCCCTTCCTAGACCCCTAGGGCCCCTTCCAGCTCTCGCCCTGCAGACTAGGGCTCTCTAGTATCTCCGCAGCCTCGCCCTTCAGGCTTTCCCGGCTGGTCCGCATCAGAGTGGCCATCACAGCCCAGCCCTGTGTGCCTGGCACTGGCCTCGTGTCGAGGCTGCTGGGAGAGGATGGGGCTGCGGCCAAGACATTAACGCCCGGCTCTTCCCGACACCACGCGGTGCCAGGCTGGCCGGCGAGGGCCCCGCCCGCCCTGGGCACATCGTGAGGCACTGCGCCCCCCGTCCTCTGCTCGTCTCTGACTTTGTGTGTTGGCCTCGCTCTGTGCAGGCCCCTCTACAAGCAGCAAGCCAGGCAGCCCCGCCAGCCCCTGGTCTGGAAAACTCCACACCAAGGGGGGCATCTTCCCCCCTCGTCCACATCTCCTTCTCAGGGAGGGCTCTGATGGGCTCCACCAGGAGCGCCTGACACTCTGAAGCCCATCCGTGTCCCTGGGGCTCCCCTGGGGTCCTGCAATAGTCCGGGCCTCCAAGTGCAGACCCTCGAGTCCAGAAGGACAAGGCCCGTGAGCAGAGGGCGGTGGGTGGGAGGTGAGAATCCGCAGCCCAAGGGCGGGATGGGAAGGGAAACCCTTTGGGCAGTGGGCAGTGTCCGGGGGACAGCTGACAAGCGAGGCCCCCTGTCCAGAGATGCCCGAGGTCCTGGGTGTGGGCTGGAGGGAAGTGCGTAGGTTTGGGCGCATTTGCTCATTCCCGGCATCCCTAGGGCCTCCACCCGCCTATGCTCACTGGGAGCCCAGCCCCGTGATCAGGCTGCACCCGCCCAGCCCTGGGCCTCGGGAATGTCTCCCAGGACACTAACTGATACTTTTGAGCAGGTGCTGGGCCACGGGTTGTGGGGCGGGGGCAGAGGTTGGCTTGACAAGGGGTGGCGCGGGATTTGCCAACAACCGCGCTGGGTCCAGGGCACCCGAGGGGCAGCTGAGGAGAGCGCAGGCAATTACAGGGGACATCTCAGAACACGGAGCGACTGCCAGCAAGCTCGGAGGCAACAACTCCGTTTGGTCTCGCCGCACTCGGCTGAAGCGTGTCCCGTCAACATGTCACTTTGCCAAACAAATGAAATGTCCCTTCGTGTCCTGGGAAACAAGCTTTTCTGTTCAGAATCCACCAGGGCCGGCCGGGAGCGGAGGGCTTTGCCAGCCCCACACAGAGCCCGCCTTGGGCTCCACGGGAGCTTCAAGAAGCTTCCTTCACTGCGAGGCCGGCAAAAGAAGTGATGGACAAACACGCCCCCGCAGACACGGTCTCAGGCCCGCAGCTACGCGGTGCCCACAGCCCGCCCTGGCCAGGTGCCAGAAGAGGCCGTGGGATGAACGGAAGCCCGGGTCGGCTGCAAGTCCCCAGGCCGGCAGTCCACTGCCAAGAGACCCCCAGAGCGGGACCCAGCCCCCCCACCCGAGGGTGGCTGTGGCGGCCTGGCAGCAGGGGTAGGTGGCGGACAGGTTCTCTGAATCAGGGCAGCCAGCCTCAGGCTCCCAGTCAAGACCTCGCAGGGAGGCCCATGCGGCCCGAGGCCAAAGGAGGAGCCAGCCTCTGGGAAGGGCTCTGCCTGCCCCCTGCTCCGCTTCTCTGCCTCCAGCTCCTCGCCTGTGCAGCAAAGAGCACAGGCACTGTGTCCGGAGGCATGTCCTACGGCCCTAACCCTGAATCCAACAGCACTGATAATTTGGGCCCCAGGAGCCTGGGACCAAGGCTGAGGGCTGAAGCAGGAGGAGGAGAAGGGTGGCTGCCCTGCTCCCCTGCCAGGGAGGGAGGGCACAGGCCGGGTGCAGGGCTGGCGTCGGCATTCAAGGCCTGCTTCCCACTCACTCTAAGACCCCGGGCACACTCGCTTTGCCCACCTGGGCAATGGGCACAGTATTCCTCGCTCAGAGCAGTGGTGGGGGTTAGGTGAGAGCCATGAGCGGGACTGGTGTCCGTGAGCTCCCCCGACCCCAGTGCACAGGACGGGC
Source organism: Orcinus orca (assembly GCF_937001465.1). Taxonomy (NCBI): domain Eukaryota; kingdom Metazoa; phylum Chordata; class Mammalia; order Artiodactyla; family Delphinidae; genus Orcinus; species Orcinus orca. Next base: position 85,596,380 of record NC_064575.1, read on the forward strand.
TCCCAGGGCTCTCCCTGTCCCGGCCCCTGACGTCTGAGGCCATTGGCCTGGGCGGCAAAGAACTCAAGCAGGAATCGGGGATGCGGATGGTGCCGACGTCACTGGTAAGGAAGAAGAGGGCGACGCCCACTCGTGCCTCTAGCAGGACGCCTGGCACACCAGAGGTGCCTGTGAACGCATTTCCACGCCGTTGCACATGCATGCACACTCAGGTGTGCGCTTCGTGGAAGCACCCACTCCCTCGGGCGGGTATGCTCCCCGCGGCAAGGATCTCCCTCCGTTTCCTCCAGCCGCGTCCGCAGGTGCCCTCCAAGGAGTGGATGCCACTGAATGAGCTGGTGAGTGACGTGTGGTTCCCGGACGCACATCTCTAACGCGCCAAACACACACCCTCCAAGTGCGCACACTCACCTCGCCCGGGGAGGGGGCGTCCCCAGCTCACACGCAGGAGAGCTTGCCCCGGGACCACGTCCCTCCCCTCCAGGCATTCACCAGCCCCAGAGCAGGCAGGGACAGCAGGAGAGAATAATTACGGAGTTTTATGAGGGCTTTTATTTTTATTAAAGAAAAGGTCACTTGTGTGGCGTCTAAGGGCACTTTTCTGCAGCCTTTACATTTCATGGGCCCTGGAAGTAGCTCAGCTCTGTGATGTACGAGTGCCCACGTGCTCAGATCGGAGCTGCCCCCCGGGGAGCCCCCTGCATGGTGATGAGCGAGTCTCCCAGACTCCTGCCAGCAGAAACCAGGGGCTCCCCAGGCAGAGCTCTGGAGACCCCAAAGGCTGGTGGGAGGGGGTGTAGTGGGTTGAATAGTGTCCCCCCCAAATTCACGTCCATTAGAACCTCAGATGGTGACCTGATTTGGAAAAAGGGTCTTTGCAGATGTGAATAAGGTTAAACCTCAAGATGAGATCATCCGGGATTAGGGTGGGCGCCAAACCCAATGCCTGGCGTCCTTATAAGAGGGACACACAGACACAGGGGTGGAGGTTACGTGAAGAAGGAGGCAGAGACCGGAGTGATGGGGCCACAGCCACGGAACACGTGGAGCCTCCAGAGCTGGAGACGCAGGAAGGACCCTCCCCCGGAGCCTCTGGAGGGAGCACGGCCCTGCTGGCACCCTGGCCTCCAGACCTGTGAGAGGGAAAACGCCTGTTGCTTTGAGCCCCCGGCGTGTGGCGCTTTGTAACAGAAGCCCCAGGAGGCTGACAGCAGAGGACATCAGGCTGGCCACACGTGGAGCCACGTGTAGCAGGAGAGCCCTGGAGACCCGCAAGCCAGCGAGGCCAGCGCCCACCAAGCCTCCCCTGTAACTGGGGCACCTGCCCCCCTCCCCTCCCCCCTCCTCCTCCCACCATAGCAGGGCACCGTCCCGCCTCCCTGGGGTGTCAGGAGGACCCCAGCGTTTGTGGAAAGCCCGGCAAGTGTAGTGACAGGAACAAGGGCCATCGCTGCGGCCAGGTTCTGGTGCCCTTTCCACCCTCATCTCAGTACTTGCAGATCCATCTGAGCTGCACCTCCACTGACCATGACCACCTGTGATCGTCCACCAGACGTCTCCCTGTTGCCAACCAGGACCCCAGCTCTCCCAAGGCTCAAGCTGATCCCCACCACTGGAACCCCACACTGGGTCTCCCAGCCACCCTGCACCCTTGTCTCCCTGTGTGGACCTCCCACCTGTGGTGGACAGACTCTAGGGGACCCCTGAGACCCCACCTGGTCCTCACGGCCTGTATCATGCCCCCTCGGGTGGGCTGGCCTGTGACTTGCTCTTTTCTTTTTAGCTTTTTCAATAAACTTTTTACTTGGGGCTAATCGTGGGTTCACATGTAAGAGATAAGAAACAGAGAGACCCCGCGTGCCCTTTACCCAGTTCCCCACAGTGACATCTTATAAAACTGTTGCACAATAGCGCACCCAGAATATTCGTACTAAAACAGGACTCGGGATCTTTCCAGAAGGATCCCTCGGGGAGCCCTTTAGAGCACCGTCCCTCCGCTCCCACCCCCTTAACCCCTGGAAACCACTGATCTGTTCTCTGGTAGCGTTGCTGAGTCGTAATCCACGGTGTGGACGAGCCAGAGTGGATTGGACCGTTCACCCATTGAAGGGCATCTGGATGGTTAGGAAACTTGTAGCTCCCAGGAGTAGAGCTGCTACGACGTTCACGTACAGGCTTTGTGTGAACGTAAGTCACCAGTTCTCTGAGGTGAGTGCGCAGAAGCACCACCGCTGGGTGGGGGGTGTTTGGAGGTTTAAAGAAAATGCCAAACCGGTTTCCAGAGAGGCCGCTGCATTCCACACTCACCAGGGTTGCAGGTACCTGGACGTCCTCTCCAGTATTCGATGTCCTCACTCTTTTTTATCTTAGCCGCTTTGATAGGTGCGTGGCGATATCTCGTTGTGGTTTTAATTTGTATTTCCCCAACGGCTAATCATGTTGAACATTTTTATGGGCTCATCTGCCATCTGTATATCTTTGTCAGTGACAGGTCTCTTCCTACTTTATCCAGGGATTGTTTGGGGCTTTGTTTTTTAGTTTTGAGTTCTGACAGTTCTTCCTGTATTCTCGCTACATTATTTGTTGGATAATGTTGTTTTCAAAATGCATTCTCCCAACTCAGTAGTTTCACTTTTCATCCTCTCAAGGAGATCTTTCGCAAAGTAAGGTTTTGAATTTGGATGAAGTTTAATTTACCAATATTTTCCTTTTATAGATTTTCTTTTTAGTGCCAAGTCTAAGAACTCTTTAACAAGTTCGATATCCCAAAGGTTCTCTCCTATGTCTTTTTGTAAAAGTTTTATAGTTTTGGGTTTTATATTGGAGTCCATGATCCGCGCTGATTTCAGATGGGAGACTTAGGGCACGGTTCACTTTTTCTGTGGTTGTCCACTTGCTCCAGCACTGTTTGTTAAAAAGTCTGTCCTTTCTCCATGGGATGGCTTTTGCGCTTTAGTCAAAAGTCGGTTGGGCATATTTTTGTGGCTTTATTCTGCATTCTCTGTTCTTTTTCACTGACCTTCCAAGGTCTGGGGGGGGACAGAGTTTTAACTGGGGAAGATGAGAAAGTTCTGGAGATGGATCGTAGTGACGGTTGCACAACAATGTGAATGTACTTAACGCCATAAATCGTACCCTTGAAGATGGCTAAAATGGGAAATGTCATGCTATGTATATTTTAACACAATTAAAAAGTTAAAAAAAAAAGCTATGGTGAAATAAAAGCATGCAAGGGAAAAATGAAACTTTAAAATGTGAAGGCTCTTATACCCATTAATTCCACTTCTGGAAATCTATCCTGAAAAAAATAATCCTTTGATTAGGTTGGTACACAAATATTCCCAAAGAAACAGTATTCATGCCAGAAAAAACTTGGAAATATTCTGCCCAGTGAAGGAGGCGATCAAATAAATTATAATGTGCTCACATTCTGGAATATTTGTAACGATTTAAAATGATGTTCACGAAAATAGGGTAACAATCAAACTTCTCTTAGGATATGAGAGTCAGTGAGAAAAGCAGGGACCAAATTTTGACTACAGTAGTAATTTAAAACTATCTTTTGTTCAGAAAATAATAGTTAAAACACATGAATTTCACAGTTAATATTTGCAAGTTTTTATTTTCTTTAATAGTTTGTCTTTTTTCACAGTTTATAATACCGTGATACTAAAATTTATGTTATTTTTAAGGGCAATTTAAAAATCTATTTAAAAATTATAAAAGAAGAAGGAGGCTGGCATTGTCTGAGCTGGAGGAGGGGAGGAGACATGGGCTGGTGCAATCCTGGGAGGCTTCCTGCTGGTGGCCTCCTTCTCCAGCCTCTCCCCATGGGCACCCCACAGTGTAGGCAGGTTGAACTGCTCATAGTGCCATAAGCTTGGCCTTTGCTTTTGCTGTAGCACCAGCCCTGACTGTCCATCCTTTCCGTCCATTTTCCAGCTGATGAAACACCGTTCCTTCCCAAACTCTATTGCTCGCCCTGACCCTCTCCGGGCTGAGTTAGTTGGCCCCTCCTCTGTGTTCTTCCCTCTCCATAACCCTGAAGAAACCAAGGGCAGGAAGGCTCCCCAACTTGCCAAGGCCACACAGTAAGCAAGGGTGAGCCTGGGGTTTGAGTCCGTTTGTTTGACCCCAGAATTACTCCATCTAAAGCAGAAAGGGGAGATGTCTGGCACAGGGGTCACCCCTGCCCTCTGTCCATTCCTGAGAGTCCACGACACCCCTGCCCGCTGAGTCTGCACAGGACCTCAGATGGGCCTGGCGGCCGGGGCTCTGGAGGGAAATCTCACGCACAGCCGGGTAGGGGGGCTGCAGCCCTGGCTGGATTCTCTGGGGTCCATGGGAACTGGAGCCGTGCCCCCATGCACCTTGGCCGTGGGAAGCTTTCCTCAAATCATTAATCCTCTTCCAGCCGCGGGAGCTGTTCATTCCTGGGTCTGCAGAGAGGAAATATCTTTGCGGCACCAGCCCTGGCACGTGGATGCCCGAGGCTTCACTCGCCTCTGGCAGCTTCAGTAATAGTTTATCCTTGGGAAATAAATGCATGTAAATGCATAGGACGTTCGGGTGAGGGGCCTGGAAAGCCAGCCCAGGGTTAGCAGAGAGAAGCAGGGCCTCAGCCACCGCCGGCTCGAAGGGCCCTGCCCTCCGCCTGCCCCTCTCCGCCCACGAGCCTGCTCTGGAGAAGGAAGATAGGGAGAGGACACCGCCAGCACCTGTGGAGCTGGGCCAAGGGGGGGGGGGCTCCTCCCACCAGCTGGGGGCTCCCAGGACTCAGTCAGCCGGTCACCTCCGGACTTGCACCAAAGCCAAGGTTCAGCTGATACACCCCCACTTCCCCTCACCAGCCACTGGTGACGCTCACACCCCAGCCCAGGGGAGGACTCAGACGCAGACCCCCCTCACTGAGCCCACAGACCTCCACGAAGGTGCCCTGTGGATTGCCCCCTGCAGCCCCCTTGCAGGGCACCCCTCACCCCGTCTTCTTGCCCCAGCCCTGTGCCCAGCTCACAAATGTCTGATTTTTTCATGAATAGTTAAAACCCCTGGGTCTCTGGTGAGCAGAGTGAGGGCTTAGCTTCCCAGGAGGATTTCAGTTGTGGAGGCCTTGATGGGGTTAGAGGATGGATGCAGCCCTGCTGACACGGGGGCCTAGACGTGGCCGGGCTGCGTGGCCCCAGGTGGCCCCAGGAGCCACGGGGTACCAGGGACCTTTTGTCCGTGCTCGCAGGCAAGGCCAGAGCCGGTCTTCCCAAGAGGAGGGAGGTGGCATCGCCGGGGGGGTGGGGGGGGCACGAGCTGTGTGTCAGGCCTGGAGGAAGCAGGTGGGCGTTATCTCCCATGCTGATTCTTCAAAACGACATCCAATTATCTCCTTTTTCCAGACCAGGAAACCATGAGGAAGATGTAATTGGGCCAAAACCCATTTGGTCGAGAAGAAAGCGGCCAAACATAATCTGGCCAAAAACAAGCTAATTGCCGTAATAACATGTTAGAAGCTATTCAGTTAAAAAGGAGTGTTTGCCGTCACTGACTGTAGACGTGTTAAGCTGCATGTGTTAGGGATCAGCTTTGCAACTGTAAATGAAGTGGCAGGCACGTTTCCAACCTTCACGCGTTACGTGGTCTCTTCTGTGGCTCTTTTATTCCCGTCTCTGTCACTCAGTCCTTCCTACTCTATGCTGTGTGCGTGTGGGAAGAAAGCGAAAGACCTTAATTGGTTTAGAGAAGCTAAATATGGAGCAATAATGTGATTTAATGGTTCCTTTTGTGGTTTTAGGTCATAGTTCTTATAGATGAGCTCGTGGTGCTTCGTACAGGACACTTAGAAGCTACGGGCAGAGAACAGAGCACCTCCATGTGTTCCCCGTGCAGAGAGCACCGCCGACCTGTGAGTCCCAGACGCTCCGTGTCGAGGGAAGGAGAGATGACTGTGCTACAAAAGGGGCCCGAGCCGAGCAGGTGGCCTTTCAGTCCCTCGTGGCTTTGCAGCCCCTCACAGGTGCTGGATGGTCCAGCTCGTCCAAATGTCCCGTGGAAGCCAAACCTTTGCTTTGAACAAATTGCTTGGGGCCCAGTGGGGCATCTTGTTCGAGACACAGACTCTCGTGGGGAGGGAGCCAGCAGGACCCCTACCCGAGCCTGATAGCTGAGAGGTGACCCTCCCTGCCCAAGGCGCCCTGCAACACGCGATGCCTGAGGTTGGAGGACCCTGCTCCCTCCCCCAGCAGAATTCTAGAACTCTCTAAAGCTTGGGCTGACTTCCATTTTGGAAACCTCTTGGCTTCTGGCGTGTGTTGACACTGAAGGAGCCGTGAGATCTGCCACCGGGACGAGGGCAGTGCTCCCTGGCTGCGGGGTTGGCGGGGAAGGAGGAAGGCCGAGGGGGTCTGCCCTCAGAGCAGGGTACCTTTTACCTGCCTGGCTGTGCTGATTCTTTTGAGACAGACTCTGCTGTTGCCCTCAGTTTGGAAGCCACGAGCTGCCCGTAAGGAGAATGAAGGAAACCGAGGCACAAATGCGTCAAGGATTTGCACGAGGTCCCGAGGCTACTACCGTGTGTCTTACTGAGCCTGGTGGGAATGGTGTGGACACTGGAGTTGGGGAGAAGATGGTCTTTAAATATATAAAATGTTTCAGAAGACATAGAAGGTCTGAATGGAAGGGGAGACGGGCCGTTTCCGGAGGTGTGTGAGCCCCACTTCAAAGACACAGACCTACTAGAGAATGGACTTGAGGATATGGGGAGGGGGAAGGGTGAGCTGGGACAAAGTGAGAGAGTGGCATGGACATATATACACTACCAAGCGTAAAACAGATAGCTAGTGGGAAGCAGCCGCATAGCACAGGGAGATCAGCTCGGTGCTTTGTGACCATCTAGAGGGGTGGGATAGGGAGGGTGGGAGGGAGACGCAAGAGGGAAGAGATATGGGAACATATGTATATGTATAACTGATTCACTTTGTTATAAAGCAGAAAGTAACACATCATTGTAAAGCAATTATACTCCAATAAAGATGTAAAAAACAAAAAACAATCCTGGCATCTCAGCGGCTTCAACCAGCAAGCGTGCGGTCAGGGGCACGACGGTCAGTGTCCCCAGAGCTGCAAAATTTAAACAGAGTAAAGAGTCTTGCCCTTCAGGAAAAAACTAGTATTGGTTTCTTGCATTCGTAGATTCCTGTGGTGTGAATATCCCTACCACGGTGGACTTCAAGAGAACACCGTGAATTAAACCAGCAACATTCTTCAACGTTCCAGAAAATCCAACACTGGCTTCCTTGAGCCGGTACCAGCCGGCGCTGGCCCACCACCCGTGCGCTGCTCACCCACCCTGCCGGTCCACTGAGGGCTGGTGGGGGGTCCCGACTGCAGAGCCGCCCCACCTCTAGCATTGGAGGTCCCTGTGCCTGCCAGGGAAGAAGGGAACTCTGCAGCGACGTGCTCAGCCCCAAAAGTGCCACGTGTCACGGCCCCTCACCCAGAGGGGCAGGAAGTACCACATGCCCGTTTCTGGACTCGAGAGACAGGATGCCCAGTGCCCAGCGCCGGTGACCACCACTCACACCGTGTCTGTGAACGGGAAGACTCAGTCCCATTACGAAGTGAATCTCCCCCAAAATAGTTTGTAAGTCATTACATTGAAATCAAATTTCAGTAGGTACTTCATTGAACTTACTGGCAAATCAGGAAATTGATAAGGAAGAATGAAAGGTCTAGAATAGCCAAGGAAGGCACATGTATCCCATCGAAAGTCAACACCTGGGGAGTGACAGAAGCTGCGTCCGTGTGTCCCTGGTGCTGAGATGGAAAACGGGCCAGAAACTAGTCTCTTTCCACATGAGGGGCTTGAGAAATGTCAGGGGAGGGGCTCGATTCAGTGTAGAACATCGTAGCTGTGCAGTGAATAGCACGGAAACAACAGTTTTCCATAATAGAATAAAATTAGATCCTCATGTCATACCAAATACAAAAATAAATCCCAGGTGGAGTAAATCCCTAAGATGAAGAACAAAACTTTACTTAGAAAATAGTAGATCATATCTCCATAAACCTGAGGTAGGAAAGGATTAATTAAACGGGATATAAAAGCCCGTGACCTTCAACGAAGAGTCGTTTTGACTCACTTAAAATTAACATGTCTTCTACAACAAAAACTCCACAAAGGAAGGAAAACTACAGGGAAAAAATGTACAGAGCTGATAGCTGACAGAGGATTGGTAAGGAGAAGCTAATCAATTAATCAACCAATCAATTAAATAAAGCGGACCAGTTCAGAAGCAAGAGGAGTGAGGGCTAGCAGAGCTGATGACAGGTCACAAAAGAGGAAATGTGAACGGCCAGTAAATGCATTTTTAAATGTTCAACCTCACTATTCATCAGGGAAGTGCAATTAAAACAAGAGTAACTCACCCTTTAACACCCACGAATCGAGGAAAATCTGTAAAGCTGGTGGTGTCAGCAGTTAGGGAAGAAAACAGAAATGCACGCAGCCAGTGAGGGGGTGATTCAGTGCAGCCCCCGTGAGAGCCATTTGGTGGTATTTAATGAGTCTGATGATGCCCACCCTCTTCCTCCTACGTTAATTCTACCTCAGGCTGCATCTCTCCAGAAAGTCACCCAGAAGTACACAGTGACACACTGGGGAGAATTATTAGCAAAAAAATAAAATGACAGAGCTGGGAAGCAAGGCCTCCCCAGGGATCCGGGAAGCAGGACCTGCCTCCCCAGGAAGAGACGGACCCTCCTAAGTGAGGCTGTGGTCCAAGCCGGGCAGGTTCAGAGGGGCTTCGGGGAGTGTGGTAGACGGGACACTGTCCCCGGTGTCCACTCTCACCCCCTGCCACATTGCTTTGTGGTGTCTGGTTCTGAGGCTGGGGGTGTACATCCCTACCACAGCCACGCTGGGTTGCACTGGCCAATGGAATGTTAGCGGACATGATGTGAGAAGTGGCTTTGGAAGTGTTTGCACCATTTGGTTTGGCCTCCTGGGCATCTGCCACGGGCCAGGGGAGAATATGCCCCAGGCAGCTGCCCTAGAACGAGGGACACGTGGGCCAGACCTGGAACCAAGCCTGGATGATCCCAGGCAAACTCGGCCCAGCACAGGCACCCCACAGACCTGGGAACCAGAAGAGGGTGCCTGATGCCGAAAGCCATGGAGACGTGGGTGTGCGGGTGTGTGTTTGTTACACAGCATTACAGTGCTAGCGGCTGACAAATTCAAGGAAGGAGCAATGCCTCGGCTCAGGTCCTGAAGGAAGAGTAATGGTTGTGGTGTCAGAGGGGAGAACACAGCCCTGGGAGGCGAAAGCTACGAGGACCTTCAGAATTGTCTCATGGGCTCCAGCATTTTACAGATCAAACAACACCAACCGTACATACCGAGACGAGGGAAATGGGGAAGAGGAGACCAGGAGTGAAATGAGGATCTGGGTCTGCTGAACTAGGTGCTCGGGCGCAAAGGTAAATGACACAGCCTAGCCACCAACAAAGCCTGGGGCTCATTCAGGACCTGTAGCCCGTGAAGAACCAAAGGTTTGTGGCAGCTTTGAGCCTAAGTTGCCGTGATGGGGCCGCCAGCAAGCGGCGGAAACTCACATGCTTTATTTAGCATCGCCATATTTTATACTTAATGGATTCCTCAGCCCTGTGGCTAAAATCTTAGAGTGTTTCAACAGTTCAAACATTCCCTTTCTGCTTGCCACTTTGGGGTCTAAAATAAATATGTGCCCTGAAGATAAATGAAGAAATCCAAAGCCGTGTCTAATTATACATCAACAGCACAAAAAAATGCTCACTCTGAGGGCAAAAAATGAAAAATAAATAAATAAGTGGCAAGGAAAATAATGCTAACCAGCCGTGGTCGTGAGGATGGAGTGAAGTCCTGGGGCAGAGCTGTGCTCCGGCCCCACTGGACTCCGGAGCCAGCCGTGCTCCGACCTGGTTTTCCCATCCCAAGGTGGGAGCGCGCACAGAACTAGAGGATGGCTGGGGTTCTTTCCAGCTCTGCCATCTTACGGTCACTGGTCTGAGATCCCGAGAGATACAGACTCAGCCCCATACCTGTCAAATACAAGGCATGGTGGAAACCAGAAAGGGTGTGGGTATCACCCAGTGATGAATTCCCAGGGGACGTCTCTTTTCCTCCTGACTCTACACTCCGGTTTGGCTGGCTTGACCTCCAAGGATGAGTCCCTGCTCTTTTTTCATCCCCAAGGTCAGCCAGTCCGGCCACAGGTCGAGTCCCACATCTTCCCTGAGCCTTTCCTGACCGTTCATGCCCCTCCCCCATCCCTTCTCCCCATCCTGGCAGGTTTACGGGAAAACTGCTGACCCCGACAGCAGGAAACAAGAGGTCCTGCCCCAGCTCTGAACTCCAAGGTAAGTCACCCTTGCCCCATGCAGTGACACGTTTGCAACAGTAACTTGGGGGAAATTGTGCTGACCATGGTAGTGGTTGTTGTTTGGATCGGCGGGAATGATGTATTTGGAAACACTCTGTAAACTGGGAAACGCTATATAAACATGCGTCCAAGGCTGGCCAAGATGGAGCAGTGGGGACCGGATTTATCCTGCCGTCTAAAACAATAAGAAAAAAAAAGACAAAACACGTGGTGTTCAAAATACTGGACACCAGAGAATGAGGGACCATGATCCCTGAGAGATGGGAAGCAAGTGAGGTGAGTGTCTACTGCCTTGGCCAAGTGTCCAGGCCGTGGCTCTGGACCCCTGAGATGAGCAGACAGAGCTGTTGGTCTGGGGCAACCACAGTGGTCCATGGATCAGGAAAGAGCTGCACAGAGAGAGAGCTCTAGGGATCTCCTGAGCATGTGTAGCTGAGAACACATGTAAAGAAACTAGCCGAGGCCAGAGAAAGAACCACCCAAGAGGACCCCAGGAAAAGACGCCTTGCACTCAGGTAGAGCCGGAGATGCACCTGTCCCGGCCAGCCAGGTGGGCAAGCCTCAACCATAAGGAAACAAAGTCCAACATGAGAAGCAGGCAAAAGATGTGAACAGACCCTTCACCCAAGAAGACACATGGATGGCAAATGAGCACACGAGATACTCAACACTATTAGTCCTTAGGGAAATGCAGGTCAAAACTACATGAGATAACGCAACACACCTATTAGAACGGCTGAAGTTAAAAAACAAAAAAAACCTGACAACATCCAACGCTGGTGAGGGTGTGAAGCCACAGAAAGTCTTATTCGCTGCTGGTGGGAATGCAGAATGGCTGCTGTGGAGGACAGTCTGGCAGTCTCTTATCCAGTTAAACGCGTACTTGCTATAAGACCAAGCCATCCCACTCTAAATCTTAGGTCTTTACCAAAGTGAATTGAAAATTTATGTCCCCATAAAAATGTGTAGGTGAGTGCTTATAGAAGCTTTATTCCTCATCACCCCAAACTGGAGTCAACCATCGTGGCCTTCAACCACTGAACAGATAAACAAATGGTGGGCAGTGTGTCCATACGATGGAACACTGGTCAGCGATGAAGAACACTCGCTGATTGATGCAGACATGTGAGGACTCTTAAATGTGTTTTGGGAAGTGAAAGACGTCAGACCCGAGAGGCTACACATCATACGATTCTATTTCTATGATCTTCTGGAAAAGACAAAACTGAAGGAAAGAAGTGGTTGCTAGGGACTGTGGTGGAGAAGAGGGGCTGATGACTGGGAGTCACATTTAGGTGGGAGATGGAATCCTTCTGAATGGAACTGTGATGGTGGGTACATGACTCAATGCATTTGGCAAACCCTGTAAAACGTATATCACAAAAAGTGAACTTTACTGTATCCAAATTAAACAAACAAAAACCAACGAGGCTATCGGTAGCCCCAGGATGGAATGCAGCGTATGACAGGTGAATCTAACAATATAACAAATGTATGACATAACCTCACTGACAAAAGTAGATGAAAAGAAGTTACAATTTGGAAAACACTGTTTTGACTAGATCCTGTACGACTAAAGAAAAAAAGAGCTGTATATAAACTCTGTACTCCAGTGGGTAGATTGTTTCTCCCAGGGACATAGTCTAGCAATTCTGAAACTACATGTGCACTACAGTCAAACAAATAAATCAGTAAATGTAGATCATGGGAGCCCAGTTTCTCACTGGTAGTGATGGAAGTTACCAGTAAGTAAGAGAAGAAGAGTAGAATCAGTTCTGTAGGGCTACTTCAGAGTCAGAGACAGAAGGATGAACTCATATATGTATTCTTATATGTACAGATCCACACAGGACTAGATACAGAAATGTACACACACAGGTTGAAATACAGACAAATATTCCCCAGCACTGCCCACTGAGAGTGCCCAGTAGCAGGGGCACCCCAGCAGTAACGAGCACACCCAGGGTCCAGATCTTGGTTTCTAGACACCTTTGCCAACATACTGCGTTGGTTCATTCTAGAGATGGGGCAGACAAGACATAAGATGCATCTGGGGCATGTTATAGTGCTCAACATGCCAGAAAGTAAGTGTTCAAAAAAGGAAGAAAAAAGAAAAAAAGATGGGCCATGGTAAACAATGGACACCAAATAAGACAACTTGAAATCACTCCCAGTGGCCAAAGCCGGGACTATTTGATCAAGAAAATAACTAGCGAAGTATTAGATTAAAACCCAAAGTGTAAAATAACTCCTCATGTGTCCATACTGATTTGAATAAATGGTTGAATAAATAAATAAGTGAGGAGAAAGAACAAATTTTCCTTACAGAAGAATTCCAAATAATAAATACAGAGGAAACAAAAGAATAAAAAATCTCTGCTAAAACTCCACGGTGACAATTGCTTTAGGCGAGATCCCATGATGAATGCTAAATTTGGAAGGAAAGCATTGAGAAGTGGGATATTTGCAAAACCTCAAAGCATGTCTTCCAGAGTATTTATTAATTACTGTCGTTATTCTAACATATGTCCACACTTTGATGCGACTCCCTCCAGGAGGTGTGCTTAATTCGACTCCCCAGAGAGTGGACCAGACTTCAAAGGTGTCAGAGTTGCGAACGACAAGGAAAAACTGAGAAACTATCATTTGGGAGGTGCTCAGAAAGCTGGCAACTAAATTCAGTAGTGCCCTGGACTGAACCCCCAAAATGGAAGAGGGCACTCATGGAAAAAACTGTTGAAATGAAATTTATCTTATTTAGCCAAATGAAGTCTATATCATTTAGATAATAGTATCATTCTATTGGAAGTCCTCTGCCCATATCTTCCCCCTCCTCCTATGAGGACAGGAGGAGCAGGGGGTGGTCTTTTCCCAGGATGTCAGCATGGGCTGGGAGCAGCGTGGGATTCGGAGTGAAGGGCCAACTCCCAATCTTGCCATTCTGGGCAGCTAGGTCTTCCATAAGTCATAAGGCGTTCCAGAAGCGTCCTCTCTATCAGAGGGAGAGATGACGGCTCCAGGGGAGTCCATGAGCCAGAGAATGCTCAAGGGCTCGTCACAATCTCCCTCTTGGCTGCCCCAGCCGCCCCTTCCTCTCTGTATACGAATGAGGCTCCCAAGGGTGGCCAGTAGGCAGCTGCAGGCCTCTGACCTCTGAATCCCGAGCACCTTCCTTGCACTGTCTGTGTCCCTCCTGCCACCGCGCATACTTGGCAGCCGAGGCCCAGGCTCCTGAGCGATGGTATTCACGCTGCAGGTACCAAGGGCACGCAGGAAAGCAAGTGGGACTGGCAGGTGTGGTACCCGGGACCCACTGCCCATTAAATATGGACAGCAGCCCAGCTGGACCAAGGGTGACAAAGAATGGGGCCGCCTGCTCCCGAGAGCAGGAGTAGAGCCAGAAGGTGTCCATAAAGACTCTCAGCTGAGCTTCCAGAGCCCGTTTCCTTAGCACTGACTTCTGCCCCTACCTCCAGATGTGAGCCTGTGAGGACCAGGAAATCGATGGTTCACACAGACCCGGTACCCAGGATGGTGATTTGCCTGAGGCTTCAGACTCAGCACATCCCTGCCAACATGCAGGAGGGACCTCCATTTCCAGATGCAGCAGTAGAGATGCTGGCCTCCAGGGGTTCTCATCAAGGACCTCATATGAGCAAGGAACAAGGCTGCCACCTCACATCCCTGCTGGCCAGGGGGGCGGCCCGGCCCAGGGAAGAGGCTGGGGATGTGCAGACCTGGCTTCATCCATCGGAATCCCCACATTTTACTGCCCTAATCCCTACAAGAATCACAAAAGTCATTTTAAACCTACTTAATAGGTGACAAGACTGAGGCTCAGAGTGATTACGTCAGGGAAACCGAGATCCGTGCACACACAGCCTTTTCATCGGCGTTCTCAAAATGAGTCTTTGATGAATTGGTAATTCCAGGAGACAGCCGAAAGGGAGAGGGATTCCAGACTGAACAGTTCTGATAAAGCAAGCATACTTACGGCCCCTTCAGGAATCACTATGGATGGGGCCCATTTAAGGCTCTGAGAAGTTCTGCGGCCAAGAATCCTATTAACTTTGTTTCAGCAAGCGTTTAACTTCACTGGCCACAGAATTGCTCTTATAGCAACACCAGTCGACACCCTTCAGGAGGCATGCTTCAGAACTCGCTTCGCTTCACCCAGTTCTACAGCTTAATGGCAATGTTAGCAACGGAGCTAGAGGGATACCCGTTAATGCTTCATGGGCTACATGAAGACCCGGAGTGATAGACTCCTTCCTGAATTTACATCATCTTTTGAAAATAAGAATCGAGAGAGCCATCAGTGACTTTCAAACTTCCAGGCCAGCAGAGTTCATCAGAATGAGTCTCCACCCCGACACTGACACCGTTCCTTCAGGAAAGTTCATCTTTCTTTAATGACTGCTGCATGCGTGGACCACCCTGATCCACCCACTACTCATCTGTCCACTCCCTTAAATGTGTGTGTGTGTGTGTGTGTGTGTGTGTGTGTGTAGAACCGTTTCATGGGCAAACCAACACAAGTTTGTGATTTACTCTTAAGAGAAAAGCACAGAGGAACACAAAATGAAAACAGACATCCTTCCCATCCAGACTCCCCCAGATTTGTCCCCTGAAACAAACATTGTCAACAATTTCAGGATCTGATGCTTCTACTGGGTATCACCATAACTCCAAATCACAAGCTTTGCTCTGGTTTCTTCATTTTTCTAGATCATTTCATTGTTTATTGATACTCCAGGACTTCTGGTGTCAGCTCAGTCATGTAGAGAGCAGGCAAGTGCATCATTCCCATTCTTAGAAAACAAAAGCCAGAAAACTGCAAATCAGTGACTTTTATTGAGCCCACCAGAGAACAGATGTCATAAGACAACCAAGTAACTCAAAATCTGAAATAGGGAGGAGTCTGCAGGGAGAAACAGGACCCAAGAAGTTGCCTACCTGGGGCAGACACCATATATGCTGGTGAAAGGATTTGGCTAAAATTTGTAATAAATTCATGGAGACCAAGTGTGGGCTACCATGAAAGTGTGAACCCCCAGGGGCTGCAGATGTATGAAGGGTTGTACCTTCTTGCAGAGTTTTCTTCCACAAACCCCACCCAGTGCTTACACGGAAGATCTGGGATCTTCCTGGAAAAGCTTCCCCTGTGGTCTGGCTGGAGGAAGACATCAGCCACTGCTGAAAATCCAACAGCATAATCTGTGGGAGAAAGAGCAAAAAGACATCGTCATCAAGGGCACTGATGACAACCCACGGTAGCTGAGAGAAGAAAAGAGAAAAATTAAATAAAATCTCCAGCCCTGGGGGTGGTGCAGGCACATGTGCTGTGACCAGAACTATGATGCAGGATGAACAAGAGCACTGTGAAGACCACACCCCCAGAATATGCAGCCCATAATATACTGAGGGTAGTCATAGCAACAGTAAACGTCCATGCCAGCCCATTTCCTGCCGAGATTAACACAGACCTGAACACTAAAGGCCCAGCAGAAGCTAAAGTGTGCTCATCTCCAAGCATAAAATATATTTACCTCTGTATCTTCTATTCTAAACAATATGTCCAGCTTCCAACCAAAAGTTAAGGCATACAAAAAGGCAAAACAAAACACACTCCCAAGAGACACAGCGATTGTCAGAACCGGACTCAGATAGGACACAGAGGTTGTAACAATCTGTCAGGGAAATTGAAGTAACTATGATTAATGTGTTAAACGTTGTAATGGAAAAAGTATACAACATGCAGAATCAGATGTGTAATCACAGCAGACAGAGGAAATTCTAATTGAAATGTTAGAAATAGAAAACACAGTAGCAGGGATGAAGAACACTTTTGATGGTGTCATCAGTAGACTTGAACCTGAGAAAAGAATCAGTGAACCAGAAAGTACATTTCTAGAGATTATCCAATCAGACACACAAAGAGAAAAATAGGGAGGGAGAAGACAGAACAGAGCATCTGAGAACCATGGGAGCAACAGCAAATGCTCTAACATATGCAAAATTGGAATCTTGTAGGGGGAAGAGAGGCTAGTCAGAAGAAATATATAAAGAATCAATGGCCAAGATATTTTTTAATTAATGAAAGACACCAAACCACAGATTCAAGAAGCTCAGAGAACAGCAAGAAGGATACACTACTCTTCTCCTCTCCCAAAATATTCAAACTTCAGAATACCAAAATTAAGAAAATATTGAAGGCAGCCAGAAGGTGGAAAACACATTACCTACAGAGGCACTGAGGTAAGAATTACAGCCAACTTCTCTTCAGAAGTCATGAATATAAGAAGACAATGGGGAAACATCTTTCCCAAGTTCTTCAAAAAATCCTTCAAAAATGGAGTAAACTTTTATGCAACAATTAGGGAAATTCGAACCCTGCCTGGATATTTGATAATATTAAGAAAATACTGTTAATTATTCATGGGCAACTCTCTCATTTTTAGGATTTTTAAAGCCTTATCTTTAATGGTTTAAGGTCACTATCTTTTACACACACTTACTGACATTTTATGGAAGATAGTATATAATTTTCAGGAAGGAGTGGGCAGGGTATAAGGAAATAAGATGGGCCCAGTGTTGATACTGTAAAGGCTGGGGGATGATTACATGGGGGTTCATTACATGGCACCCCTCCAAATTTAAACAGGTTTTAAAATTTTGATGACGAAAACAGAGTTCGTGGAAAAAATGAAGGAGAAATTGTGACTTTCTCAGACAAACGAAACCTGAGGTAATTCACTGCCAACAGACCAAGGCTCCAAGAAATGGTCAAGGAAATTCTTCAGGCAGAAGGAACATATCAGTAAGAAAATGTATTTACAGGCTTGGTAGAAATGAAATGAACGAGGTCGAATAAAATTTATTTTTTCTTTAGTTTTAAGTGATCTAAACTAGGAGTCAGCAAACATTTTCTTAAAGAGACAGTAAATACTTTAGGTTTTGTGAGCCAGATGCTCTTTGTGGCAACTACCTGACTCTGCACTCAACTCTGCCCTTGTAAGTATGTAAACAAGCATGAAAGCAGCCACTGGATGTAAACAGATGGGCTGTGTGCCAAGAAACCCTTACTTATACACACAGGCCACCAGTCATGGCTCACTGCCCTCAGTTCTGAAAGGTAACTGCCTTGGGTGTTTACAGAGTACATGAAAGTAAAATAAAGGAAAGAAAAGGTGAGGGGGGGGTGGGAATACTCTGTTATCAGATTGTAAAGATACCTACAAAGTTGACTAACAGTGTTTGACTCAATTCACTTAAAAACATACGTTGTACACCCTAGGGAAACCACTAGTACTTTTTTAAAGAGCTATACATAATAAGTCAACAGAGAGAATAAAATGTGCCCAATTAAATGCAGAAAAGGCAGAAAAAGAGAGAAAGAGAAGCAAAGTGGAAGGGGAACAAGTAGAAAATAGCTGTCAATGTGGCAGATTTTAATCCATCTTAGTAATCACTTTAAACATGAATAGTCTAAACACAGCAGTTAAAAGGCAGAGATTGTCAGAGTCGATCTTAACAAAAAACAAAATCCAATTCTATTCTGACCAAGTTTCAATATAAAGATGTGGATCCGGGCTTCCCTGGTGGCGCAGTGGTTGAGAGTCCGCCTGCCGATGCAGGGGACGCGGGTTCGTGCCCCGGTCCGGGAAGATCCCACATGCCGCGGAGCGGCTGGGCCCGTGAGCCATGGCCGCTGAGCCTGCGTGTCCGGAGCCTGTGCTCCGCAACGGGAGAGGCCACAACAGTGAGAGGCCCGCGTACAGAAAAAAAAAAAGAAAAAGATGTGGATCCGTTAAAAGAAAAAGGATGGAGAAAGGTAGCGAGCCATCGCCAAACAAAGGAGGCTGGAGTAGGTAAATTAACATCAGACAAAGCAGGTTCAGAACAAGGACATAACAAGAGCTAAAGAGGGACATTACATAATAACAAAGGGCTGCGTTCAAAGGCAGACGTGCCTAACTTCACAATCCAGGATGCAGGACTGATGGGACTGAAAGGAGAAATCCACAATTCGAGTCCAGACCTAAACCCTCTTCTCCGTGCAACTGATAGAACAAGCGGGCAGAAACTCAGTAAGGATGTGTGAAACCAGACAGCACCGTCCACAACCAGGCCTCACTGACATCGACTCAGACGCGCATTCCTCTCCAGCGCCCATGGAACGCTCACGGCGACAGGCCCTGTTCTGGGCCATCAAAGCAACTTTGACAAATTTAAAAGAATAGAAATCATACAGGATGGGTCTGCAGATCATAATGGAATTAAACTAGAAATCCAAAACTGCAGGTCTACGCTGCAGAGCCAAGAGTCTGTGGCAAGACCCAGGGGAGGATTGTGATTCAGACCCCGGACTTTGGGGGGGCCCAGAGCACGAAAGGGTTCTTGGTGGGTCCAGGCTGTGGTGCTAGCGGCCTGACTATGGCGGAAGCTGCACGACACGGCAGACCCTGTGTATTGGGAGGGCACAGCTGTGGAGTTTGTGACAAGGCACGGCAGGAGGTGCAGGCCACCGAGTCACAAGTGTAGGTGGGCCCAGCAAAATCCCTTATAAGCTGGAAGTGGTATCTACACCTGGGACCAACCACAGGGAGCTGGAGGGCACAGCGGGCAGCCCGGACCTCAGGTCACCACAGTCGCAGCATCGTTACCACCCATCAGCGCACACCCGCGGCCGTAGGGGAATCCCAAAGGACCCACCACAGCAGGAGGAAAGTCTGCATCTTGGCTGGCGGATGGGTTGACTTGGCATGTGGGATACAAGCTGTACTCCAGGCTCCTTGGTGTGACCTTGAAAGACGGTGGAGAGGAAAAGCCATCCCACAGACAGAACTCTGGGCAGTGCCCCTGTCCATCCGTGTTGTGTGAAAGAAAAGCAGCCTGAGGTTAGAAGGTACACAGACACGTGGGCAGGAGAGGTGGTCAGGAATGACCAGGACCACCAAGCCTCGGGCAGGGAGGCCTGGGTACGTATGGATGGACAAGTGCCAGTGGGAGTGGGCATGAGGCCAGAGGAGCATGTCTGGGGGACAGACTGACTGGCCAGGAGTGTTAGCCAGCCCCGGGCAGCGCCAGCCCAGTGCTGGCTTGATGACACGTGAAGGAAGTAGCCACAGAGGCAGAAATGGAGGCTGTCCACCGACCCAAAAGCACAGACTCCCGCTTACCACGGCTTCCGCCCAGCCGCCTGCCCCTCCCACCAGCAACGAAGGTCAATGCTGAGCCTCCGCTAAGGCTCCTTCCTCGGGAGGACCAACTGGCCACTGGTGGCAAGTCGACCACGCTGGGTCCCTTCCGTCCCAGAGAGGTCAGCAGTGCATCCTGCCAGGAAGAGAGGCCCTGCGGGTCACACTGAATGCGGGTGGGGGGAGCTCCAAGCTGGGGAGGGTCCCGAGACAAGGGCAAAACGGCGGTTATCCAAAGCTCTGACGCTGTAGGACCTAGAGCAAGTGTCTTCAGCATTCTGCCCTTGGTTCATGTTCTGTAAAATACTTTACTCAGGGATCATTTTGAGGATTTAATGAAATAACACATGTAAAATGTGCCTCTCATGGGCCTGGCCCCTGGTAGGGGCTCCTCTCCCCGCCCCCAGCCCCTGACGTGGGAATAAAATTCTGCCCTTCACAGCTCTCCCAGGAGTCCTGGGATCCGAACCCCTGGCTTTGAAGTCATGGCTCGTGTTTGCTCTCGAATTCACTTATTGTTTTGTTCTCACTGGCTTTTAGTTCTAACTGAAACATTGTCTTTGACAAAGCCAAGGTGTTCAGCTGTGCTGAGAGCAAAATGCACAAAAGGGTTTTGTCCCCACTTGGGCCACAGAGAAGCCAGTGACAGGGTCGGCTGCGATTGAGGGTGGCTGTCACCCTCACCGAAAATGAGACGCACTCATGGGGAGGGGCTGGGCCAGCTAGAGCGTCTGTGTAGCTGCCCTCCTCAGCCCAGGCCCAGGAGGGGCTCTGAGGAGGGGCTTCTGCCGCCACACACGCTCGGCGATTCTTGGACTTTTGCTCCCACAGAGGAAGGCCGAGGAGCGGAACCTGGAGGGGCAAAGGCAGGGAGGGAGTGCGAGCGGGACACAGACGTCTTGCTAATTGCCCATCTGCTGCATCCTGGGGTCTGTGCTCAGCCCTTCACGCCTGGTCCCGTGAACCCATACCTCCCCTTACAGATGGGCTTCTGAGGCTCAGAGAGGCTGAGTCCTCTGCTCAGAATCACACAGCAAAAGGGGCAGGGTCTGGATTCTCACCCAGGATGCCCGACTTACCCTCCATCCAGAATACCACACGTACGTCTGCAGAGTCACCTGGAGAGGGGATGGGAATAGAGAGGGAGACAGAGGTCACCAAAGGCCACCTCAGCCAACCAGCTGCCTCTCCTGAAAAAAGAGCGACCTGGATGGGCTTCCCTGAGGAGGAGAGTTGAGCGGGACCCCAACCCTGCCCTCTGAGGAACGGGGAGATGGCACTGGGACAGTCACTCCCTTCATGCAGCTCCACGGCTCCCTGATGCTCCTTCTCTCATCTGATTCCACCCCCATCCCAGTCCAGGTAGCCTTTCACTCACTTTCTCCCACTCACCAAGGGGCCTCCCGCCTCAGGGCCTTTGCACCTCCTATTCCCTCTGCTGCACAAGCTTCCTGTGGCCTTGACTCTTGGTCCAAGCATCCCCTGACTCTCCCCGAGGCTAATTTCTCTCTGAACGCCTAGCACCATCGTCCCCTATGCATTTGGTAGATGTGGAGAGGCAGTAAGATGGGCAGGTAAACACACAGCCCCGCAGCATGCAGCTTGAACTCGAATCCTGGCTCTTCCACCTGCAGCTGTGTGACCTTGGGCCTTCCGCTTAGCCTCTCTGTGCCTTGATCTCCTGGTGTGTAAAATGTGGGGAGAGGATGATAAGAGTATCTAATGAGTTCATATGCGCCAAGTGCTCTGACAGCCCTGGTACGGCCCACGGGGGCCGTGGCCCTGTCATCGGTGTCTTCCTCCACCAACAGACTACGCCCCAAGGGGAGGCTCCGGGCAGCCCCCTCCCCACTGTCCTCAGAGCCGGCACAGGTGGTGCCCCATGAAGGAAGGGAAGATGGATGTGAGTAAGGAGCACTGGCCCAGGGACAACGGGAAGAGGCCAGGAGGCCGGCAGAGGCCCTGCTGCTCGTGCCCATCCCCCTCCATGCCCCCCCACCCCTGCTCCAGCCTCTGGTCAGTGGCCAATGCCAACAGGCTTCCTGGCCGAGCGCACTTAAATTCTTCTCGCAGTGCTGTGGGGCGCCTGTGCAGGCCCTATTAAAATCTAATTAGCCAAATGGATAAATAAATAATCACACGCAAGCTTAACTCTTTCCTGCAATCGCAGAGCACGTTCCTTGGAACCAGGCGGGCAGCCGGGCCTC
This sequence comes from Orcinus orca, assembly GCF_937001465.1. Lineage (NCBI taxonomy): Eukaryota > Metazoa > Chordata > Mammalia > Artiodactyla > Delphinidae > Orcinus > Orcinus orca. The sequence continues at coordinate 85,618,196 of NC_064575.1, forward strand.
TGACCTGGTTTGAGCGGCCGTCCTGACTGGAGCTGGCGGGCCACCGAGCTGGCAGTGGCTCCGGAGACACACTGTCATTTGCTCCAAGACGGAGTCAGTGTGACGCGAGCACGCAAGTGTTACGCCTGACCTTGACCGCGCTGGACTTGTAACAGAGGACGGGCCGCGCCCGGGAGGCCCTCGTTGGTCCCTCTGCTCAGCCACTCAGGGAACCTGCCTGTGGATCGATCAGGGGTCTGAGGCCGACCTCGGCTAAGGAAACGCAGGTGCGGCTTTGCCTTCTAGAAACTGTTGAGCTGATGGAGGAGACAGGCAGGTAAACAAATAATTAGGATACAGGAAAAATAAAGCCATCTGAGCATAGGGGGGAGAGTTGAATCCTGTCTGAGGACGTCGGAGAATGTGTCACAGCAGGCAGATGTGTTAGCAGGGTTTTAGAGGATGGATAAGAGGTTGCCAGTTAGGGCATAAAGCCATTCAAGGAAACGGAACGACGGGTGCACAGGTTCAGGGAGTAATACCCTCCCCACTGTGTTGTGTAAAAGCCTGCAAGAACCAGAAGCAGCCTGGCGCTGCCGGAGGTTGAGGGGCAAAGGGGGCAGGGCCCAGGTATCTCTGGGGTCAGGAGCCACTGAGAACTCCTGTTGGGGCAGGACAGATGGGAAGGGGGTCAGAGGAGGACAAACGGGCCTGCAGGACACCCAGCGAGGAGACTGCTCAGATGGTCCAGTCGAGGCTGAGGCACACAGGCCAGTGGGGTCGGTCTATGCAGACGTGCCAGCCTCCTGGATGTGAGGTTGAGAGAAAGGGTCGGGGGAGGGGGGCAGGTCTCCGTGCGCCACGTTCCCAGTTCCATCCAAAGACGGGGTGGGAACCCCACACTGTTGGAGGGGAGGTGCTGTGCCTGTCTCCCGTGGGTGTGTCCATGAGGCCCCCTGGGCCGGGCCAGCCATAGACGCAGGGGCATTAGGGTTCCGCAGAGGAGTTAGGCTGCTGCAGAGGGTGCGTGGGGAGAGGAAAGGACTCCCCGAGGGCCCCCAGCCGGGAAGCAGAGCGGGAACTAAGGGCCACCAGGCACCGGGCAAAGCTCTCTCGTGCATCTCCTCCTTTGGTCCTCACAAAGGCAGCGCCATGAGGCAGGTTTCTTCACGAGCCCCCGAGAGGCAGGCAGCACCCAGAGAGGGTGGGGTCTCAGCCACCGTGCTGGACCCACGCAGCCTGGCGTCTCTGTGCAGCCCTTCCCCTCACTACTTGGCCTCTGCTCGGGGCTCCCTCCTCCAGGCAGTCTCCCAGGTGCACTCGCCAGCTAAGGAGCCTCCCCTGGACTCCCTCGGGAGGCAGGGGCGCTTCTGTCATCCTGGACCCCAGCACACAGCACCGCCTGACTCAGGGTGACACCGTCCAGCATTTATAGAGAAAGTGGAAAGAAGAGTGAATGGACAGCAGTGAGGACCAACCACACCACTCTCGGCCTCCAGAGAGGACCGTCCAGCACCAGGCAAAGGCTGCCCAAACCGTCCTGGCCGGCGGGAGACAGCTGAGTGACTCCTGGCAGGCGGGCCTCCGGGGGCCTGCGTGTCCGCTCCCCAGCCCCCGCCCCTCCGTCCCAGAGGCAGGCGCGCATCCCGGCGAGCCTGGTCCAGGCAAGGCCCTTCTCCCCTCTGCTGCAGCTGTCGGTCCCTGCTTGTCCCTTCCCACCGCACAGGTTATCATCTCACGGGCTTAAGGTGGATTCTTTTGTTCGATTTTGTTTTGGCAAGATGTGTGTTGCGACTTGTGTCCATACTTTAAATGTTCGGAGACAGCCTCGTTTGTTTGCTCATCTGCTTTGCTCTGTACTGTGCCGTTAGGGGTCAGCTGATGCTTTCCTTCCACCTGCCGCCAAGTATGTCACAGGGGCTGCTTCCAGATCTCCCCCTTCTCCTGTGATGGGCACCCACGGGACCCCCACCCCCACACCATAAATCGATGCTCAGTGCCCAGGAGTGCCCGTGGCTGAGCCAGGCCACGTGTGCACCCGATGGCCCGGGGGCCCCCCTGACCACAGCCCACCCACCCAGCCCCCCGCACCTGTCCCGTCCTTCCCTCCCCACAGCAGACACCCAAGTACAAGTCCTCACCATACAGAAGACTTTAATTAACGTCTCCCAACAGGGCCCAAGGGTGTCTCCAGCGGACAGGCCCGGGCTCAGTAACTGCAGTCCTGGGAGAAATTATTTTGCTCCAAACGTGACAGAAGTGAGGAGGTCCTGGCTGAGTAACTCCAGGCCTCAGGGGAATGGGGGGCTGTGCCTGCATGTGTGTGTGGCTCACGTGTGCATGTGTGTACACACACGTAGGGCCCACCCCGGAGGTTAGAAATGCATCGGTGCTTTTTCCCACCTGGAAATCCACCCACCTGCGTCTCTAAATGATGTGGCTGGAGTGTCCTCCACCCCTGAGACCTGGCAGGAGACGGAGCTGGCAGGGGGTCTGCTGTGGTGCAAAGCGGGACCTGGGCTGATTCAAGGAGCACAGAGCCCTGAGCCCCCGGGCTCTGAACCCTCCAGCCGCACGGCCATGGCCAGGCCCCCTGCTTGCTCGGGCCTCTGGTCCACATCTCAGCCTCCCACCTCAGCAGAGCAGGTCAAAGTGGAAATTACCCAAATGCTCATCGTCTCACACATCTGATGTTGGAACACCGGAGAGGCTGACCTCGGGCCGTGCAGCACTGCACACGGAGCCCACAGACACGAGGGTCATAGCACCAGCCATGCGGTGTCATTTACATAAAGGCCCAAACTGCACGCAGATGGGGACGGTCAGTCAGTGCTGCTGAGAGCTAGGCTGGGGAGACACTGACCCCACCAGAGGCGAGCTTTTGGAGGTGATGGAATGTTCTACATCTTGACTGTGCTGGTGGTCATGTTATCTATTTGTCTAAACTCACCAAACTGCCACGTGAAATGGTGCCTTTTATGTATGTAAATTGTACCTCCATAAAGTTGACTTTACGAAGAGCAGAGGGTGATTGTGAAGTTTCAGGACCAGTGGGACGGGTTTTAATTCTTCCATCGATGTGCCTGCCCTCTACCCTCTGCGTGTCCACACACCCAATATCTCAAGGTCAAACCAAACCTTAGTCCTCCACAACGAGGTCTGAGCAGCCCGCACTCCACACTCTCCCCGGACAGAAACCACCGAGCAGGAAGGGAAGGTGCCACTGCCACCCACCAGGTGCCGCTCAGGGGGGCTGTCCCGTATCCCACAGACCCAGGCTCTCTGGGGGCCCTCCCACCAGGGCCACAGGGTGAGCAGAAGGCAGGAGGGCCTCTGCCTCTTCCAAAGCCCACCCTGGTGTCTCCTGTTGGACTCAGGCCTGGGGCTCCTGGGGCTTCAGAGAGACCTGTCTCCTTGGCAACAAAGAAACACAGCTGAGGCGACACAAGTGTGACACGGGCAGTGCCATGGACACATGTATCACAGCTGCACAGATGCCTGAGAAACAGAGAGGGAGGGAGAAAGAAACAGACAGAGAAGGGGGGAGGGAGGGAGGGGAAGAGAGAGAGAGAAGGGATTGATGGAGGGAGAGAGGGGATAGAAAAAAGGAGACAGACAGACAGAGAGAGAAGGGGGGAGGGAGGGAGGGGAAGAGAGAGAGAGAGAGAGAGAGAAGGGATTGATGGAGGAAGAGAGGAGAGGGGATAGAAAAAAGGAGAGACAGACAGACAGAGAGAGAAGGGGGGAGGGAGGGAGGGGGAGAGAGAGAGAGAGAGAGAGAGAAGGGATTGATGGAGGAAGAGAGGAGAGGGGATAGAAAAAAGGAGAGACAGACAGACAGAGAGGGTGTTCACAGAAGCATCACTCACAAGAGCCAAGATATGGAATCAGCCCAGGTGTCCATGGACGTGTGAATGGACTAGAAAACCTGGTACGTGGATCACAACGGAATGTCAGCCTTAAAAGGGAGGAAATCCTGCCTTTGCAACAGCATGGATGGACTTTTAGGAGGTTACGCTGAGTGAGAGAAGTCAGACAGAGAAAGGCAAATACTACTTATGTGTGGAGCCTAAAAAAGACAGCTCACGGAAGCGCAGAGCAGACTCCCAGGGCCTGGGGCTGAGGGCCGTGGGGAGGGCGTCAGAGGCAGCGATTCCTGGTGCGAGGTGAGTTGGTTCTGCGTTCTCAGGTACAGCTTGACTGTAGCTGGCGACACTGTGCTGTGTGCTTGAAGGTTGCAAAGAGAGCGGATCTTCAGTGTTCCCACCACAAACAAAAGAGAAAAAGGAGAAAATGGTGACCCTGCGAGGCGATGGGTGTTTATTAGCTGCGCTGTGCGACCATTTCACGATATACAGATGTGTGAAACCATCAAGTTGTGCACGGTAAATATATACCCTTTCTATTTGTCAATGATACCGCAATAAAGCTGGGAAAAAAGAATGGGGGAGAGAAAGGGAGGGGGGGAGAGCGGACAGGACGCAGCACTCGGGGTGGGGACAAACCCCCTGACGACAAGTTGAGCAGAGGAGACGGGAAACCCAGAGGTCCTGCCCGCGCACCTGGGAGGCTCCCGCAGGAGATGTGATCTGAGGGCAGGGCCGCGCGGGGGGAGCAGGACCGGACAGGACGGGGTGGGGGGCGCCCAGGCCTGCGCCCACTCTGCTCTGAGGGTCTCCAGGGTGTGATCTGTCATCAGTAGTGTCCCTCAGTGAAGCAGTAGTTGGTCCTTTAAAAATATTTATAGACCTCAAGTACGTATGTAATCAGACGTGTCTTACACAGCTGTAAGGTCGTTCATTTTTAATAACTGACTGATGCTTAATGACACGGGATTAACCGGAAGCCTTTCTTTGAGACATGTGACTTGACGGCCCCTTAGCCTTCAGCGTCTCTTGCCCACCCCGGGCCCCTGGCAGGGGACAAGCAGGCTGTATCCGTGTTGTGGGGCGATCCTGTGAGGCCACGGGGTGTCTGATGAAATGAGCCCCCTGAGACCCATTCGCCCACCCCTCAGCGCGTCATCCAGGGGAGGGGCTTTCAGAGCAAGTTCACGAGATGGAATCAGATCCCAGCGGGACTGCCTGGGGCCGGCGCCCAGGCCTCCAACACGACTGCAAGGTCACGCCCACTTCTGAGATGAGGAGTTGAAGGCATAGGTGACGTCACCCACGGCAGGCAGGCCGGGAGGGCCAGGGCTGGAGCCCAGCTGCACCCGAGTCCAGAGCTGCCCTGGCCGCTGCGCGGACGCTGCTCCCTTACGAGTGTGCTGGCGGTCAGGAGACCGAGCGCCGGGGTCCGGAAAACACCAGCCACAGCCATGGCCGTGATGAACCAACTTGTTTTTTTGCGGTACGCGGGCCTCTCGCTGCTGTGGCCTCTCCGGTTGCGGAGCACAGGCTCCGGACGCGCAGGCTCAGCGGCCATGGCTCACGGGCCCAGCCGCTCCGCGGCATGTGGGATCTTCCCGGACCGGGGCACGAACCCGCGTCCCCTGCATCGGCAGGCGGACTCTCAACCACTGCGCTACCAGGGAAGCCCGAACCAACTATTTTTAGTATTTGAATTTTTGTTTAATAGTTAAAATGCACATGGAACAAAATTCAAAATGAACAAAAACCCACCGTGAAGGTCGAGTATCCCGTCCCCTGTCGCGGGCCTGAGCCTCTGGGACCCGTGCGCCTGACATCATCACCTTCGCCACCTGCCAGGGACTGAGCCTCCTCCTGCATCTCCAGGAGGCAAGCATCTCTAAAGATCAGCTCATCTGAGGGCAAAGTCCACCCTGAGCACGCGGCAGATGGGCTTGCCCAGAAAGTCACAGACCCGATAGCCACGTGTTTTACAAGAACGTTCGTGTTCTGGATCCCGCGGGGGTGTTAACACAGACCAGGCAGCCTAGTGCTCTTCTAAATGCTGGAAAATGCCGAACGCCGACAGCCAGGTCAGGGCTGTGATTGGACGCGGCTCAGCCTCCCGGCCCCACAGCCTGGAGAGGAGGGGCGGCCCCGGGCGGGCTGAGCTTCGAGTCCCGAGTCCCGGCTCTGCCACTTCCAGCTGTGTGACCTCAGGCTCCTCCCCCCAAAGTGGGGATCCCCCTGGGGCCCCTTTAAAAGGCTGTCTGGAGACTGAATTAAATGATGAATGGAGTGTCCAGCTGAGCACCTCGCCCAGGAGAGGGCTTGTTTGCACTAGGACGGCAGCTTGTTTGCACTAGGATTTCCAGAGCTGGGTGGAGGAAGGTGGTCGGTGTGAGCCCATTGCCCCGCACGTCACCGCTGACCAGTGCGTGCCCTTGAGCCAGTGGCTTTGCCCTCTCTCAGAAGGAGGAGCCGCCCGCGCTGCCCCTACCGGCTGGCGTTTTATACCACGTCTCACTCTGTCCTCAGGGCAGCATTCGGAAGCTGGAGGCCCCTGTCCACGTGGGCCATTCTCGCCTCAGCCGGAACAACGTGTCCACTCTGAACCTGTGTCTGACAAAGGAAATGGCCCAACGACACCACATCTGGAGGGGCCCGTAGGCAAGGTTTCCAGTGGGAGAAATGTTCTGGGAACACACCCGCTGTCCCCATGCCCACATCCCTATCCAAACCGATCCACACTTCCTGGACCTATAGGGAGGGGATATGCTCACCGGGCTCCCCTTGCCTTGGTGACAGACAGGTGGCACCGGGGAGAAGGATCTGAACAGAGATGAGCTGCAACTTTGTCGGAATCGACCTGCTTCCAGGGTGAGAATTCAGCCCACACTTTTTGGAATGGTTCCCACCAATTCTGAATTCATTTTCCATTGCCGCACCCGCGTTGTGTGGGCAATTCTCAATTAAACGCACAAATGGCGGATGGCACTCTTGCGGGAGCCACACGCACGTACTGAGTGCACGCTCCCTTCCAGGCGTGGCTCCGGGCCCTGCTGCCTGGCACAGCAGGATGTGAATCCCACTTCCCACCTGAGGCAGCCCAGGCCAGGCCACCAGGCTGCTGCGACAGAACTGGGCTTGAGCACACTTCAGCCGCTTTTCCAATAAACATCCCCGGCTCTGGAAGGAGCACCTCGTGTCGGCGATTCAGTGGCGACGTGTCTGTGGCCTGGCAGGGTTCCCGTCCAAACAACAACGCCTCGCAGAAAAAACAAGCAAATTGCTCACACGCGGAGCAAGCCGGAGCTATCAGGCCCTCGCCCTGGGACGACCTCACTCACGCTCCACTGCCCACCCTCAGCTGGCATGCGGCACGTGCACAGAACCCACTGCCCCAGAGCGAATGGGCAGATGGGAGAGGCCAGCAAGGCCAGGCCCTGCTGCATGAAGACCCCCTTCCTCCCTGCCTTGCTGCTGGGCGGTGAGCGGGACCCGGGTGCACCGGGGAGAGGCCCCTTCCTGGAGTGAGGACTGCCCCTGAGAGGCTGGGGCAGGACACACACAGCTTGTGGATGGCAAGTGTCCAGAATTTTGGGGTCAGCCCTCAGACGGCAGAGCTGGCTTCCCCGTAAGTCCCCAAGAGTCAGATGATGATCTGACAACCTGGGGCTGGGAGCCTGTGTGGGAACCGTTCAGGCCCAGCCTCTGATCTGCTGTGTGGTGGGCGGTACCCGGAGAGTGAATCGCGGGCAGGTTCCCTGAATCTGGGAAAGACCAAGAAAGGGTTTAGGGAATCCAGCTTTCTCTCTAATGAAGACACTGGGTGTCCAAGAAGGGGGTGACCTGACCACCTCCCAACTGGCGTTAGAGCTGGGACCAGATCCAGGCTAACGTGCTAAGGAGAAACTCTCAGAGCAGGGAGTAGAAATACTAAATACAGCCCGGGGGATGGAGATCCTCCTGTGCCTTTGAATCTAACCAGTCAGTTTCCAGCCACACTCCCTCCTGGGCCAGGCCTATGATTAGTCAGACATTGGTCCGTTCCCTCACTCACTTACAGGCATATCCTCCAGGCCGGGCTCTGTTTTGTGCCCAGATGTGACAGAGAATAAGGGTGGCTGCAATTAATACCACAACTTACCATGACCACCTCATTGTGGAAACACAAGCACCACAGTGACCCAAGGCATCGTACACCCGTGGAATCTTCTAGTTCTCAAATAACCGCTTGCTGTGGCCCTGCAGGTCCCCAGGTGACAGGTGGGGAAGTCCTGGCCCTGCTCATAACCCGATCTGCATGTGGCCAAGTGTGGTATCGTTCCTTATCCCTCATACGTGCAAAGCCTCAGTTATAAAGTCATTCTGTTGGACCAGATGATCTATAATGCCTCCTATTTCTATGAGATTCTATTCTTCTAAGGAAGACAGGACTGACTTTGTTTCCTGCTCCATACACCTAAGCTCACTAAACAAAGTCACTGTGCTTGGGTTCTGCTTGTTTTCTTTCAGGGAGGACGGGCTCTGGGAACAAACTTCCTGGCTGTGTGACCTTGGGCAGTTTCTTTAGCTTCTCTGTGCTCCACATATAAACTGAGAATAGTGTCTACTTGATTTCTTTATATTGTCTAGAGGACAAACAGAAGAGTTAATGCTAAAAAGGACTTAAAAGAGTGCCCTACGGACACTGTTATTATCAGTATTACTAGGAGCGGAAGTCATGGGAGTTGCTCATTCATTCAATAACTTCCTAAAAGGTCAAGACCCTATGCTAGGTGATGAAGGGTATGAAGATGAATCAGACATTGATCCTGCAGAAAGGAGAATACTCAGGACATTAGAGAACAAAATAAATATGAAAATACCATCATCCCTGGACACATGCGACAGAAAGCGAGATGCCGCGGGCACTCAGGAGGAAAGAGATCGATGTTGGCTCGGATGATAGGGGAAGCATCCTGGAGGTTTATTGAATATGAGTTTGGGCCAAAAAGGACAGAGAGAAGTTGGGTACTTGAGGCTCTTGAAACTCTAGCCCTCATTGACGGAGGCATTTGGGGTTTGTTGCTGCCTGTCATTGGCTGCACTCTCTAACCTTCAGAGGAAGGGTGGCAGCCACTCCTCGGAGGACCTCAGACCACACGCAGGAAGGTATGGGGACTCTGATGGTCAGAAGGACAAAGATTGGAGGGGCTATTTCAGAAGGTTGAATCGTACGTAGAACCAGATCCTGGAAACCACCTCTGAGTCCCTTTAGATTTATCACATGCTACCCCTCTTCCTTCACCTCCCACAGGACTAGGTAACGAACTGGGCCCGAGGCCCAGGCAGGCTCTGGAGAACCTCCCCCAGCAATGCTGACCAGGCATTGCAGGCTCAGGACACCGTGTGCGGGTCTGTGCAGGGTATAGGGAAAACAGACCTGGGTCTTTGACCCGATGACCTCGTATTCCAGTGCGCAGACAGCTCATGACGTGTGGGATGGCGAGGGAAGGTACTTCTTGGTAGGAGGCCCCACAGCTGGCTGCCTACGACCACAGGCAGATAGCTGCCCATCTGATCGAGGCCCACGGTGGCCCTAGACTACAGAAAAGTTGTGACCCAGAGACGCAGTGCCAGGGACAGTGGATGGTCTCCGCACCCCTGAGAGCTTAACGTACAGGCTTCTGTGGAGAAGCAGGTCTCAGCTCCAGCTTTCTGCCCCACTCCTGCCCTGGACTGTCCAGGAGCCACAGAGGTTCTGATGAGGCTGCAAACCCATCAGAGTCCTGGACTTCAAATTGTGGGAAGGTCATGGCTCATTCCAGAGACCTAGAGGGACATCAGTGCCCTGGGCCACAGCCTGAGCGCCCCAGGGATGGATCTTCTGGGGTCTTATTCTAAAGGGGCTGGTTAAGGGGTCCTGGGATACCCCAGGCAGAGCCCACGCAGGTTGGGCCTGAATTCTTGTGGAGGATATAACGTAGGTCTCCCTCCAACACCTACCTCCCATCCAACCCCATGTCTCACATCGCGGTCTTCACGGTGCCTCCTGGCCCCTGGGGCAATCATCCTGCCCAGCCACCCTCAGGAGCCCAGCCAGAGCCCAGGGTCGGAATTGAAAAGACACCAAGTCCGCCATCTGGGATTTGCCACGTGTGCCACTTAGCATGAGTGTGACTGAGAACATCTGGACTTCCCTGTCAACCAGTCGGTTAAGTGTCTCCTAGCTCCCTCCAGAGTCAATAACAGCAAATCGGGCAACCACCCCCTCAGCCCTGGCATATGCTGCTTGTCTCTGAAGCAGTGATTCCACCTGCCTCGGTGCTTTCCCTACCCTTTCCACGGACAGGTATCGACCCTCCCCTTCACACTGCAGGACGCCTGGAGGGCGGGGACCAGGGGTCTCCAGTCTCTGTGAGGGCTGTGCAGCCCCTAGAGGCAGTGGTTTCCCTGGGAGACTAGGCTCCCAGGAGAAAGGATCTTGCCTTTCCAAGGCAACCAGGGAACCATGACAAATAGAGATTGTGTCTCCCTCATCTGACCAACAGATGGGGAAGTAATGTGTCCCCACCTGACCTCAAGACTTGGGAGGCTGTGTGTCCCTCCTCTGCCCAGTAGATGAGGAGTCATATCCCTCCCATCTGACCCGCAGACCCAGGGCTATGCTCCCCCATCTGACCCGCAGACCAAGGACTATGCTCCCCCATCTGACCCGCAGACCCAGGGCTATGCTCCCCCATCTGACTAGAAGGTCAAGGGCTATGCTCCCCCATCTGACTAGAAGGTCAAGGGCTGTGTCTCCTCCATCTGTCCAGCGGGTCAGGAACTGCCTCTGCCATCGTACTGGATGATGCCCTGGGGTCAGGAGCTGTATCTCTGTGACCAAGCTGGGTACTGCCTTCTCAGTGGAGGGCACTGCACACAGTTCCCTGTGTCAGAGCCCAGGCTCTGCTCAGCGGGTGATGAAGAGTGCGTCACTGACCGGCAGATGCATGAGCTGGACTCTGATCGCTCTATTGGCCAGGAGAGCTCGAAACATCTGATCTCGGGGGACTTATCTGAACAAATGAGTAACCCCCACAGCTGAGCAAACAGAAGGAGACAGTGATGCCTCTTTTTTAAAGAAGAAAATATCACTCACAAGATGAGCCAGGAAATAGTGTCATTTATTTTAGTCTCAGTGCAATGGCAAATAAGTCAGTTTCTCACCAAAGGTGCTCTGGAAAAAAAACAGCAACAACAACAAGGAGACAGATGGATGTTTGCTCTGACAGGAGGGTGTTCCGGTTTTCCTCTTGAAGGCCGTGAGCAGAGCCCCACCTGCAGATCCCTGTCCCACACCCCCCTCCTCGGTCTCACGGTGACTCAGAGCAAAGCCTCTCTTTCCTAAACCCTCTTGGTGAGCAAAGTGAAGCTCAGAGCAAATGTTCTAGAAAATTATTCTGACCCCAACTTGACGCACGACCTTGAATATACAACTTAATCTCTTAGGAGTCAGCGATGCTGCCTGTCAGGTTGGGACCAGGTTAGATGCCCGAGGTCTCATCACTCTGTCTGAAGATCCAGACGCCGCAGAACACATCCCAGGGCTGGGGCACTGCGGGGTCCCCAGCGTTTGGCTCTCTGCCATCACAGCTTGATGCTCTGCGCCAGTCACTTGGCAGTTTATAGAGCTCTTCACATCCTCCACAACGAGAAGCAGGGACAAGAGGCCCTGCTCGGGTCGGCCCTGGGCGCCGGGGTCTCTGCCCTGACCGCCGCCTTCCCCCATTCCCTCTCTCACGGATGAGGGCTCACAAGGCCCCAGTAGTCCTTTGGCCCCCGGATGCCATGGCCTCCATAGGCTTTGAGGGAGAATTCAAAGGCTGTGCTCTAGTTCCTCACCTCATGTCCCACTAGTATAAAGATATTGTGGTATTGATTCCCAAAACCACACGGATTCAGGGCCCATTCCTCACTGTCTGGAGCTGGAAAGGATGGAATCATTGGAGTCATCGGCTGTCCTCAGGCCACGGCTTCAGGCAGGAGCATGGGCCACAGATGCCCGGGGCCCCTCCCAGGAACAGGGAGTCGGGAGGAAGGGAAGGGGGTCACGGGCTGGAGGGAGCCGCTGTGGGCCACGCCGTGCCGTGTGCTTCACAGACACGTCCCCCTGGGACCGCAACCACAGCCCTGCAGGGCAGACGGGTGCCCCGTGGACGGAGGGAAGCCGTGACAGGTGCAGGGAGATATAGAGCCTGTCCAGTCAGGCGAGAGGCGAAGCTGGCAGCCAAACCAGCTTAGCCTGTGGGCAGGGCTGGGCACACCAGAGGGTCTGCTTGGGATGAAGGCTGGATGTGAGGGCAGAGGCAGCATCAGGCCCGGCAGAGCACCTCCTGCATGTTTTCCACGCTCCCAACCCACTCTTCTGACTCCACCACCCAGCGCTTGTCTAAGGGGTCAGCTCAGCACTCGGGAATGGTGCCCAGTGGCCCGAGGGGAGGACCACCCGTGGCTGCCTCGACCCGTCTCCCCCGCTGTCTTTCCTGGAGGCCGCCATGCCACACTCCTCGCTGGCCCGCGAGCCCACCAAGCTTGTTCCTGCCTCTGGGCCATCCCATGTGCCATCCATGTGCCATTCCTTGTGCTGGCATACCCTTCCTCTCACCCTCTAGGGGCCTCCTCTCCATCCCTGGGCCTCAGCTGGAGTGTCCATCTTCGGGGGCCCCTCGCGACCACACTGCCTCTGTGGGTCTGCTGCCACGTCACTGCACCTGTGTTTCCTGCCCATGATTCACTTGTCAGGGGTGACATCTGCTCTGTCTCCCCCGTGCTAATCTCCATGAGGCCAGAGCCCCCAGCCTTTGCCACAGCTGTCACCCACCTGGTCCAGTGTCTGGCATGCAGGAGTGGCTCCACACACACCTGGAGAACAGACAGACAGACCCACGGTACCTGGAGAACAGACAGACCCACGGTACCTAGAGAACAGACAGACAGACCCACGGTACCAGGAGAACAGGCAGACAGACCCACGGTACCTGGAGAACAGACAGACCCACGGTACCAGGAGAACAGACAGACCCACAGTACCTGGAGAACAGACAGACCCACGGTACCTGGAGAACAGACAGATCCACAGTACCAGGAGAACAGACATACAGACCCACGGTACCTGGAGAATAGACAGACCCACGATACCTGGAGAACAGGCAGACCCATGGTACCAGGAGAACAGGCAGACAGACCCACGGTACCTGGAGAACAGACAGACCCACGATACCTGGAGAACAGACAGACCCACGGTACCTGGAGAACAGACAGACCCACAGTACCCAGGTACCATGGCTGGACCATGGTGGGAATGTGCTACACGTAGCACTTGGAGGCAAGCTGGGCGGGCAGGCCTCGGGAGACCCAGGGACAGTCCCCAGGCGCCTCCCTTCTTGCGGCTGTGCTACCCAGGACCTCACAATGTCTGCACCCAGCTGGAGGAAGGGGGGCCTAGGCCCCAAACCCCAAGTGAAGAACATGGATTTTGTTCACACCTGCTGCCTAGAGCACAGTCGCCTGGCCACACCTGCTACCACAGGAGGCTGGGAATGCGGTCTAATTATGTGCCCAGAAGGAGAGGAAGCATGTTTTTTGGTGAATGGGTGGCCGTCTCTGCCACAGGGTGTCTTACTGTTGGGTGTAAGTCTGGTGCTGGGTGAAAAGAGAAAAAAAAAGAGGTCTGTGGGTTTCCTTCTAAGTTGTACCGACTAAGGGCTCTGAACTCAGGGCATCCAGCGTAGGTACTCATCAGCTAAACATGTGCTTCTCAGGCAGTCCCCCGGGGGACATTTTTCAGAATCTTGCTGAGATCCAAGAGGATGGGGAACTATAGGCCATCTTTCAGACCACACTGTGTGAACTCCCCACCATACTGCTTCCTGCTTCCCCCGCAGGGGGCGCCATGTGCTCCCAGCGCCCTCTGCTGCCCACTGGTTCCCTGGCCGTCCTGCAGCCATAGGAACTGTGCGTGGGTGAGATGAGACTGTCCTCTTCAGCAAACCCCCAGGATACCCATTAAAGAAATGTATTACCTGAAGCACTGAGCTAGGGGTTGAGGAGGACTGGTGAGTAAGAAGTGTAATCAATTGTTTCTAATTAAAACGGAAATAATACAGAACATTACCACGGATGGTGGGTGAGTTCTGCAGTCTCCAGTTATGGCTGAAGGCTGCTTAATGTGACCCGGAACTGGAGGAATGTAAATGCTGATTCATGGCTCCCCAATGGTCACGGCACCAGCTCCCATCCTGCAGATCGACGTTTTCTCCTTCCTCAAGTGCTCCCTGACCCCGCCTGCCCATTGGATTGGCCATTCCTGCTGTGGGTTCACATCCTGGGGCACTTTGTCAACCCCCAGGGACCAGATTCCACCCACAGAGGCTGTTTCAAGAGCGCAGCCTATGCCTACAGAATGTGTGACCACCGAGTCACAGCCCAGCTCCACCACGTGCACCCCCACCACCTGGGCGAATGATTCCCTTCTCCTAACCTTTCCACGCCCCCACCCCCGACACACACACACCGGATGTGGTGAAGGGTTGCTCGGCTCACGCAAGCGTTCGGGCAGCATCCTCCTCCCGGGAGGAGAGGAAAGCCTTCTCACCTCTGCTTTTAAAACCTCCCCCATGATCTGTGATTTCTCTGCTCAGGCAGGTCTGGGACCTGGGCTCCCCGTTATCCTGGATACAGAGCCAACCACACAGCTAATTCTTTCCTGTGCTGATGCCCCAGGGGCTGTCACAGGGGAACACACAACAGGTGTGAATTTGGTGTCTTACGCTGCAGATAGGTGAGTTCTTGAGCCTGGATAAATTATCCATTAATAGTTGTGAGAGAAGAACAGGTAACTGAACACGCTCACCAGGCGCCTCCTCTGTTCCAGGGGTTGAGCTAAGGCCCCGGCGGCTTTCATTATTATTGCTGTCATCATCTCACCCCCCACCCGCCCCTTCAACAGCTCTCCCCGGGGAGCACATTTGTTATTCCACGTTAGAGATGAGGACATTGAGGATTAGAAAAGGGAAGTCAGGGCTTCCCTGGTGGCGCAGTGGTTAAGAATCCGCCGGCCAGTGCCGGGGACACGCGTTTGAGCCCTGGTCCGGGAAGATCCCACATGCCGCGGAGCAACTAAGCCCGTGCGCCACAACTACTGAGCCTGCGCTCTGGAGCCCACGAGCCACAACTACTGAGCCCACGTGCCACAACTACTGAAGCCCACGTGCCTAGAGCCCACGCTCCTCAGCAAGAGAAGCCACCGCAATGAGAAGCCCGCACACCGCAACGAAGAGTAGCCCCCACTCGCCACAACTAGAGAAAGCCTGAGCGCAGCAACAAAGACCCAACACAGCCAAAAATAAATAAATAAAATAAATAAATTCATTTTTAAAACAGAAAAGAAAAGGGAAGTCAGAAGGCCATGTAGTTGCAGGGCTGGAGCCCAGGGTCGCTGATCCCCAAGCCACGTTCCCAACGATTCCAGAGGCTGCAGAGGTCCAGGTCTCCAGCCACCAAGGCGGTGCCCCAGGGACAGCTCAGGAGAAATGATAAGGGGAGGGAAGGGGAGACCCAGGAAAGCAAAGAGAAGGGGAGGGTTTGCAGGGCACGGAGGGACCCCTCCTCTGGATACCCCGGCTGTGTTCCCCACCCCGCTCCACGGCCCAGGCCCGTGGTTGCCCCCATGATGCTCTGGGGGGTCCTGGGGACTGTGTCCCCCCACCATGGTGAGCTTGGCGCTTGGCACACGCCCAGAAGGCTTTGACGAGGAAGGAGGGATGTTGAGGCCCCCAGGAGACTCCAGAGCTGGCCACTGTGAGTCCCGGGTCTCTGGTCCAGCCTCTGAGCAGAGGCAGCAGGCTCTCCACTCGCCCTTCAAGGGCCGTGCAGTTTCCACCTCCTCCCCTCCCGGCGCCCAGGACGTGCAGTGAGTGACAGGACCCCCGCTTTCCGCAAAGGGCACCCAGGCTCCTCCGAGAAGTTCAGTGACTGGACGGACATTCCTGGAGGCGGGGCACCCTCAACCCTCCCCAGCACCCGGTCAGCCTGGGGCTCTTTGCAAGACTGTTCATTAATAAATACTGGGCCATCAGCAAAGTACCAGGAACAAGCCCCCGCAGACTGAGCCCATCTGAAAACTTGCTGCCTTGGGTCCGCGGCTCAGCCACCTGGAGAAGGGCCCAGCTCCCCCAGAAGCACAGGGTCGGACGTCTCATCGTGGTGGATGAAGGACAAGAGATTCGATTAAGCAGAGTCCTGCAAGCGACTGAGAATTGATTTGGATATAAATAGATGGCACGAAACCCATCCTGGTACCGCAGAGGCCCAGCCCCTCCCGCAGGGTCACGCTGAAAGACGCGTGAAATTGCAGTCACTTTTAAACCCGATTAGTGCCATGACTCCTGACGCGGACGACCACAGCTGAGCCGGGTCTCAGGACAGAGAGACTCAGCTGGACTCGGCCCCAGGTCCCCTCTCGGTCTCTGTCTCTGTCTCTCTTTTATCTATCTATCATCTGTCTGTCTGCCATTCTATCTATTTATCATCTATCTAGTTATCAACCCGTCTCCCTCTCTTCCCATCTGTCATCCATCTGTCTGTCTATCCGCTGTCTCTGTTATCTGTCATGTCTGCACATCGTGTAAACTTTCTTTCCCAGTTTCACTCCAAGGGGGAGGAGACTTCATTATTCATTAGTCCTCAAGGCCTCTGGACCCATCGATTTCGTTTCTGGCTCCCCCCGGATCCGGTACATGGATTCTGGTTTGAGCGCATTAAGTCTCTTGAATAATTAATACGGCGATGTAACCTGAGCCAAATGAACAAAAGTTACCTTCTGCTTAGGGAGTAGGAGAAAAGAATTTCCCTAAGGCCGTTTTCCAAAATCCGTTACTGTCACCCCAGCCCTTGAGAGGAGCGTCTGTCTCGAAGGAGGAAACTTCCAACTGTTCCTCCCGGCCCCTTCCCGATGGGAGGAAAACAGTGCCCGGTTCTGCTGCGCCAGGAATCGTGAAGGCTTCCGCAGGTACGGCACCGCTGACCATGAATTCATGTCTGGTGGCCCCTGCACCGCTGATGGCCAGGTCCTTCTCCAATGGCCTCGCCTCTGCCTGCCTCTCCTGCCTCTGTGCATGGGAGCGGGGAGTCTCAGGTCTGAGCGTCACCTGGGGCCCCGGGCTGATGCTGCGCTGCGGGCCCCACACCACGTGCTCTCAGAAGGCCCGTGCATTTGTCCCCAGGTCACACAGTTAGCGTGGGAGGTAGCAGGCACTGTGACAGAATGAAAAGCCAAAGTCTGACAACCAAGAAAAGAGTCCGGGGAAACGGGTTAGGACGTAACATTAAAAGCCCCATCGTGGGATCTGGGGAGACACTTGCTTGATCCTGGGGCACGTCCTGAGGCTGTGGCTTTTCCACGGTCCAAGCAGAACCACTCAGTCCCATCAGGACCGACCCACAAGCCAGCAGGGGCCGCGCCCTTTGTTTCCGGGGCGGCAGGAATCTGCATTTCCAGAGCCCCCCACCCTGCCCAAACTTTGATGCTGATGGCCGCCTAGGGCATAGAGCCCCAGCTCCCTCATGGCACGAGGTCCTCCGAGAAATGCCCCCGTAGCGCGGACCCCAAAGCTCCTGTGACACCGGCGTCTTGTCACCCGTGTCACAGGCTGGCCTCCAGTGCCACGCCTTCCTGGTCTCCATCACCTGCCACACTCTCCGCCCCTGCAGGGACTCTGCCCCGGCGTCCAGCTCACTTCCACGCCCTGCTCCCGCTCTCGGGATGCCTCGTGTATATTTCATGTCCTGCACTTGGCACATCATAGAAAGGTCCTGCTTCCGTTCTGTGACCCCACCAGACTGCATGCCCCAACATTTCTCTCTCCCTGCCCTTGGTATTATCTCTGACCCAGAGTAAATTTTTGAGTGACTAAGTAATCATGGATAAATGCCAGTAAGAAGCATTAAGCGGGGTGGGGTGCTGGGGTCTGGTTGGAATCCTCTGTCTTCTTCTGAAGACCACCTCACCGGGAAGGGATTTAAGAGAAGCCACCCCTCCCCCAAAGCATCTGTGGCCTTGCAGACCTGGAGGATGGGGACATAGTCACATCGATGGGTCATCACCCCACTCCACTCTGACCTCATCTTAACTTACATCTGCAAAGACCCACTTCCAAATAAGGTCACATTCACAGGTACCCAGGGTTAGGACTTGGACGTATTTGGGGGGGGGCACATTTCAACCCACTACACCCATTTTAGAGATAAGCAAACCAAGGCTCAGAGCATCCAGGAAATGTTCCAAAGGCTGTGCAGTTCATTGGTGGCCCAGCCTGGATTCAGCTGAGCCTCACCCACTGCCCACACCTTTGTCTGTGCCCCCTCCTTACCAGGGGACACCAGCGTCTCTCCACAGCCTGTCAACCGCATCCTTGCTAATACACGATGAGCAGAAGCCCATGTGGGGCAGCGACTCTCTTACATTTTAGGTTCTGTGCTCGGCATCCCACCTTCCTGCTTATCATCCTCAGGTCACCCCACCAGGTAGCTTTATTCTCCCGTTTCTCCAAGTGGGAGGGCTGGGGCAGGTCTGGAAACAGAGGTGACCAGCCTTGCGAGTCCCCTGGGGGAGGCAAGTATGGGAGGATAAATTGGAGGTGAGGCTAGGAAGGTGTCTGGGACCAGATTCCCTGGACTCTCCATTCAAGTGGAAAGAGGCATCATCCCCACGAGAAGAAAACAGAACCCTGATCCCCGCAAGTCTGATGGGCCTGAAATCAGGCCACTGAGCTTCACCCCTCACTTCACAGGCAAGGAAAGCTGGAGTCCATGGGTATCTCAGGGCTTGTCCACTTAATAATTGGCCCCAGCCCCCCAACTGCAGCTCTGTGCATTTGCCACAAATAGATTTCATGTACTAATATGATAAATGTGTGTGGGTTTTTTAATTGGCATTGATTATTCCTCATCCTGCATAAAAAAATAATTAGACGTATCTTTGGAGAAAACGCCCCACGTTACCCATTTGAACTTCTGTAGCATTTGTGCTTCACAGCTGCACTTAAACACTGAGTCCCTGAAGCAGTGTCATTAGGTGGACCAGACAGAGGTTATTGTCAAGACCCTGTTTTCACAGGTGAGGACCCTGAGGGACAGAGAAACTGATTAGATCGTCCTAGGAAACAGAGCCCGGATACACCAGGGTCTGGCCCAGAACCCAGTCCTAACCCCACAGCACCGTGGATCTCCCGTCCAAGGTCAATGCCAAGGGCAGCTGGAGTCACCAAAAACCCATATCCACCCGGGGCACAAAGAGCCATCTTCTCAATTACTTCATCAATAGACATTCACTGAGCATCTGTTTCAGCCAAGCTCGAATGTTCAAGAATCCATCTCTTCACCCCCAGTACGGTCAGCCAAGCACAGCTGCGTATGTGCCCAGCCATGTGTACGTGTGTGTATGTGCCCAGCCATGACGCGGCCAGCAGCCATGGCTCCAGCTCATGAGACAGAAGTCCGTACGGCCACAATGTGTGCTCCCCCAATAAAGCACAAAATAAGTCGTGTGGTCATTTCTGAAATGTGGTGCCCGCGCTCCGACTGCTCCTGGGTCCCTGATGTGTTATCTGCATCCCTCACCCAGAGCCTCTGACATGAGACTGAACACAGGCTGGGGGTGGCGGTCACGCCTGCACCAAGGAGGGGCCCTTCATCTCAGAAAAGGGCCTTGGGTGCCGTAATTTATTTCGGGATTCCTCCCACCCCTGAAATAGGACCAAACTGGGGACGCACTGAGAATGACCTTGAATCCTGGTGGAACTGAGACAGTGTCACACGCCCCACCTTCAACACACACACACACTCACGCACACTCACATGCGTGCTATTTTCACAGTGGAAGGAGCTGCCTGTTGATTTCCGTCTGGGACACCAAGAAGAGCATCAGTGTAAGGGCAAAAATGATCCTATCCAGATGTTGACACGCACACGCATGCACACACACACGCACATACGCACACACGCGCGCGCACACACACGCACACGCACACATCCTGGTCTTTCTGATAAAGAAAGAAACGTGCTCACCTTTTAGTCCAGCCTCTACTTAACAGTTTGACTTTCTTGGTTTCTCAACAGCTCAACCAATCGACTAACCAATCAGCAAACACCTTCCCTGACACCTTCTCTGCACTGGGAGCCCTGCCAGCCTCCAGTGCGCAAAACTGAGTCCGGTCCTGAAGGCTCTCAGCGCTGGGGAGGCCGAAGGCAGGACACGGTTAAAGCTATTCCCTAGGAGACGGCTCTTGTGGTGTGCGCGCAGCCCCCGGGTTGCACACAGTAGGTCCTCAATCAGCGTGCGTGCAGCCCCTGGGTTGCACACAGTAGGTCCTCAATCAGCGTGCGCGCAGCCCCCGGGTTGCACACAGTAGGTCCTCAATCAGCGTGCGCGCAGCCCCCGGGTTGCACACAGTAGGTCCTCAATCAGCGCTAGCTGTTTGCTGGCAGGGGATGCGGTACACGCCTGGAGCCTCTGATGGGCTTGGAGCCCCGGCTGCCGTCCAGCCGCAGTGTCGGCTGAGGCGGAGCATGTGGTGCAGGGGGCTCGGTCAGCCCGGAACCTCCCAGGCCCCAGCCCCCGGTCCCCGGTCCCAGCTGTGGGGTCAGCGCTCGCTGATGCCTCCCCTCTGCGGTGTGGGGACCTGGAAGACGCTCAGTATATGTTAGCAGTACGACAAAACCCGGCTTCTGAACCAGCTCATTTTTCTGAGCCCAGAAGTGCCTGGGGCCTGGATGGGGAGTTGTCAGAGGTGATAAATGGATCATTCCCGGAACGAGGGGGCCCTGGGAAAGACGTTTTAAAATTGGAAGCATGGGGTTTTTATTTATTTATCTCTTTATGCCCTGCCTTGTTCAAAAAGGATTTAAGACAGCTTATGAAGATTCATAAACTAGAACAAAGAAATATAAATGAACAGGCTGGGAGAGGGAAGTGGGGCTGCACCGCGAGCGCTGCCAGGTCAGGAGGCCGCCGAGCCCACGAGGGACCCGAGCCACGCTCCACCTCCCTGAGCCTTGGCGCCTCGAAATGCAGCCGGGACCCTGTGTCTCCAGTTCGGGCCTCCTCCACCACACCGAGGATGCAGATGCCATGTCTTTGAGCTTCACACTACATGCGTACGTGGGTGTGCACACACATGCACCCATCACACACATGTACACCTTGGACACATGCAAGCACGCATACATACACGCACACACATGCACACGCTTGTGCATGTGTACACACGCACAACTATACACATATGCACGTGCATACGCACACATCACAGACATGTGTGCGCACACAACACACGCACGCCTACACACTCACACATACAAACATGCACATGCCACACATGCACACGCAACACACGTGTATGCACATATATACACGTGCACATCCCACAGGACAAAGCCTCCTCAGAAGTGGCTGTGTGCTTTCTGCACAGAGAACCCTGGTTGAGTAGCAAACCCCTGATATTCAGAGACCTGCAGACCCAGCCAGGCAGGTGGTCTTGAGCTCAGAGATTTGGTCACGGTCCCTTAGGAGAAGGACCTCATCCTCTCACACACACCCGTGGACCTCACAGGGGAGACAGATAAAGAGTCTGGCTTTTGTGGTTGTTCTAATTTAAGAGACCCCAGATTAACTGTAATGCTCTGCACGTGACCTGTTTCCAAAGCTGTCTATACCCATCCCCCATCCATTTCCTCACCCACTTACTGCAGTGGATAGAATGGGTCCCCCAAGATATGCCCATGCCCTAAACCCCAGAAACTATGTATGGGACCTTATTCAGAAAAGAGGTCTTTTCTGATATAATTAAGGATCTCAAAATGAGATAATTCTAAATTTAGGGCAGACCCGTATTCCAATGGCTGCAGTCAGACATAGAAGAGAGCCAGATGCAGAGGGACACCTGGGATGCAGGGAAGGCCATGTAAAGACAGAAAGACAGACTAGAGTGATGCTGTCATGGCCAAGAAACCCTTGGGGCCACCGGAAGCTGGAAGAGGCTGAAGGACCCTCCCCTGGAGGCTTCAGAGGAGCACGTCCAGCCAACACCTGGAGGCTTCAGAGGAGCACGTCCAGCCAGCACCTTGATTCCTGACTCCTGGCCTCTGGAACTGGGAGAAAATGAATTTCTATTGTTTGAAGCCACCCAGTTTGTGCCAATTTGTTTGGTGGCCACGGGGAACTAATACACTTACTTACTCTGTTATTTCTAAAATGCAATAAGCACGCATAACCCCACCAGCAAAACAGAGCCACGCGGCAACCTGCACTTAACCCTTTGTCCCCCGTATTCCTTTCCCCTGGTCCCCCCATCCAGGTAATCTTCATTTCCAACTTGTAATTTTCACCGATTAAACAGACACCATCACATCCTCCAGGACTTTGACCTGCCTCCCGCGATGGCCAGTGACGGAGCCTCTCTTCCCGTCCTCACTGGCCGAGGGGCCTCCTCTGTATTCGGGATGTGGATTTTCCTTGGTTATGTTTGCAGAAAGGGATCGTGTCCCAGTTTGTAACCAGGCTTCTTGGTTTCTTCTGATGAACACAAGTTCATATAAGATGCAGGGTTCGAATGAATGAATGAGGGAGTGATTTTCAGTCCTGGCTTTTCCACCCAAGTACCACATGACATTGAGGTCCCTTCGATCCAATGGGACCCGGGTTCCTTATTGTCAACGTTAGGCCCTGGGTCTGACTCCTGGCTCAGCCTCCCCTGCCGGGCACTCTGATGCCACAGGACCTGCTGCACCGCAGGGCAAGAGCCTTGCAGGTTACTAGGAGCTTCTTAGACAAAGCAATTTCTAAGCCTCTTTAAATCCTTTCTGAAACATGGTGGCATATAAATAAATAACCAGTTCCGAAGCAATTTCCATCTGCCCTCCCAAGCTGGGAAGCTTCCAAGCCGCTGGCCAAGGGCCGCTGAAATCGCCACCAGCCCTGGGGCTGTCCCTCGGCCCCGCACGGCGGAACCCAGCCCCTCCCTGCCCAGCGGTGCCCACTCTGAGACACCAGCTTCTCCGCAGCTGGGATCAATTCGGCTCTGCAGACAAGTAATATCTTTACAGCCTGTATCATTGTGAATCGTCACCAGACAACTATTAATCCTCAATCATACTTTTATCAAATGTTCTTTTTTTTTTTTCCTCTCTCTCTCTCCTCAAGACTGGGAATATCAATACAGCAGCTGTCATGGGTCATTACCAACTGCATCTTCCCCGCTATTACAGCAAAATAAAGCCGGATAGCAAGTGGCTGGAGGAGCAGCCCGATCGACAGCTCACCTGGGGATCCGAGGGAGCTGCCCAGCCAGGTGCTACTGCACTGTCACATCTGGGCACGTATTTCCGCCGCAAATAAAGAACTCGGCAAACGGATGCTGTCGCCCCACAGCAGCCCATGCCCAGCGCCTGCACACGGGGCAAGTCCCCGCACCCAACCGTGGCCGTCCCAGCCCAGGGGGAGTGGGTCCCACCCAGGACAGATGGCAGGCGGGGAACTGGAGGGCCAGGCGGCAGGGTAGCCTCTGAGTTACCGTCTGGACAGAGCTCAGTGGGGCCTCTTAGCGGCAGAACGACGGCAGGAAACAGAGGCCATCATCCCTTTCTCAGAAACTGCCACGGGGATCACGAGACCCAGGGAGCCCCAGCCCAGGGCACAAAGCAGATGTGCAGTCACCGTGTGTGAGAGGCAAGGGACAGGGTGGCAGTGACAGAGCTGCAGCAAGGATGGCACTCCTGCTTGTCAGAGAAACCAAAAGGTGATGGAGGCCAGGCTGGCACCTGGCCCAAACGGCTGTCATAAAATTACCACAAACTGGGCAGCTTCAAACAATAGAGATCTACTCTCTCTGGGCCTGGAGGCTAGAAGTCCTGAGTCAAGGTGCCAGCAGGGCTGGCTCCCTCTGGAGGCCCTGAGGGAGGGTCTGTCCAGCTCCTGGTGGCTGCAAGCACTCCCAGCGCCCCTTTGGCAGACACAACACCCAACCTCTAACTTCAGCTTCACAGGATGCCTCCCTGCTGGCGTGTCCAAGTTTCATCTTCTTAGCAGGATAGGTCATTGCATTTGGGGGCCCCCTACCCCGGGAGGACCTTGTCTTCCTTTGATTACAGCTGCGAAGACACTGTTTCCAAGTAAGGTCACGCTCACGGGTTCTGGGGTTAGGACTTCAACAAATATTTCTAGGTGACACAAGTCAACCAGTGCCTGGGGCCATCAGCCAACCCCCAAGTGCTGGTCCTGGGTGGGAAGGGTGTTTCCCCATGGCCCTTCCACTGGGTGGTTACGGCCCAGCACAGGTAACCCCCTCCAGGGGCCTTCCCCCAGTGAGAAGGGGCCACACTGGGCAGCTTGTCCCCATGCCCCTCCCCATTCTCCACTGAGTCTCCCTCTGGGTTCTTTCTGGGTTATACCTGGGGCATGGGAACATAGACCCCCACTGTGAGCCCAGCCAGAAAATGAGGGCCAGGAGTGATGAGGACTGAGCCTTAACAGCCCACGGCCTGAGCATGGACAAACCTTCATCTGTAAAAGTCACACTGATGTCCGCAGGGACACTGTACCTGAGGCCAAACACGGCCCTTGGACGGCCAGGCTGCAGCTCTCTTAGAGGGAAGGGGTAGGGAGAAGAGCAGGGAGGGGGAGAGAGCCACACCAAGGGAGATGGGTCTTCGTTCCCCCCTGTAGATCTCCAGATGTGCCCAGGTGTGCTTGGGGCTTGCGTCAGAGACCCAGAGAGAAGAATCTGAGATAAAAGTCAAGTGAAGCGCTGTCCGCCTCACACAGGGGCCCGTCCGGAGTGAGAGCTCCCGGCCACCTGCCTGTCACCTCGCGCCCAGGTGGGGAGGCCCGAGCTGCCTCTCCTCTCTCTGGGGGCCAGTCCTTCTGCAAACAGAAGTGCCCGCCGGGCTCAGGGGCCCTGGGAAGGGACTGGAGAAGGTGGAGGTCAGGAAGGGACTGACCCTCCGCTTTCTGCCTTCCCCTGCAGCCCAGACGCAGCCTCAGCACCTTTCTCAACCCAGCGCTGCAGCCAACCATCGTCCATCAACTGGCCCACGGGCACAGTCCATTTGCCACCCCTGAGCTGTCCAGTGAGAGGGCTGAGGTGTGAGTCGCAGGCAGGTGAGGCCAGGATCCACGCCGACGGGACGCTGTGTGCTGACACCCTGGGCCGGCCCCACCCTGGGACCTGAGTGTAGGGCACACAGGGCCCAGAAGGAGTCACGTTGCTGAGGGAGGGGCCCCTGGGATTTTAGGCCAGGACAGGCCGGCAGGGATAACCCAGGGCAAAGACGGGAGGTGTGAATGGGCCGGATGAGCCCAGACAGGACGGACATCGGGAAGGCTCGTTGGAGAGGACAGCAGTGGGCGCGGTGCCCTCCGGCCGCCAGCTCAGGGAAATGCTGCATGTGCTCCAGCAACTAAACTTGGCCGCTCCCCATCCCTTGAGGGTCTCGGCCAGTGACACACGAAGGCATAACGCACCACTGCCCCAAACTGGACGTGCTCTTCCCACCTGCTCTCTGCTACCAATGCCATCAAACTTTAATTAACACAGTGACATGCAGCCCCGTGCAAATCAAACATTCACGCTGCCCAGCGGCTCCCAGCCAGCTGGCCGCCTGCTCTGGAGCCGCTGTCAGCAGAAAGGGCAGGCGCTGCCAGGAAGGCCTGCAGGGCTTGCGGAGACCGAGGACGGAGGGGTCGCCAACGGCCCTTAATGCCCGCCCTCCGGCTCTGGTCCTCGGCTACAAGCAGCACGGGGCCACGCAGCCTGTCCCCCTTGCTGCCCCTCTTCCGAAAAGTGGGCGGAAGGGGCCGACCCACTCACGGGGCTGTTGAGGGTGGGAAGTTGATTTTTATTATTACAAACACAGCTTAGGGGCGTCCCTGGTGGCGCAGTGGTTGAGAATCCGCCTGCCGATGCAGGGAACACGGGTTCGTGCCCTGGTCCGGGAGGATCCCCATGCCGCGGAGTGGCTGGGCCTGTGAGCCATGGCCGCTGGGCCTGTGCGTCCGGAGCCTGTGCTCCGCAACAGGAGAGGCCACAGCAGTGAGAGGCCCGCGTACCGCAAAAAAAACACACAGCTTATTTAAACTGTTATTTCTCATAAGTCATTGAATCTTATCACGGGTCACCATGGTCCCTCTGTTACCTTATTGGATATATCCATTACTGTTGCAGAAAACTTCATGTACCATTAAGTAAGAATTCAAAGTACAGCTGAGAATACAGTTGGGGCTACGGGTGGGTCGCAGTCACGCGCCATCCGCCTGCGGTCCCACGTCCCTCCACGCGGGCTCAGGGGCCTGTGGCCTCGCTCAGTCCCCCGACTGGCCGGCCACCGGCCTTACGAGCACGGTGGTGTGTCTGCTCGGAGACAGGCCCTGGGCCCAGCTTGGAAGTGGGGGCTGGGGAGCAGAGGCTGTCCTGGCAGAGACAGGAGGTGGTCCCAGTTCAAAGGGGTGCAGGTGGGACTCAAAGCCACGTGGGCTCCAAACCCGTCTGTCACCTGGGACGCCCGCTGTCTTCTGCAGGGACCTTGAACACCCACGCAGACGGCTCTTCCTCCTCCCGAGGTGCCTGGCCTGGCTCCTGGGGTGCCACCCCCTAGGTGCCACGGCCCCTGCACCCCTCCCCAGGCCCCCACCGCCCTCGGGGTCAGGGTGCGGCTAGCCGGCCAAAGAGAGCGCGAACACGGCGGGCAGTGGCCGCGGGGCAGCAGCTGGTGTGTCACGCAGTCCTCGGACAGGAAGCTGACTGCCCTGAGCCAGCCAGAGACCACGCAGGGACGGGGCCCCCGGGGGAAGGCACAGCCACAGCCCAGGCACAGGCCCAGGGCTCACAGGTGAGACAGGCAGCTTCCACCTGGGGAGCTGGCACCCATCAAACAGAGGCCTCACCAGGCTCAGGGCTCCGAGTCCCAGATCAGGAGCCAGACTGCCGGGCCAAGGATTCCCCACCAACAGCCTGGAGAAGAATTGTGGGGCTGGCCACCCCCCACCCCGCCTCCCTCTTCTCCCTCTCTCTCCCCCCTCCTGTCTCCTCTCTCTCCTCTCTCTCTCTCCCTCTCTCTCTCTCTCTCTCTCTAACACACACACACAAGCCTTAAGTGACTTTCCTCACAGCATTTCAGTGATTAAAAGAAAAAAAATACATCTAGGACACTAACCCCAAATATGCAGGGACACATTTATGAAGGAATTTAGGCTTCCAAGTGCACAGTGTAGAGGGAAAAGCCTGCATCTGAATGGAGGGTCTCCAGCGCCCCTTATGGGAAGTGATGTGATTATCTCTGGTAAGTGGCACCCCCAAAGGATTCACCCCTTTCCTCCATCTATGCTGGTTCTAGGAATTGAAGGACCCACGATGTACATTCATCCATCTACCCATCCAGCCAGCCAACACTAATGCATTCATCCATCACTCATCATTGGTCAACCTGTCCATCCAGGCATCATCGCCCATTCATCATCCACCCACCCACCCACCCATCCACCCACCCACCCACCCACCCACCCATTAATCCATCCATCAACCCATCCACCCACCCACCCACCCATCCACCCATCCATCCACCCATCAATCCATCCATCAACCCATCCACCCACCCACCCACCCACCCACCCAGCCACCCATCCATCCACCCATCAATCCATCCATCCACCCATCCACCCACCCATCCATCCACCCATCCATCCACCCATCAATCCATCCATCAACCCATCCACCCACCCACCCACCCACCCACCCATCCACCCATCCATCCACCCATCCATCCATCCATCAACCCATCCACCCACCCACCCACCCACCCACCCATCCACCCATCCATCCACCCATCAATCCATCCATCCACCCATCCACCCACCCATCCATCCACCCATCCACCCACCCATCCACCCACCCACCCACCCGCCCATCCACCCACCCATCCACCCATTAATCCATCCATCCACCCACCCAGAGCCTGACTTCCCACTCTTTCACCCCAGCGTGCACCCATGCCTATATCTGTCCATCATCCATCCCTCCAACCATTTGTCCATTCATCTTCCATCATTCACCACCCGTTTGTTCACTCCTACCTCCCAACTTTCGTCACCATCACCATCCATCCATCCACCATCCATCCCTTCACTCATCCATCCATCCGTCGACTATCCACTAAGTGAATATTAATTGAGCCCTGGATATGCTCCGATGTACCAGGTACTGAGGATAAAAAGATTAAAAAGTAGTGGTCCCCGCTCTCTGAGCACCTCGTTTTCCGATTATCTACCAAATTAAACTCAAACACCTGTGCCTGATAAAGTTCTCCACTGCCAGGCCCAAGTCTTCCTGTCCAATCTCATCACTTACAACAACTTTACACCACTTCCCACAGCCAAACTGGATCACTCTCTGTCCCCTGAACGCACTCTGCCCCTCCTGCTTTGGGACCACTGCCCACGCTGTGTCTTCTCTCTGTGATGCCTTTCCCCCATCATTTTTCTCCACCAAGATTCTACCCCTATGTCAATGCCCTGTTTAGCAGCACCTCCTCCAGAGGGCTTCCCTGATTCCCTCAATAAGATGAGCTGGCTTCCTTCTCTGACAGCAATGGTGGAGACCACTGCCTGCCACTGCCCTGCAGAATGGCCAGCTCTTGTGTGAGCTGGTCTGGAGACAACCTCCCCTAGCCCACCACACAGAGCTGGAGCATTGGTGGGTGAGGGGTTGGGGTCTCCCTGTCATGTGTCAGCTGCTGACACAGAAGCCAGGCGGGGTGTGGAGGGGCAGCCCCAGACCCGGAGCGGGAGTTTGAGCTCCACCTTGCCCCTCCCCACGTGTGACCAGGCAGGGCCAGCTCGCCATCTGAGGCTGCTTCTTTCCTTCCAAACCCACGCCAGCCCAGCCTCGGTTATCAGGGCGGGGGCAGGTGGGGCCACGGTGCCCAGACCGGGGCTTGGAGCCTGGCGCCCACCTGTTTGCTGCTCTTTGTGAGTTGAGCCTTGGTTTCTCCACCTATCGAACGGGAGTCCTGACGCATCTCCGGGCTCCTGTGGGAGGTCCAAGGCCGGCTCAAGCTGCCGGGTCATTCTGGGGTCCTCACCAGCTCGCGGCCGTCTGTCCTCAGCCCCGCCCCCTGTGGACAGTGCTGGCCATTCCTCCTGCTTGTTCCAGCCTTTAGCACAGTGGAAACACACAGGTGGCTGCTGCTCTAAGTAAATGTAAATGGTTACTTGAGGCCTTAGAGAAGATGGGAAGGAGGGGAGGCGGTCAGCCCCGGGCTCTTCCCCTCCCTGTACGCCGTCTCTCCGACGCCCAGCTGGTGCAAGGACCCTCAAAGCCAAGCCCCTCCTCTACCACCCCAGAGGGACGCCACGGGACGAGGCTGATGTGCCACCTGCCGTGTCCCCCTTGAGCTCCGTGGCCTTGGGCAGGCTGCTCTGACTCTGTTTACTCCCCCGTAAGGGAGCATAAAGCCACCCAAGCAAAAGATGGGAAAGGGCCGGGAGGCCAGCCCCCCACAGCAGTGGCCTGCCCTGCCCTCCTCCTCCCAGGAAAAGACGGGGGGCGGGGAGCCAGAGAGCAGACTCGGGCCTCTCTCGTCACCTTCAGGGTAGAGTCCTAAGTGACAAGATGCGGCCTCGGTGCCCAGGACTGCCATGCACACAGCCCTCTGCCGCCTGTGAACTGGCCGTTCTCTGCCAGCGAGGGACACGCGAGGCCCCCGACAGCCCTGAGCCGGCGCTGTCCTCGCCGCGATGCACAGACGGGATCCAGCTCAGAGGGGCCATGGCCAGGGCGGACCCTCTGTGCACCTGGGCACCTGCACACCTGCCTCTGGGACCAGGAGACCCAGCTGGGCCCAAGGGAAGAGCCAGCCCGAGCCCTGCAGGGGGGCCAGGAGGCCTCAGCATTGCAGCCAGACCCGAGGTGAATGACTCTCCTCAGGTCGCCCCAGCAGGACCCTGAGCAGAGCGGAGGTGCCCCTTGCTCACACCCCCGCCTCCCTGAAATGCAGCTTGGAGTGTGAGGACGGGATAAGTCAGAGGATGGCCGGGAGCATTTTCCCTTCTTCCGGAAGGTTCCTGCTTCATCTCTCCTTCTGGAATATTCGTTTCAAGACAGATTATTTCGTCGGCAAGAGCAGCTTCCTTGCCCCGACTGCAGCCATGGCCTCTCTCCTCCAGGTGTGCGGACGTCTCGGGGCTGCATGTGCTCCAGGACCTGCCAGGGCTGGTGGCACTCACTGACCCATGTCCTCTTGTGGGGACAACGTGTCCACCAACCTTCAGAGACTTTGGGGGTCCCCGAGAGCCTCAGACACAAGGCAAGCCCTGAGGTCCTTGTGACAGGGTGGAGCATAGCCTGCCCAGGGGCCCCTGGCCTGATCAGAACCGCCACCCCCGGGATCACACCCCCAGCTCCTCTGGGTGGACGAACCCCCTCCTTCACCCATCTGGAAGCTGTTCCTCCCCTCAACACCCATGTGCCCGGGACCAGGGCCCGGCTCACGTTTTCTGTGAAGGTCCACACAGTAAATGCTTCCGGTTTTGCAAGCCATCCTTTGTCATGACTATTCAATTCCACTGTTACAGCCCCAAAGCAGGCATGGATGACAGGCAAGCACACAGGCACGGCTGTGTCCTGGTAAAACTTCATCCACGGGACTCACAAGGCCAGCCCCGCTCTCTGCACACCCACCTGGCAGCTGGCAGGCGGGGCAGGTGCCCCTCGTCTGCTCCTGCCGGAAGCTTCCACTCCAGCGAGGGTCTCCATCCTGGACCCCACGCTCTGGTCACCAAGGACCGCAGCTGAGTGTTGGCGTCGCCACCCTGGTCCTCCCTAAGGAGACTCGGCATCTGTGGGCTCCGGCCTCCACCTCGCCTGACTTCTCGGCTGTGTGGGAACGGCGCCCACTGCCAAGTCGCAGACCCTCGGGGGAGGGGGGCTGCCGCGGGGCCTGGTGCCTGCCACCCACCTCGCCGCCACAGGTCAGACTCTGGGTACAAACGGGGCCCTGGAGGCGATCACACTCACGCTGCCCATTTCACAGGTGGGCTGGCAGAGATCAGAGATGGTCCCTGAGCCCAGAGCATGTGTGTGGGGACGGCCAGGAGGCAAACTCCACCCCCCAGGTAGGCGGAGTCAGCACCTCCCCTCTTCCACGTCAGCTTGAGCAGCACCTTGCCCAGGACACCCTCTCCCTCCTGGGGAGGGACCCGGCCCCCGCAGCCACTGTCCCCTCCCTGTAACCCGCAGCACGTACAGGAAGTGAGCGTACACAGCCACGTCCGCTCCCCCAGCCCGCGAGCTCCGCCGAGCCAGCCCGGAGGGTTCATCGTCTGTGAGCCCCATCCAGCTGGTGGTGACATACGTGGACACTCAGTGACCACGTGTGCCGAGCTGACCCATTGTCCACTTCTGCTGCCCTCAAGCCCCCCATGGTCCCAGCTTTGTGGTGTCACCACCACTTACGGCCACTTGCTGGGCTTTTTGTTGATTTTCTGTCCCCGCCCCCCCATCAAACCTCACGCTCCAGAAGGACGGGGACCCATCTGTCCCCAGCACCATGGCCGGTGCCTGGCAGGGGACGTCAAAGATCAGAAAGAGAATGACAGACCGTGGGACCCAACTGTCGCATGAAAGTGGTGACACGCACTTATCAACTGTGCCTGCTGTGTGAGGCGCTGTCCTCGCTGGACACTGTCCAAACGCCCAGTCCATTCAGCTCATCCATCAGCCTGACAGGACCCTGATTTAATCACCCTGTGGCTGGATGGAGTTAACCTGTGGGGGGCAGGAGTGTTGGTGGAGAAGGGAGGAGACCAGAAGGGACAGTGGAGGCAGGTGCCCAGGTCCCATCTCTGTAAGCCCCCCTCATTAACAGACACCGCAGGGGCAGCCCTTCCCGGCTGGGACACGACCCCTCCCCCATCCCGAGTGGAGGGTCAGCTGCGCAGCTCTGCCTGCCAGGCGGGAGCCCCCGGGACGAGCCTCGGTGCACCAAGCCCTCGGGGAATTGCACCCGGGGAGCGTCTCCCTGGTATTCTATGCATCTGTCCGGCCCCATACATCTTCATTTCCTGCAGCCAGAGAGACACCCAGGGTACCAGCACAGGAGGGGAACGGACGCCCGCTTCAGCCCATCGTGAGCTGCGGCCTGAGACCTGGCTGTGTGACACCACCCACTGGCCGTGGGCAACTCCCCTCAGCCCACTGGGCCCTGGTTTCCTCCGCCGCCTCGTGAGGACACGGCGGGATGCTGGCTGGAGGCCCTGCAAACTCTAAGCTGGTGGCTGGAGAAGCAGCAGCTGACCAAGAGCTCTGGGGGTTCTGAGCCGCGTCCAGTGTCAGAGGCTCAGACAGAATTGCACTGAATTTTCCCAGCAGCACTCTGTTCGTATTGTTATCTTTACGAAGGACGAAAATCAGGCTCAGGAAGGTGGAAGTATCTTCTCAGGGGCATAAAAGCCCGTGTATGAGTCAGGTTTCTGCTACGATAACGTTTTGTAACAAACCCTCCTCCTAATTCGGTGATTTATGAGGAACGTTCCTTTTCCTGGCTCTCGGGCCGGCAGGGAGCCTGGGGGAGGGCGGCGTCTGTTCCCAGCCCGTGTGCTGTCAGCCCGCTCCGTGCCTCTCATGTGGGACCCGTGGCTGCCAGGATCGTTCTTCCCACAGCAGATGACAGAAACACAGCAACCAAGCCTCCTATCTCGCCGGCTCACATCCACCGGCCAAAGCCATTCGATGGTCAAGCCAGCAGCAACCACTGGGGAAATAAGCCGAGCCCGCGCTAGCGAGGAGTAGGGCAGTCTGGGTGTGTTTCCAAACGCGGGGAGGAAAAGAACTGGGAACAGGAGCTGATTTACGCTGTATGACACAGCCAGTCCGCTTCCACGTCGGCTTGCCGCCAAGAACCTTTGTCCTCTGACCCAAGGGGCCTGGGAATGGGCTGGCATTTGACCTCTGCTCTCCAGATGCCCAGAGACCACTCTGCCACCCCCAGCAGGAACGCAGCTGCCGGGCGTGTGCCAAGATATATGTCGCCTCCACTCCCGCGGGCCCACACTCTCCTGCCTCTACCAGTGGGTGCAGTGCCCCCTCTCCTGACACCCCCTCCTGGCGCCAGGCCCGTCTCTGATCCAGCCCAGCCTGAGCCCACCTCATGACCACACCCAGCCGGGCCCACAGGGTACGAGCAGAGCAAGCAGGAACCAGCTGACCTACATACAAGAGAGAGGCTCTCCCCGGGCCACACCCACAATGCTCTTGGCACTGAGTAGGCTCCTAACAGATACTTGTAGAAAAATGGAAAAATAGAGAAACTGAGGTCCGGGAAAGGAACCTCTACCTCAATGCACAGGGCAGGGCCGGTCTTCTGGCTCCCAGGGCCCTTTGCACCCGGCATGACTCTTCCCCAGGGCTGTTTCCTTGCTGTGTTCTGAGACTTTGAAGGCTCTGCTGCACACGTGTGTGGTATGCGTGAGCATGTGCGTAGTGTGTGTATATGTGCGTGACGCATGTGTGCATGTGTGTGATGTGTGTGGTGTGTGATGCCTGCATGTGTGTGATGCATGTGTGCACAGCCATGCAGGCCATGCAGAGAGAAGGGGGCTGGGGATGCATTTGCATCTGAACAGTCAGAAGTCCCCTGCAGAGATGAGTTAAGGGGTGACAGTGCCAGGGCTCAGCTAAACAAAGGGCTGGCGGACAGCTCCGTGTTCCATCTGAATGCCTACTGAGCTATGAAATTAAGTCAAATGCTTCTACTCAGCTGGACTGATTACTGGCACTCGGGCTGCAGGGGATGAGGGCTGGCTCACTTGGCCGCCCCCGTGAAGGTGGACTTCATTGCTGGGGGCTGCCATCACCTGACAACCATGCTGGCTGAGGAATTCACGTTGCCGACTATTCCTGACATGACGGGGCCCAGCTCCAACCTGTAGTCTCAGGTTTAATTCTTATCTGACAGTGTTGGGCCCTGTGTTGGGTATTTGAGACACATCGAGGAGAAAACCCAGCCTGCGCCCTCAGGGACCCACCCTCAGTCAGTCTCCAAGGTGTGGCCGTGAAGCAAACGGAGAGGGCGACAGCGCTCCCGGCAGGACAGCAGAGCCGAGGTGACGGACAGACTCAGAGTGGCAATCATGTAACACTGGAGGATATGCTGGCGGTGGGGATGGAGCATTGCTGGTGAACTTGGGGACTCTGGTTTCCCCAGCTGCCGTCACAATAATGAGTTCCCTTCCCTCCCCCCGCAACTTAGTGCCTACAAAGCACTCTAAGTCATGCTGAGATGGCGGTGATGTGCTGAGGACATTGGGAGTTGAGATGTTGATAATGGTAGCGGTGGGGCAGAAGTGCTATGATGCAGGTGAGAATGATGGTGATGGTGATGGTGGAAATGGTCTTGGTGATGCTGGCAGTGCTGACCACAAAGGTGGAAGTGAGACTGGGCGATTCTGAGATGATGGCACTGTGAGGATGAGATTGACAGTCCTTATATCACAGATGGCAGTGGTGACGTAGGAGGATGGTGACAGCGGTGGAGCGAGTGGCAGTGCCGGTAGGAATGCTGGTGGTAGCGGGGATGAGATGCTGGTGCTAGCAGTGCTGGTGGGGGTGAAAACGATGGTAGTGATGGTTGTGGTGGAGGGCGTGATAGCGGTAGTGGTGGTGATATCAGTGATTCTGGCTCTGGTGGTAAAATAAGGAGGAATTCTGAGTTCTCATGACTATGACCCCACCCTCTACATTTCTCTCCAGGCTCCATTAACAAGCGGGCATTTATTGTCCCAACAACTTTAAAAGTAGAGGAAGTCCTCTCAGTCAGTGCCCCCCCCCATCTTCACCTCCCATACCTGGCATGCTCTCATGGAACCCAGGAGCCACCATGGTAGAAATAAAAAAAATTTCCCCACCCAAATGACACTGCTCTGTGCGCAGGTGTTCTGTTGTTATGTTTATGATTGGCGGTGTGTTTGAAGGACGTAAAGAAGCCACAGCAGTGTGATTGGGAACAAATTTGATTATGATTAGGAAGTCTTGGTAGATATTTAGAGAACTGTGTATTCTATCTGGACATTTTTGTGTCCCACTGGTGGCACGTCCGCCCCCGCACCGAGGATTTCTGTCCCACGCGGTATCAAAGCTACAACGTTTGCGTGACGCATCTTATTTTGTGCCAAGAGCAAACACTCTGCAAAGTTGACATTTGTGATAATATATTATGTCAGATGAAATAGGCAAGAAGTTAATTAAAGTCAGAGAGTTAATTAATGAGATCCAGTGCACATTAACGATCATTACCTCATCTGAGAAGAGTAATTAGTGACATTGCTGGAGTTTCTCTATCCTCCTAGGTGGCACGTTGACATATCACATAAGTCACTCAAAGTTGGAGAGGTAACTCTCCCTCTGCGGTGGCTGGGACAGACAAGTGAATCAACCCCCGGCTTCGAAAGCTGCGTGGCCCTTGCGAACTCAGTGTTTGGCGGGGCCGGGCATCCGAGGAGCCAGAGCTGGGCAGCCTCAACCACTGCTGCATCTCACTAAGCCTCGGTCCCCTCATCTGTGACGTGGGGGCTAATAGCAGCCCCCTTGCTGGACTGGGCTAAAGTTCAACGTGAAGGTGAAGTGATACCTCGCTGAATCGACCTCTCAGGGTTAGAAGCTCCCGGAAGCGGGAATGGAGTCTGGTTCATCCTCATGCCCGCAGGGCCCCAGCATCATGCAGGAGTGTCTGAGAGGGGCCGGCCCGTGCACTGGGGTCTCAGCCTCCCTGGTGGGCGTGGGTACTTGGGGTAGGAGGGGCACCTGGGTGCGGGGGGGCGGGACATGAGCTGGGACCTCAGGTGGGGTTGGGAAGACTCAGGCCTGGAGAGACCCTGGAGGCTTGCAGAATGTCCGGCTCCTCTGTGGGTCCAGAGGAACCACAGAAGGTTCTTGAGCAGGAGAGTAGCCTGGCAGCTTCCCACTTATAAGCAGCCCTGGTGGGGGCTTCAGAGCTTCTCCCCCAGACCTCCCTCTCTGGAAACTCAGGAAATCCCTCCCCAGGACAGTGTGAGGCGATGCTCTGCTGCCGTTGCTGGGGGCTTCCTGCGTTGTCCAGGCCTCCTCAGAGCCCTTGGACCAAAACAGGCAGAAATCGGGCACATTTGAGGAACCGCATGGGGCAGAGGGAGTGAGGGTCCCAGAGTCTGAGTCAAGGTCAGAGGTGGGTGGGAGCTCGTGAGGCACTGACGATGGGCGCAGAACCGTCGCAGGTGCCTGATCTGATGCTGGACCAGATCCCCCCGGCTGCCCCGCCCAGGCTCTGTGCTGCACTATTTCAGGCCACCAATGGCGCCGGGCACGCCCCCCAACCTCCCACGTGGGCTGTGACCTCGGGTGCTCCTCAGAGCCGCATGACCATGGGCTGAGATGCTCAGGTGACCGGGCTGCGGAGGACACATCTTCCCGCAGCCCCGGCCGCAGCGCAGCGTGACAATTACCATCACATTATGATAACGTTAGTATGAAAAATCACAACAACATTTCTTTTCATTGAATCAGAGACGGGAATCCCTCAAACCAAGGATCTTAGGGCATCGCCAGCTGGTGACGCGGCCCTTTCTCTCCTCGACAGACATTAATTGAGCACCTACTGTCCACAGACACTCAGTCAAGTGCTGGAGAGAGAGAGCAACATGGAGGCCAGGCGCCAGCAGGGCACTCCCAGGAAAAGAGGACGTTCCCTGAGCTCTGGGGGGTCAGGCAGTAGCGGGGGGGATGGGCACAGGGAGGCCGGGGTCCCACTCAGTCACGGAGCTGGGCCATCAGCAAGGGGGCCCATCCCCAGGGAGAGAAGAGCCCTGCAGGAAAGGAAGCCGAGGAAGACCCCCACGTCCAGGGAAGCGCTGCTGCGGGACAGAGACCGCCCCGTGGAGCCCCTGAGGCTGCCTGAGCCCCATCCCCCAGGAGGCAGAGGGAGGCTCCAGTGTCCTGGAAGGTTCTAGCACGAGGGATCAGGGCCCCACGCTGCAGTCTCGTGAGACGTGCGGTGTGCGGTTTCTCTGCCGCCTCTAAACACTTCTCCGACAGCACCCAGCACTAGGTCCCGCTGCCGGCCCAGGGAGAGGCCCCAGGAGGGGCTGGGATGCACCCCTCCCCAGCCTGCGGTCCCAGCGGCAGCGAGGCTTAGACGGCTGTGTGGCCACTCGTCTCCACACAAGACAGGCAAACCACAAGGTCTTCCATTTGTGTCGCCACGTCGGACTCATTTGACCTTCATATGACCCAACACATCTTTGCTGACTGTCTACAGCCTGCCCTGCACAGAGCGGACAGACGCCTTCCTCCTGACGCCTATGTTATCACCAAGGGGTTATGCAGTGGCTGCCGGGTGGGCGGGGACAAGGACGGCGGTGGTCGCGGAGTCCACCTCGCAGTGGCTGAGGGAACAGCGTTCAGGCAGAGGGTACAGAAGTGTGGGGGCCCCGAGGCCGAGCCGCTTTCAGAGCCGCAAGGAGGCCCTGCGTGGCTGGGTGCTGTCATGTTGGCCCAGACCACCCGGGGCTTGCTCCACTGCTGGACCTTCGGGGGGGGGGGGGGCAGGCTCCCCACCTCCTGCTCGCACAGGGGAGGGAGGCTGTGCCCGGGGTGCTGAGCAACACTCGCTGGATTTACCGGAACTGATGGGGCCAACGGAAGCCAGAATCGCAGGGCCCAGCGGCTCTAGCAGATACAGACCCAGCTCAGAGGACCCGAGGCGCGGGCTCGTCTGGCTCCATAGAAACAAATTGCTAACAGTTCTGCATAATTAACGATATCTGGTAATTAGAGCTTGAACCTTGCAAGATGCAGGGACTGCGGAATTTTCAAAAACAGCGGCAGGTAGGCACGCACACACCCGTGCACACTGGGGCCTTGGGAGACACGCACACGTGCATACACACCAGCGTGCACACACACGTGAGCGCACACACACACTGGGGCTGCTGGCTCTCCCAGCACCTCGGAGGCCCCTGAGGGGCGCCAGCACCTCTGTGCTCCTGGCCCTCCTGGGGGGAGAAGCAGCCCCTGCCCCACGCCCGCCTCTGCTCCCTGCCGCCTGGAGGAATGTGTCCTTCAGACCCAGCCACGCGGCAGGGGCCTTCCTTCTCCTGCTGCTGGCCTCATGCCCCCCCAGCTCCCTCCCATCTGCCGCCCCCTCTGCAGCAGCCGCAGGACTGGGCATATCCCCCAGCCCGCAGCCACTCACCTGGGGGCCTGCCCTGCTGACCCTCTGACCAGAACCCACCCTGCTTCTGCCACCCACTCCCACCCAGCCTAGGGGTCAGCCCTGGTGTCACCTCCCCCGTGAAGCCCTCCCAGCCTGGCCCGGTGTCCCTCGGCTCCCATGATGGGCCACAGGCCCCGTCTAGCACTTCCCAGGACTGGAAGGGACTGTGTTCTCCTCATCGCACCTCGAAGAGGGCAACCAGCCCTGGGCCTGTGTGTTAGTCACCAGATGTCCCAGGCCCAGGACTGGCTGGGCCCAGAGACGCCCACAGTGGACGTTCTTATCTGCACCCACTCCCTCCCTGAACAGACACAAGCGTGATGCTGCACCTGAGGGCCTGGCTCTGGTCAGTGAGGACCCCAGGGCCCCCCTGCAGGCCCGGCCTGCCCGCACCGGGGACACACAGGACGAGGGACAGCTGCCGGCCGTGAATGTGATTTTAAATTCTCTAGTGCAGCGTTAAGCGGGCAGCTCAGCCCCCAATCGTGTTTATTCTTTGCTTCTCTAGGACACACTCGTGCGTAGCCAAGAAGATTTAAAATGTTTATGCGTTATGCCGGCCAGAATAAAGCAAGCGGAAGCACTGTTATCACCGGGTGCTCAGACTTAGAATAAGCGGCTCCTCGGGAAATAGCGAAGAGAAAACCCACGGACCCTGTGGGCACTTTGGCGAGGAGTGCAAGGGGAGAGGCAGCCCTGGCCCTGCTCGCGGGGGCAGAGCAGCCGGTGCTCACATCCACAGGACTCCCGGTCCGGAAAGCTGGCCTCCGGGCCAGAGGGCTGCAGCCACCCCGTCTCTGGCTCCTGGACAACCGGCCTCTGGGACAGCAGAGAATTCCCACACGAGCCAGCCGCTCTCACGGACGTCATCTCGACTGAGACCCACCCGCCTGCGCCTCTACTTCACAGACGAAATAGCTGAGGCTCCAAGGGGAGAGGGGACCTACCCAAGGTCACGACCTGAGTGGCAGGGCCGGTTCACGCCAGCAACTCGAACCCTGCCCTGCTGCAAGGCCACTCGACGCCCGCTTGCTCCCCCTGCCACCTCCGGGTCTCCCCTGCGAGGTTGACACCTGGATGGCGCCCAGGACGTCTGGGAACCAGGCAGGAACCCTGTGAGGGAAGATCTAACCCTCATCACCCAGAAAAGAACCGTTTGGGTCTAGGAGGCCCCAGATGGCAGAGTCGAGTGGGGACAGGCTGGAGAGGTAGTGAGGTCGCTGTTGCCGTCAGGGTCCAAGGCAGTGGTAGAGCACAGACTCTGATGTCAGGGAGAACCCATAGAACCAGCTCTGCCACTCACTGGGTGACCTTCCTGGAGGCACCTCGCCTGTCCCTGCCTCAGCTTCCCCGGCTGTGAAATGGGTATAATTATATGACGGCTACCAGGTAGAAACCGTGTGGATTAAATGAGCTAATAGTTCTGTGGTTGTAAAGACCTCTCCCAGCCTGGCCCCTGGCAGCCCTCCCATCAGCCCTGCCCTCCACCGCCTCACTCCCTCCCTCCCACCCCACCCCCAGCCCACCGGGGAGTCCTCTCCGGATCAAAGGCAATGATGGAAGCGTTTTTTAAATTCGATGCCCTAAATCAACAAGGGAGATATTTTTGTCCCTGGTTTTGTGAACGTTGCTATTTGAGTCTGCCTGGAGGAAGCACACGGGGATCTCGGAGCCTCTCCTGGGGGCCTGACGTGTTTGGACGGGAGGTGGTCGCAGGAGAGAAGAGACTTGGCCAGGCTCTCGGGGGTCAGATCCCAGCCCTGCAGCCTCTGGAGCTGGTGGTCCGCGTCAACCGCACCCACCTGGCCGAGGTATAGGGGTTAAAGAGAGCAGGTGGCCACCGCTGGGGTCCCGGACAGGGTGTGGCCAGGTGAGGGTCTATCGTTCATTCAGCTACTGTCTGTAGATGCATTGCTGTGATCTGCGGGTGTGGCCAGCCGGGGCCAGAACACCCGCCCTGGATCCCTGGGCCTCCCCATGCTCTCCACGTGCTGAGAACTGTCTGCCCAAAGCCCAGGCCGGGAGCCCACGAGGACCCCCCAACCGTGCACCAGGCAGGGCCAGGGCTGGACAGAGGCTGCAGCCCTTGAATGAGGCTCAAAGCTGTCCCCCTACCTTCCAGAGCTGGGGGGAGACAGGAGGGTTGCCAGATTTAGCAAATATCACATCAGACACTCTGAGAAAGTATTCATTGTTTGCTTGGAACTCAAGTTTAGCCGGGTGCCATGAATTTCAGCATCCTATCTGCATGGGGTGGGTGTGGGCAGCAGAGTTCCAGGGTCCTAGAGGCCCCTGATCATCCGGCCTTCCCATGCACAGACTGTCCCAGGGACTGTGAGTGCAGGCAACCCCCT
Organism: Orcinus orca; assembly: GCF_937001465.1. Lineage (NCBI taxonomy): Eukaryota > Metazoa > Chordata > Mammalia > Artiodactyla > Delphinidae > Orcinus > Orcinus orca. The sequence continues at coordinate 85,658,700 of NC_064575.1, forward strand.
CATCCCTCGGTCTCCACGTCGGACAGCATCTGGTGGGCTCCGATACACCTGCGTTAGCCCCAAAGCAGTATGTTAGCATCCCGAATGTTTCAGCATTGGTGCTTCCTGCTTTCCTGAGCTGGGTACTTGGAGGAGCAAGGTGGGGTGGACGAGGCTGGACCGTGCTCTTCCTGGACTCAGCCTCCTGGATCAACCCTTTCAACCAATTTTGAGAGGCCCTAGAGACAGGGAAGAGGCCATAGTGAGACCGTGGAGACAGAGGTGCAGCCTCCAGCGCGGGCATCCCCCTTCTGACCTCCAGAACTGGCAGGAGGACCACCTACCGCATGGCTGGGCCCTTCCCTCCAGGAGGTAGGAGGGGTGGACAGAGGGGCCTGGGAGAGAGGGCCCTTCACCCACCGCCCACTGGCCTCCTGCCCCCCAAGTCCACCCCAGGGCTTCACTGGCAGGCACAATGAAGGCCCAAGGGAATGGCCACCATGTCACTCCTTTGTTGAGCTCCTGTAAGATGTTCCAGTGTGGAAACTGAGTGACGGGTTTCGGGGTCTCTGCTGTATTTCTCACAACTGTGTGTGAACCTACCAGCATCTCAAGCTTCCAGTTGAAATAGAAACCCTCCCCTCCTTTCCGTCCACTCACAGCTGGTTCCTTCCAATTCTGACTTCTCCTAGAGTGCTCCTCTCCTTCCCCCTCCCTCCACTTCCTATTTCTCCCTCCCCCCCGCCCACTGCCCCATTGGCAGAACCCACCAGAGGAGAGGGAAGCAGCTCTTTGATGCAGTCCATAAAGGTCAGCCTCCCAAGACACAGGATCAAAGGAGAGTGGATCTGAAGGGCCAGATGGAGAATATCCAGCCCAGGGGTGGGGTGGTGGTAACCATGGTGATGGACCTGGTGGTGACAGTAACCATGGTGTTGGTAGAGGAGGTGGTGGTGGTAACCATGGTGATGGTGGTGGTGACAGCAGCTATGGAAATCCCTCCAGGATTGACAGCACTCCTGACAGCAGTCAAGGTGATGTTGGTGGCCTTTATTGTGACGGAGATGCTATCCTGTCTCCTTCGATCCCCAAAACATGGTCAACGGTGAGTGGGCCCTCTCCCATCCACCCTGAGATCCCCGAGCACTGCTCCCCCGACAGCCTGCTCTGAGCCAAGCTGAACAGTTTACCGAGACGGGTTTTCAGCTTGGGCGAGTGCTCGCAGCAGGAGGACCTCGAGAGAGGAAGCAGGCAGGGTGTCTGGCGGAGGGAACGGCCGGGCTGCCACGCTAATTAGGCCCACCGCCGTCCCTCGGGAAGAACCGTCCTTTCCATCGGCTCCTCCAGGCTGTAATCTGGTGGCTGGTTAATTAGAGCCAATTTGCTTTGCATCGAAGCAGTGTTTACTGTCACATGCAGGCAGGCAGGGGACAGTGGGGGGACACCCCCCACAAACTCCCACGGGAAAAGAGAGGACCTTGTGCCACCGAGCAGAGGTGCCCTTGGCTCCTGTGCCCCTGGTGGGGGCTCCTCTCCCCGACTCTGTGCAGAGAACAGGAAAGGCACAAGCCCTGGACACACGCCCTGGGCCCCAGCCCTAGGGTGCAGGGTATTCCCAGGAAAGCTGCTTCGCCCCAGAGCCTCCATTTCCCCACACTACCAGGGATCCTGAGGGCCCCTCCCAGGTCTGTGAGCATTGAGTGAGGTGACCCTTTTGCTGGGGGGCTGCAGAGCCTGGGGGTGAGGGCTGCCTCATCCACCCTTTCTCTGGCCAGCATCGGCAGTATTCACACCCGAGATAAAAATCACTCTGCATCCATGGTCTACTCGTGCAGCGAGCCCAGCCCTGACCCTGAGCCTGCCCCAAACAAAGGCTGCAGATGCCCAAAAGGTTCAGGCAGGGCCCTGGGCTCAAAGCTCTGCCTGGCAGTGCTCTGGGCCTGCAGTCAACTGTCCAGCAAGAGTGTTTACAGGGCCCCTGACCTACCTGGGACTGGAGTAAACAGCACAGCAGATTCATCTACCTGCTTCCTCTCCTCAGAATTTGCAGCCCATGTGGGGAGACCTGCCTCTGTTGCATCTTGAAGGATGCAAGTCAAGACAAAGGTTGACTCAGAAAATCAATGATGGGGGGTTCCCTCGTGGCGCAGTGGTTAAGAATCCGCCTGGCAATGCAGGGGACATGGGTTCGAGCCCTGGTCTGGGAAGATCCCACATGCTGTGGAGCAACTAAGCCCGTGCGCCACAACTGAGCACACGAGCCACAACTACTGAGGCCCGCGTGCCTAGAGCCCATGCTCCGCAATAAGAGAAGCCACCGCAGTGAGAAGCCCGTGCACCGCAATGAAGAGTAGCCTCCGCTCACCGCAACTAGAGAAAGCCCGTGCACAGCAACGAAGACCCAATGCAGCCAAAAATTAATTAATTAATTAATTATTTTAAAAAAGAAGAGCAATGATGTAGTCAGAGTAGGCTTCCTGGAGGAGGTGGTAGTTCAGCCTGATCCCAACAGAGACCCAGTCTTCTTCTGTGAGAGGCGGTGCTGTCCAGGAGGAAGAGCATGTCTTCGGAGGCGGGCTAAAGCACAGGCTGGCTCCGCCCCTTCCCTGCCGCGGCATTCGTTCTTCCCAAGCCCCCGTCAACTCATCTGTGTAGTGGAAATGTCAGTATTTAAGCAGAGCATGGATGTAGCATGGGGTGCAGGACCGTGTCTACACACAGAGGGGACCAGTAGACAGAGGTGTCCCTATGGTGTTACCAGAGGTGCAGGGAGAGGAAGGGGCAGTGACCTTGGTCTGTACCTGAAGTCATCCTTTTGGCTTCTCTCTCATGACCCACATCCTGACCTCCGGCCACTCCCATGGGCGCGAGCCTCCCCCAGCTTCCCGTCACCCCAGCCGCCAGCCTCCGCGCTGCCATCTGTGTATCAACCTGGCTCAGCTCAAGTCACCACAATTGGTTCACTATTTGACTCAACACGACTTAGGTCACATCAACTGGATTCAGTTTGGTCTGAATTCATGCCACGCAGTGCTGGCGTTCTGAACTCCAGCACTGGACGTCCACGGCTGCGGAGCCCCCTTCCTGCCCTTGGTGCGGGGGGTGGGCTCCGGCTCGGGGGCGACCATGGTGGGCCCCTGTGAAACCACAGAGGCATCACAAGGCAGCAACGGATCGGTGAGGGGCCCTCTGAGCCTCTGTGGCCCCCGCCTGCAGTAGCACAACCTCCCATCTCCGGGGCAGCTGGGGGCCTCGGCGCCGGGCGGCAGGGATGCGCTGAATGGATGGGCTCCTGGCAGAAGCTGTGGTGTCTCTCCCCACTGGACCTCCCAGGCCTGGGCAGCTCTGGGCAGGGAGAGGAGCCAGCATGGGGGTGGGGATGGGGGGTGGGCAGACTGCCGGAGGGAGAAATCCTCCGCCGCTGGGTGGGCGGCCCCTCTCCTGGGCGACTGAGGGTTCATTTGGCCTCCGGGACAGAGGGCCAGGCCAGAGGTGTCTGAATATTGGGAAGGTTCAGACCCTCTTTCGAGTTGGGCACCTGGAAATAATTTCTTGGAGGTCAGGGCCAGGCGAGGGGAGAGCACTTAGGAAGCAGAAATGACAAAATTCTGAATAATCGCCTCTTAAAAGCTCTTTAACGCCCCGGAGGTGAGAGGCCTTTCAGTTTAGTTGATCCTTGGGTGCTGGTGACGGGAAAGGGGCCGTGGGTCAGAGAGACACAGAGCATTTTGGGGACAGAGACCAAGCGGGAGCACGGCCCCTCCCGCATGGCAGCAGCCTGGGCGCTGGGGACAGGCGGGCACGGCGGCCATTCCCCTGCCGTGTGGCGCAGCAAACCCTCCCTGTGGCCATGACCCTCAAGATCACGTGTGGCCCTCTGTCCCCCTCTTCCCTCCGAGACGAGGCCCGGAGCTCCTCTGCGAGCAGCCTTCCTGCTGTCCTCCCAGGAGCCACAGCAAGGAGCACGTTGGGGTGAGTCCCGATGTGGTTGGTGGTTGCAGCCACAGGCGCCCGGGCCCAGGACTCACGGGAAGGATGCGGGTGGCATAGAACTGAGCTCAGCCAGACCGGCTTGGACTTGGCTGGAAGGGGTTGAGCCAGCTCTGCTCCCCGGCCCCCTCTGCTGCCACCAGCCTGAAGGAGGGCGCGGCCTCAGGCAGAAGTGCCCACCCGGGCTTTGGGGGTCTTCAGACTGCGCTGATTGGTCATTACGATGGAGAACTGATTATGACTTCAAAGAAAATGATTACAAATGCTAGCCAGGGTCTGGGAAGTGCAGCCCTAAGTGAGCTACGGGCGGGAAGTCAGATTCCGCTTCTGCGGGAGGGGCTGGGGCCAGAGAGCGCGTGGGAGGGATGGAATGGACAAACAAGACAGAGCGAGGCACACCAGGCTTGCCGCCATGCCATCCCCTGGGAAATAAGGTGACAACAAAGAACCTGGCGGTTCACCGGCAGTGACAAACTGAGGGTGGTTTGCAGCAAGGAAGGAGGCGGCCTCCTTGGGCCCCGCCGGCAGGTGCAGACCAAAGCTCAAATAGAGGATTTTCACTATGGCGACACCATGGCTTCGCTCACCCTCCTTATTCCCCTACAAGCCTGGTGGCGGTGGGGGCCTGGCTCTCTGCAGACACACAAGAGAGTGAGAGGCTGGCAGGCTCTGGGGTCTGACCCCCGCAGCCCCGCTGGAGCCCCATCCCCTCCCCCGCGCTGCGCCGTGCTGGCCTCGGGAAGCTCCCGTTGGTGCCTTGTGAAATCACAGCAGTCGGAGCCCGTGGGGTATGACGCGTCAGAATCTGAGCATGTTGGCCACCTTTTGCCCATAAAGTCTGGAGCATATGGTTTAGGAGAGGATTACTCATCTTGGCAGAGAAGCCAGGGAGCAGCGAACAAGGATGCAGGGCCCCCCCCCCCACCTCTGTCCCTGCTGTGTCCCACATCCTGCCAGTCTCAGTTTCCACTTCCGGGAAATGGGAACAAGGGCTCGGGCCCTGTTCACATCAGGTAGTGGACGGATCTTATGCCTCGTGGAGCTTGAAGGGGAGAAGGTCCTCCATCCCATGGTGACACATGGGAGGCAGCCACTGTCCTCGAGACAAACGGCCCCAGGAGGCGGGTCCCTGCAGCTGCCCACGCGGCTCTCCCCCCACTGGCCCCCCACTGCCTGTCTATTCATAAGTTCATCTTGCATCGACCGGGCTTCAGGAGGCGGCTTCATGCTTTCGATGTTTTGGGGGCAGCAGTGTGACCATGCTGAGCTGTCAGGACTCTCCCGTTTGCCAGCAAACACTGCTATTTCCCATCCTTTGTTTGCACACGGATCAAGCCACACGAATGTGCTGATCTTCCCTTTGCTTTCTTTCTTTCTCTGTCGAGGTATAAAGTAATGCTCCCCGGGCCCCGGGGGCGGTGTCCTCCCGGCTGCGGCTGCAGGAGAAGGGCCAGGCCACACCCGGGCTTGTGCCGACCCAGGGTTCAGCCACAAGGAGCCCCACAGTGACAGGGACATCCCATGCGCGAAGCTACCTCACCTTTCACAACTGCTGAGGCTTCACAGCTGCGGGAACTGCAGAAAGCCACTCAGACCCTGTGACCTTCAAAGTATGAGGACATGGCCAGTGCAGGTCACGTGCCAGGTCCGGGACAGGGGTCACGCGGCAAGGGCAGATGTGAGAGCCTGGGAGCCCCACAAGGAGACTCTGGGCATGGGGGGTGGGCAGTGTCCGGGGTGGGGAGCAAGCCGGAGCAGCACGGGCCGCGGCCGACAGTGCGGAGGCTGAGACCCCCGAGGACAGGGGCCACGCCTCGTCCACCCGTCTGCCCAGCGCCCAGCCCGCAACGAGCCGCCAGCAAGACAATCACGCGTGAGGGTGAGCAGCGGGCTCAAGGTCGCCCCGCAAGGTCGCCCCCTCCCAGGAGCTCCATCCTGGACTCCTGCTTCTCTGAGAGGCCGTTCTCGATTTTGGTACATCCCGGGGGCCACCCCAGGTTCCCGCCACCCCCAGAAGAGCAGAGCGCACTGACGCAGGAGCCACGCCCCCTCCTCTGGCCTCCCGTCTCCACGCGGTCCCCTCCGGGAGGCCTCGGAGGCTCAGAGAGGCAAAGGGACCTGTGGAAGTGCTCCAGTGCTGACAGCAGTTGATCCCCGTGGGCCGGGCCAGCAAGCATTCGCGCCCCCTGCCCCCTCGGCCCGGGACCCGCCGTGCACGCACCCTCGCCCAGGACTGCCCCACCCGCGGGGGCTCACCCGCCTCCATCGGCTCCTCTGCCCTTGTCTGGACACACCAGGGGTATTCCGTCCTGCTTTGTGTTCCACAGTTCACAGGGATGAGCGAAGAGGTCATCAAACATCGAATGATTTAATAAACTGTGGACAAGTGAACCAACAGTGTGCTTTCTTGTCTCCAGCATTTTCCCGCAGAAAGTAACACATTCTTGTTCACAACAACAAAAATCAAATACCAAGAAGCAGAAAGGATAACTGTGCTAGCAGTTTGGGGCTTTTATTTTCTAGGCATAGAATTTTCTTTAAAAAAAAAAAGAAGATACGGGCTTCCCTGGTGGCACAGTGGTTGAGAGTCCGCCTGCCGATGCAGGGGACACGGGTTCGTGCCCCGGTCCGGGAAGATCCCACATGCCGCGGAGCGGCTGGGCCCGTGAGCCATGGCCGCTGAGCCTGCGCGTCCGGAGCCTGTGCTCCGCAACGGGAGAGGCCACAACGGTAAGAGGCCCGCGTACCGCAAAAAAAAAAAAAAGATACATTCTTGCAATTATATTTAATCAAATCCCCTGATGAATACTTCCTGAGAGAGAACCTCTTCTAGAAGGAAGCTGTGTCCAGTTTCAGGGTTACACTGAAACCGGGGCTGCCCAGGAGAGTCCCCACCCAGCGCTGCATCTGGGTGTCTGACCCGCCCACGTTCATACGCCCAGGAGAATCGGGGGCTTCGTCCAGGGACGAGCACTTGGATGCCGGGCTGGCGAGCGTCCCACCGCCTCTCCCGGGCCCTTCCCGGCCTGGACCTCCTGGCGGCTCTAAGACGCACGGCCAGCAGGATCCCGCCGCTCCTCCCGATTTCCTGCAGCAATTTAGTCCCAGAGAAGCCCGAGTTTGGGACCCATCCCCAGGGTCCTCCCCCTGAGCTTCGGTCATTCTGTTCCGCATTCCCGTCAGTGCCACAGAGGAGAAGGCCGGGGACAAGCTGACGTTTGCTCGTTAGGACGTAACCCGGGTTTTTCCTTCCTGCCCAGATACTGATTGAATTCTTTTTATTGATCTCTGAAGTTGGAAGATTCCGCCAGAACGTATCTGGAAGCGTGGGCTCCTGATGAGCTGCTGGCTGAGCGGCCGTCAGCGGTCAGCTCGGGCCCCATCACTTCCGTCACATGTGGTCATTCCTTCTGCCCGCATGGCTCCGACTTCTCCCCAGAGGCCACCTGTAAACCCCAGGCTGACTGGAGCACAGCTCACCTCCCCCAAGCCCACCCCGGACCCGAACCGCACGGTAACCTCGCCCCAGGTCCGTTGTGGCGCCCCCTCTGCCCGTGGGTTTTCTTGCACCCCCTCCACCCTCTCAGCGCCCTGTACCCCCAGCCCAGCCCCTCCTCGGCCTCCACTCCTGCTTCCCAGCTGACATTCCCTTCCGTCACGCTGAAGGAGCCGTGCAGCTTTGGAATTTCTCCTTTTTGTTCTGTCCTAAATCACATTCGGACGCTGCCCTTCCCCTGGGTCTTCAGGACGTCGGCCCCCTTCCCCTGCTCTGTCGCATCTTTCGTAGGACCCTTCTTGCCCAGGCCTCTCCACCTCGGCAAGGAGGCCTCCCCCAGGGGTGCTTGGCCCTCTCCCCCGCTGCTGCTGGTCGAACCCCTCTAGGTGGCAGGCTGAAGGCAGCCCCCCCGCCGTTCACTCCAGGACTCTGCAAGCTTCCATCCAGGGCAGGTGGGCCTGGGCAGGGTCCCTCACAGCCCTGGTTTCCCTGACAAGCTGCAAAACTCAAGGAAAATGTAACTCCCAGCACACACCACCTTGGGGACTCTCCCTCTGCCCAGTTAGGGGACCACCTAAGAGCGCCTCGGCCCTCACGTCCCCTCCAGCTTGGCTACTGCTGGAAGAGGTTTTGGGGTCTACACTCTGAATGTCTCCGTAAATCACAAGCTGTCCAGAGCATCACTTCGGGGTTGGTACAAACCCTGAGTTTCCGGTGGGGCAGAGAGAGACCTCACTACGATTCTCCCTTGGGTGTGCCACAGCGGGCCAGAGTGGTATTCTGAAGCCCAGCTTCCTCAGCGGTGAAGCGGGTGATGGTTCCGCCTGGATTCTGGGGTGGGTGGCGAGGGACCTATGTTCCCTGTAATGGTGGGTTTTGACCCTTTCGGTGTCCCCTTCGGGAGGGTAGCACCCTGCTCTGTTGGGCAGGGACGACTTTAGTCCACTTGAAGCGAGCCTGGCTGTGGGGATGCAGCCCGGGTGCCGAGGAGGGAGCCTGCCGCCCCGCCCAGGAGCGGGTGTGGTTCGGCACTGGAGCCCAGCGACACTGCAGAGAGGGCCTGGGGAAGGGGCAGGAAGGGGGCCAAGGGCCCGAGGCCGGTCCCCGTGGAGGGCAAGACAGGGGAGCGCTGTGCAGGGAGGGCTCAGGCAGCTTCCTCCGTCCCCAGTAAATCTGCCGGATCACACACAGGACGTGTGGTTAAATCTGAACTTCAGGTCAAGGACGCAAAGTCCAGAAACCCCAAAATACCTTACTTCTGACACCAACTACAAGTTCAGGGTCCTCAAGACCACCCCGCAGCTCTGCAGTTCACAGGAAGGACTCCCAGAGCCCAGGAAAACTACGATACGCGCAGTTAGATTTTATTCCAGTGCAAGGGCCGGATGAAAACCGACCACGGGAAGAGGTCAGGGGCCAGAGGCCGGGTGCCAGCCTTTCCCCGTGGAGTCGTGGGGACAGCGCTTGCTTCTGCCAGCGGTGACTGTGGCCCCAGGGACGCTCCCCAGGGTCAGTCACATGGAGACGCTGACCACCTGCATGGCTGACCTCAGACTCCAGCCCCTCCAGAGGCAGAGCTGAGGTCACGTGGCCCAGGGCCCCCTGTGAATCACCCCACTAGCGTAGACCACTCTGTGTGGCCCAAGGACCCCTGGCAACAGAGATACTCTTGTCAGGCAGGACATTCCAAGGGCTCAGAGGTCACCTCCAAGGAGCTGGCAAGGGCCAAACCTTTTGGGCGACAACTTTAATCCTTCACCACATGAATGACAATATTTTGATACAATGTGTCCCAAATATTGCATGGGACATTCTTATACTGAAAAATTATTTGTCGTTTATCTGCAATTCCAATTTGCCTGGGGGTCCTGTGCATTGACTGTCCCCAGGCACCCACAGCACAGCTCAGGGCACAGGAGTCGCCCCTGCAGACCCCGGCTAACGGCTGTGGACGGGCCAACCCCACGGTGCACAGAAGCGGGTACGTCGAGGCCATTCCTGTAACACAGGCACCTCTGCCCATGCTCAAGCCAAGATATGTGTGGATATGACTGTATAAACCAGGAACGGACGCGGGAGAGGACAGAGGAAAGACGTGACTACAGATGTCACATAAAATACTTTAAAGGAGGTTGGAGAGACCACACAGCAAACACACGAACCCACCGCTGCGGCTCGACAAAACACCACCGTGATCAAATTTTAATATTCCGCCTTCTTTACCTCTGCTTTCGTTTCCTTTAAGAAATAAAATATTACAGATAGAGCTGAGACCTCCTGGGTCCCTCCCTCTCTCTACCTGCTCAGTCCTTCCCCAGAAGGAGCCTCGCGCAAGGAGAACTTCAGTCAGAACCTTTCATGTTGACGCATGTGCCAGAGCATATTAACCATTAGGGTAATTTCCTTTGTGTCAAAGATTCAGGGTGTACGGATAACTTTCAGCGTTTTAACTTCATTGTGAGACATTCATAAACGGAATACTCATTCCCTGTTAAAATGATGATATGCAGCTATGTCCTCAGGTGTGTGAGACGGTTTTGCTAACTGACAAGCTCAGGTGATTAAACAGAGGCAAGTCAGGACCCATCTACCTGTGCTTGTTGACATGCACACTTGTTTGTCCTCCAGAACAGGGGAGGAAGTTACCCCAGGCGTGGGGTCATGGTGCCTTATTCCCGCTTCTTTTGCCTATCTCTGCACTCTAGGTTTGTAAATTCAGTCATACTACTTTGGAGATGAAAAGTGAAGATTCCAGATTCTCCACGGCCCCGCTGGGGGAGGTTTCTGAGTGTCCAGCCGTTACTCTAAGCGCCCCGGAGGGAAGCCCTCAGGCAGGGCTGCTCGGGCAGACGCTTCGCTGAGTCAGCTCAGTCTCAGCTCCCCCAGCCTGCCCTCCTGGCAGAGAGGGGACCGGCAATCCCAGCTCAGTTCCCAGAAGCACTCAGCGCGAGCCAGGTAGGGGAAATCGGGGCTGTGAGGCCGGGCCCTCATGGGCACGGGGGGGGCAGTCGGAGGGGGCTGGTCCCACCGTCCAGAGGGGCGGCTCTGCTGGGCTCCAGATCCTCTGAGCACGTGCAGAGGCCACACTGCCTGCACAGGCTCCCACCTCCCCTGGCGTGGCTGGGCCCAGGACAGAGCTGCTCGCCCAGGTAGGCCGGTGCTGCTGGCGGGGGTGGGAGGGGCCTCGCGGGGCCTGCGGTCCAGGCGGGCACCCTGGCGACTGTCCTCACGGCCACCCCCACTCTCAGGTCCAAGCCACCGTCACTTCCTGCCAGCGACCTAGTGTTGGAACTTCTGGCCCATCCCCCCCCCAGCCTCCCCCAGACCACCCAGAGGAGGCCAGGTCCCCCCCAGTGGCAGAGAGGTGATGGTGGCGGTGTACGTGAAAGTCACGGTCATGTCATCAGGTCGGGCGGCTGTGCCTGGGCTGGTGAGCCCCGTGGAGGTGACGGGCTGATGGGGAGGGGTTGGCGGTGATGAAGGCAGGCTCTGAGCACCAAGGTGACAGTGTCCTGGATAAGGTGGGGGGCTGGTCACCAAGGCGACTGAGCCAGACGGGATCTTGGATGCCGTCGGGGGGAGAGACCAGAGCACGCCAGACCCGTTCTGCACTGGCTGGCTCTGCCTCTGACCACCAGGCAGGACTCAATACACCCTCAGACCGATGTCCAGGAAGAAGCCCACACGGGGGTGGGGCCCCACGGCCTCCCCTGCCCAGCTTCCTGGGACACCAAGAGCGTGAACAGTGCACAAGGCATTGATGAGACATCTCCTCGCCCCTCGAACGGGCCTGAGCCAAGCTCCCACGAAGTTATTAACGGTGGGGAAGGAGGTGACATGTGGAGAACAAAGGCTTCTTTGTCTTCAGGTGTTGGATGCAGCATGATGAAAAGGCGTCTGTTTCCCGGGTTTAAAAACCACTGACACCTTAAATCAACCTGAACCAATCTCCTGTCATCCCAGGCACCACCTAAAGCAAATCCATCCACGTCCAGACACAGGCCCTCCACGTCCTGTGGCTGCGAAGCCGTGTCCCGGCTGCTGTGTCACCAGGACGATGACTGTCTTCTTCATTTGCTTACTTTTGGTGTTGTTTCTCACCCTGAGTGTGCCGAGTGGGTGGGGAGGCCTCAGTCCCGTGGTCGTCTGCCTCCTTCCCGGCCCTCCTGCCCCTGGCTGCCCCAAGCATGGATCTAGGGGCCAGCCTGGGGAGACGGGCCCGTCTGTGGCTGCCCACGTGCCAGGAAGCAGGTGTGCGGTCCATGGGCATGCCTGGGGCCACCACGGTCAGCGGGCTGTGATTTCTGAGCCCGTGGGGACAACGGCGGCTGTGGAGGTAGCTTGGTGGCCCCGAAGGCGCAGCGCAGGAAATGTCCTGGTGGCCTTCCCTCTGCTCCCAGGAATGCACTTACCCCGGGTCAGAGAGAGACAGGCCTGGGCACCTTCACCCACCGTAGTTTCCACCTAATAATCACTTGGCAAATGAGGAAACAGAGGCACAGAGGAGCCATGTGCCTGCTCTCCGGCCGTAAGGGCTCCTGGGAGAGAGCGGTGTGGTAGTTAGCGCACTTGCTGTGTGCCCAGCGCTTTCCGCGCATAACCTCTCTGGTCCTCACAACAGGTCCTTGGAGCTGGTCCCAGGACATGCCCACTTCACAGATGAGAAGAGCAGGCTCAGGGAGCTCTAGTGATCAAGACAACATTTGGAGAAGTGGACAGAAGTGGACAGAGCCAGGATCCGAGCCCACAGTCTGTCTTCAGCGTCCACGCTCGCTCTAGCCACCATACCACCCTGCCAGCGGCCCGGAGCACCTGGGTCCTGAACCCAGTCACTCACCCAGCAGAGCAGGGCAGGGGTGCACGGAGCCAGCAGGAGACGTGACTTGTCTTACTGGGGCATTGAGATTATTTGAAGATATGAAACTGGAAAATAGAGTAATTTGACTGCTACGTGATTCAGAACATCATGTTTAGATGGGAGCAAGCATGGCTGTATCAGGAACGCAGATAGATCTTAACATCTAACAAGAGATGTTGAGAAAACATCACTTATGTTGCACCTCTTCCACCAGCTGTGCTCCTTGACATGCTGGGGGCAGATGCAGCGTCATTATGTCTAATTAATAAGGGATGTGATGGAGAACCAGAGAGGGCGAGCTACAGGCCCAGGGCCACCCAGCAGCTAATAGGCAGACTGGGACCTTGAGTGCGTCTTGCCTGGCCCCGGGAGCAGGGTGCGGGGTGTCACACAGGGGCAAAGGCTGGGACGCAGGGACTGGGCCTCCCTCCTCTGACCCACAGCCTGTACAATGTGACCACTCACCTGGCTGGGCGGGGAGCACCTGGGCTTGACCCCCCCCTAGCTCCGGTCAATCGACTGGCTCATCCTGTCCCCTCTGCGTCTCAGGGGTCTGACCCCTGCCTAGCGGGCCTGCGGGAGGGCTGAGGGAGCAGAGGTATGGACAGCAGCTGGCCAGTGCCCAGGACAGCAGTAACCTGCTAGTCAATCCTGTGCATCTCTCACTTATTCCCCCACTGATGTCCCACAAGATCTTTGCTTTTGACCAGAGCAGCCCTGGCAATGCCTTTCCCAGGCATGGACTCAGAGCCAGGTCACGGCCACCCTCACAAACCAAGGTGCTCACAGCTGTGGCTGTCCCCATCGTGGATCCTTCGTGTCAGCTATGGGCACATCCAGACTCCGGTCCTGCACCCACTGCTCGGTCCTCCCAGCCCGAAGGGAAGGTGCAGGAAATTGGTAACTGTGGGGCCAGCTTTGATCAACATTCTTCTCCCTTCTCCTCCCTCCCTCCCACCCTGATGACTGTGCGGTGCCCTCACATGGCTGCTCTGCCCGTCTCACCTAGGAGCCCTTGGTCACACGTGAAGGGCAGTGTGTGAAGCCATGAGTGGTGAATGAAAGTTGGACAGATGAAGGGATGGATGGATAGAACAAGGATGAATGATGGATGGAGGGATGGATGGTTGGGGGATGGATGGATAGATGGGTGGTTGGATGGAAGGATGGATGATGGATGGGGGATGGATGGTCGGATGGACGGTTGGATGGAAGAAGGAGGGATGATGGATGGGGGGTGGATGGTTGGATGGACGGTTGAATGGAAGAAGGAGGGATGATGGATGGGAGGTGGATGGATGAGGGATGGTGGGTGGGTGGATGGATGGTTGATGGATGGATGGACCAACAATGGACGATGGATGGGTAGATGGATGTAACGTGTGGGGGATGATGAGGAGAACAGGGTGATGGGAGAAGGCACTTCCCCTGCAGGACCCCCACCGGCTGGCCCTGTGCTGACCCACGAGGTCCTCACCCTGAAGTCACCTTTGTGGTTCTCCAGTGCCTCTCAGATGGTGAAGAGGAGTGTGCCCCTAAGTCGCAGAGCTGTATACTCAGGGTCACTTCTGAATCTCCACCCTGGCTGTGTCATCACAGAGAATCTCTGCCACTTCCAGCTGGGGTGGAGGGACCTGAAGGAGTTTCCAGGCCCTCCTAGCACCCAGCCAGGGTGGACAGCAGCTGGCCGGGTGCTAGGAGGTGGGTGCTGGACACCCACCCAGTAGGCATCCCTGGGGCCGAATTGTCTTCTTAATGGATGCCTCCTTCCCTGTGTATCCAAGGGCAGATCGAGGCCCCAGAAGCAGCTGGCCCTATGCTTCATGACCTCAACTTTGTCCCCGAGACTCCTCTGCAGAGGAAACCCTGGGCAGAGTGCAGAGGGACACAGATCAAGCCTGAGAGCTAGGGGTGTGTGGACGCTGGGTGGTGCGGGTCGGCAAGTAAGGGAAAACAGGCTCTGCCCCCTCCCCAGCTGTGAAAGGGGGTCAGAGGCACTGCTCAGGGTCCCCTACCCTCCTGGGCCCCCAGAGGCGGCCTGACCTGATGGGTGAGCCCAGCCACGACCCCTTTCAGTCCACTCCTTCCCAGCCATGTGATCTGGGGGTGCCCAGTCCCCCACCAGCAAAATGGGGAAATACCAGCGCCCACGATGCAGTCTTTCCTCCCACACAGAACCTGGCTCCCTCAGTGCCCAAGGCATCCGCTGTTGCAGGTACCATCGAGAAAAGCGAGGCCTGGAGAGGCCCCGGCCCCCTGCAGCGTGGACCCCAGAACTCAGGGGCCGAGGCTCCCAGCCCCCTGCCAGACGGCCCTCAACCAGGCAACTCCCCGCAGGGCCCGGTGCGCTGAGTGAACAGCGTTGCTTCACCGGCGCGGCTGACGCTCGCGCCCTTCCTCGCCGGCTGATCCTGGCGCATCCCTCCAGCTGCCCAGGTCCCAGCAGACGGGTGGGAGGATCCAGGGAGGTGAAGTGTGCAGGACACCAGCTCAGTGCGGCCTTCCTGGATGGACAGTGGGTGGAGAGCGGGGAGGAAGTGTTTGGATTCCCGCGCGGTGCCCCCGGTGCCCAGCACAGGCCTGGCTGTCGTAGGCACTCAATAAATGTTTGCTGAGCTGAACTGAAGGGGAAAATTGACTTTCTTCTGCTGAGTGCAGCCCAGAGCCCTCTGATCGATAGTGGCCATCTCTCCTCCTGCGTTATTAAGCGATCACACTGTTTGTGTTCGTTGCTGCCAGAGAAAAGAGCACACGAGCCTTCAGTTCCGGGGAGATCAGGGTGATGTGTCCCTGCCCGTGGAGCCCGGCTGCGGGCAGCGGGGCTGCCCACAGCGATGCAGGGAGGGTGCTCCGGCCACTGCTCTCTTGGGTCCAACCACTCTGCGGTCAGGAGGAGCTGACCCCTCACCAGGGGGTCTCATGTCATACTGCGCGACAGGCAGGAACAGAACGGCCTCCCGGCCTGCCTGTTAGCAGCCCCAATCTGGGGGTGGCAGATGGGGGCCGACACACACCGTCGGAAAAAAGCCGGCGGGGGGTGTGCAGTGCTCCACAGAGGAGGCCCTGGGCTGACGGGCGAGGGACAGCGGGCCACAGCAGCAGGGGTCCAGGAGGCAGGGGCAGGCCGCTCCCCCCCCCATCACGCCAGAAGCCCCCGTGTGGGGACCGGGGAGCCTCGAGGACACCCGTGGGGCTTCAGCTCACAGGTCTGCCCCCTACAGACCGCGTGCTCCGGAGCACGGCCTGTGCCTCCCCAGCTTCTGCTGCTGTGCCAGGGGCCCCCGGAGAGCAGAGGCCCAGCTCCGGCTCCACCCCCCGGGGGACCCACTGTGCTGCTTCCAGGTGGCTCCGGGCTGCAGGGCGCCTCCACTGCCACCCCAGCCCTGCAGGAGGGGACATCCCTCTGGGAACAGAGCTCCCTTCCCCTGTTTGATTGGTTCCCCCACCCCCACCCCGCCTCTCCCGCCCCAGAGATTTATGCAAATCCCACTGCCGGATTGTTCTTGAATGTCAAACGCAGGCGGATGAATGTCAGATTCGGTCTCAGTCTCAGTCAATAACAGCATTTGATAGGATAGTTTGTAATTTCTTCCCAAGCCAGAGGGATCAGCTCTTTGAGTCCATCGCTCAACAAATACTTCCTCTCTCTCAACTGCCCTGCGTGCTCCATGTCCTCCTGCCTCGGTGACAGCTACGGGGCCCTCAATCACCCACCCCACACCCCACTCGAATCTTCTGTGATGGCATCAATTCTGCTCCGTGAATTGGGGCCCCACCCTGATCAACAGTGGCCCCACTGCTGTCACCTCATCACCTTCCCCTCCACCAACGTCATCAACAATGGCCCCCGATCCACCTCCCCTCCCATAGGGTCGCCATCCCACCATCACATCCATGCCCACCGTCAGCAGTGTGCGAGATACCCAGTGCCCATCCTTCCATCCTGGCTGACCTTCACAGAGAGGACCCAAGACCGCCAGCCACTGCAACTCAACCCAAAACAAACAACCGATTAGAAGCCGGGCACAGAACGTACACATTTCTCCAAGGAAGATACACAAATAGCCAATAAGAATACGGAAAGAGATGCTCAGCATCGCTAATCACTGGGGGAAAGTGACTCAAAGCACAGTGAGATACCGCCTCACGCCCATCACAGAGGCTACCATAAAAAAATGTTTTTAAAAAGAAAACAACATGCGCTGGTAAGGATGTGGAGACACTGGAATCCTCGTTCACTGTGTTACTGGGAAGGTAAAATGGCGTGGCCACTGTGGAAAACAGCGTGGAGGTTCCTCAAAAATTTAAGCCTAGAATCACCATATGATCCAGCAATTCCACTTCTGGGTAAATATCCAGAAGAAGGGAAAGCAGGGTTTCAAAGGGCTGTTGTACGTCGTATTCATAGCAGCACAATTCGTGATCGTATACGGTGGAAGCAGGCCAAATGCCCGTTGACAGATGGATGCATAAACAAAGTGGAATATTATTCAGCCTTAAAAGGGGAGGAAACTCTGACACCTGTTACAACATGGACAAGCCTCGAGGACGTCACGCTGCGTGAAGCAAGCCAGTCGCCAAAGGACAAACAGTGCGTGATGCCACTTACGTGAGGCCCCTGGAGCCGCCAAACTCAGAGGCACGGAGTAGAATGCTGGGGACGGGGCTGGGCCAGGGGGTGGGGAGTGAGTGTTAAGGGGGACAGAGTTTCAGTTGGCAGAGATGAAAAGAGCTGTGGGGAGGATGGTGGTGAGGGTTTTGCACAGCAATGTGACTATACTTCATATTATGTTAAGGATATTAATATTTAGGTGTATATCCAAGTGTATGCGTCAAAATGTTTAAGATGGGGGGCTTTCCTGGTGGCGCAGTGGTTGAGAGTCCGCCTGCCGACGCAGGGGACATGGGTTCGTGCCCCGGTCTGGGAAGATCCCACATGCCGCAGAGCAGCTAGGCCCATGAGCCACGGCCGCTGAGCCTGCGCGTCCGGAGCCTGTGCTCTACCACGGGAGAGGCCACAGCAGTGAGAGGCCCGCGTACCGCAAAAAAAAAAAAAAAAGGTTAAGATGGTTAATTTTATGTCGCGTGTATTTTAGCACAAATTTTTTTTAGAGAGAGAGAACGAATCAGGCCATCCTGCCACACAGATGCATTCGTGGAGGTGACAAGGAAAACCAAGTGAGCGTCAAAGTTCGGCAGGTAAGGACAGATGCTGGAGGACCCGGGAAAGGAGAGCCACGCCTCAGTCCTGAGTTCCTCCAAGGCTCCTCAGAGGCGGGCGGGAGGAGAGACCTGCTGAGCCCGTCTGCAAAGTTCCTGGCACAGCAACCGGGGGCCCCTGAGGGGAGCCCACCCAAGTCCTGCCTCCTGGTCAGCACACGTGCCACCCTGGATCTCAGCATCCAGAGCTCGCATCCCGCCAGCCAGGGACACGATGGTAAGGCAACGGGTGCCTTCAGTGAATCATCACACCCTGGACGCGTGTGACACCGCAGAGCAGGGGTAGGGCAGCAGGGGCCGGCCCGGCCTCCTTCCCAGGCCCCTCTCTCCACAGGACAAGCCTCTGTCCTTGCCACCCTCCGGGCCTGGCTCTGCCTCCCCTGCTGGGGCAGTGTCAGGCCTTGGCCCTCTGTGGGACCCAGTACCCTCCCTTCCCCACCCCGCATGTGCCCGGAGCAAAGTCCGCTGGATGCCTGTGGGATGCGAACCAATGAATGAACAGACGAAGGAAGATACACCCAAGCCAGGGATGGGAAGGCAGGGCGAGGGGCAGGCCTACGGACAGGAGGGGTCCGGACCCACAGGCTCCGTTCTGCCCTGGACTGCACCCCCTGGGCACGAGCCCTTTGACCCCTGATCATCCGTCACCAGCGCATGTGTTACGAAGCATGAACTGAGCACCCCCGTGTGTGGGGCCTGTGCTGGGCCAGCCCAGGGGCTTGACGGATGCACGGGAGGGTGTGGCCAGCAGCACAGACTCTGGCCTCAGATGCAGCCGCCAGCTGTGTGACCCCAGCCGGCACCCACGCCTCTCTGAGCCTCAGTTTCCTCCTCTGTAAAATGGGGACAACAGCACCCATGTCATAGGGTCGAGGAGAGAATTGAAGTTGAGGGAAGGCCAGCTCCTGCTCATCCGTGTCAGGGGCCCAGAGGGGCAGAGAGGAGCCCGGGGTGAAGGCAAGATGCCAGAATTCACGCAGAAGGGAAGCTGCTAAGCAAGAAATGAAAAGTCAAAGTAGAAGCCCCGCCCCCCATTGGTGGCGCGATAATGAGAAATTAAAAGAAAGAAGGGGGTGCAGGACAAAACTAGTTGGGAGATGTCGGGTGGGATATTTACGGAATTCTTCAATAAAAGGCTGGGGAGGGTGAATATTTTTATGATTCAAAATGTCTGGCTCCAAACAATCAAGGTTCATGGGAAACGATGTATGCAAATTTATTTAAATGACTTGGGAGGGAGGGGAGGAGACTTGGGAGGCTCTGCACAGGTGGGGGGGGGCGGGGGGGGCAGTGAGGCCTGCAGGCAACCAGAAGCTGCCGCTGGCCAGGGGTCACACCGGCCGAGAGAGCGAGTGGCCAGCCCACCCTCCGCCTCGACACGCACGTTCCCTGGATGAGGCCTCGTCTCAGTCCACAGAGTGACTGCCCGTGACCACCAGCAGGACGTGGGCAGAGGGAGCCTGGGTTCTGCGGTCAGCATAAAGGAGAGTCCTCTGGGAAGCCCCTGCCCTGTTTGTGCCCCCTTCCTTTCAAAACCCGCGTTGCCGGGCGCTGTCCCCAGCCTCCCAGTCATGACTTTTGCTCGACCCCGAAGCCCTGGAAGGCAGAACCCCTGACTGTCCTGCCCCCTCCCCCCGTGGTCCCTGCGCCCAGGACAGTGCCTGCACATCACAGGGGCTCCATCTACGGAACGAATGAGGGAAGGAAGGAACCAACAGGAGAGGCCAGTCACTCACCTGGCTCCTCCCTGAATGAATGAGTGAACCATTCATTTAATCTCCAAAACAAGCAGGTGAAAGAGCTAATGATATGCCCACGTTAAAGGTGAGAAAACTGAGGCTCAGAGCCACACAGTAACTTACCGGGGTTTTGGTTCAGGGGGGCAGTGAGCTTGCTGGAAACAGCACCGGCTTTGGAGACAGACATGCCTGGGTCAAGTCCTCCCTCTTCAACCTGCTGGTTCTTGTCACTTACCTCCTTGGGGCCACTGTCCATCTGTAAACGGTGCCATGTGACTGCTGTGGGTTGAACCGCATCCCCACAGTGTTCAACGAAATTCCTGTGTTGAAGCCCTAACCCCAGGATCTCAGAATGTGATGACTGTGTTTGGAGATGGGATCTTTAAAGAGATGATTAAGGTAAAGCAAGTTCACGTGGGTGGCCCTGACCCAATCTGACCGGTGGTCCTTATAGGAAGAGATCAGGACACAGACGCACACAGACGGATGACCACGTGAGGACATGGGGAGAAGATGGCCGTCTACACACCAAGCAGGGAGGCCTCAAGGGGAACGAGCCCTGCCAACACCTTGATCTGACTTTCAGCCTCCAGAGCCAGGAGACAATACGTTTCTGTGTTTAAGCTGCCCCACGTGGTATTTGTTATGGCAGCCTGAGCTGATCAATACACAGGGCTGTGGCTTATATTAAAGGAACAGACCAAGGAGCGAGGAGGGGTCAGGGTGGGCATGCAGTGGGAGGATGGAGCCAGGATACAAGCGTCTCTTGTCATCCATCCCCTTCTGTATTTAATTTAAAGTGAATTAATTTCAATTGAAGGAGGCACATGTGGCTGGCACCCAGGACAGTGCAGCTTTTGGACCCCTCTGGTGACTGTTTGGAGAGGATGGCGTGGGGACAAGGGGGTGCAGCTGGGACCCATTAGGGTCTGCCCGTGACCATGGTGGGTGAGAGGGTGAGATTTCCCCCAGCAGGGCCATGATGGAGAAAGCCCCCACCTGCAGGCCATGTCCTCATAGCCAGAGGACATCCGATTTCCACAAACCCGAATGTAAAGATCTTGCCACTGAGGACTTGCAGAGTCATCAAGCCCCCCGCCAGGCCCACCGCCCGGCCGAGAAAGGCCCAGCCCCGCCGGACACTCTTCCTTGCTGCCTGGTGCCCGCTGGCTGTCCATGGCTGGCCCACCCAGAAGTGAGCGACAGGGGCAGAGAGCAGGGGCAGGGTGGGAGGAGAAAGGATTTCCAAGGCCGCTGTCACCTTGAACCCAGACAGGAGAGTCCAGCGCTCTCTGCGGCTGACAGCCCCAGCAGCAGCTGCAATTAGCACAGAGCCGTTGACATCTAAATAATATAACAGTTATCATAAAGAATATGCAGCCGTGATGAAGCTCAGGTTATTTATAAAAGGATTAATAATTGAGACGTGAGCCTGCTGACGGATGAGCGTTCAGCGGGGACACTGCCCAGCTCCCTGATCAGAATTTCTATGGGGAATAATGAGTCCCCTTAAGAAGACAAAGACCTTGAAGTTTCCTCTGCTGTTTACACACTAATTCCTGGCAATGAGGAAATTAATGTGGAGAGTCCGGCTGAGCTCCGGTGACACGGAAAGGCAGGAGATGCATCTGGCCCTGGTGTCCTGGCCCGGAGAGGCCCACATAGGACTTGTCAGTGGTTCTGGAACGCCAAGGATTAAGTGAGTTATTAGACCAAAAGGTCAGGCGCCATCCTGAGAATACAAGTGCACGAGTAACTCAGAGAGGGGGACCCATGGGCCCTTTGCCACAGGGGTCACGGCATGCTCCCAAGATAGAGGGGAAGCTTGACCGACGGGCCTGGTTTCCAGGGTCATGGTGGGCCATGGGGAGAGGAACCGGACTGGCTGGGGGGCCGCCCCTCTCCCTTCACCCACTGCTACCAATAGTGCTGGTAAACTGAGGGTTTACCTCTGCTTCCAAGGGCTGGTCCCAGGCCAGGGTCAGGCTGGAGCTCGGGCTGGCCCAAATCAAGGACCTCCCTGCCAGGTGTGTCTAGTTTCTGGAGGCCACTCTGCCTCAAAGGCCTGCCCGCTCCTCACCTCCCCCCGCCACCAGGACTCCGGGACCAGCTCACACTGTCTCAGTCTCCCGGGGTAGCCTTAACCAAGTTCCACGGACACTGAGGCGGCTTAAACCATGGACATCTATTGTCTCACGTTCCTGGATGCCAAGACACCTGAGATCAAGGTGTGGGGAGGGTTGGCGCCTTCCAAGTCCTCAAGGGAGAATGCGTTCCAGGCTCCTCCCCCAGCTTCTGGTGGTACCGGCATCCTTGGCCTCCCTTGGCTTGAAGAAACATCACCCAATCTCTTCATGTTCACATGGCGAGCACGTCTATGTTCAAATTTCCCTTTTCCTAAGGACACCAGTCGTGTTGGGATAGGGCCGACCCCAGTGTGACCTCGTCCTAACTAATTACTCCTGCAAAGACCCTATTTCCAAATACAGTCACATTCTGAGGTACTGGGGGTTCAAACTGCAACACAGATTTGAGGGGACACAATCCAGTCCAGGACACCCCGTGGGCAGGGCCCCCTGGTGCATCCTGACCATCGCAAGGGCAGGATACAGCCCCAGCCAGACGCTGGCGGTCAGGGGGTTTGGGGAGGCCACCCGTGCTGGACACCCAGGAGCTGTACGCCTTCTGCCCCCTTAGTGGGCATGGCCACCAGACAAAGAGAACACTTGGACCACCAACCGCAAGCCATCAGCTGTGGGGCGGTAGGGGAGGGGGGTTATTACTCATTCGTTTCTTTCTTTTTGCATATTGACTAGACGGGTAGATCCTCAGAACAGAGAGGGATCCTTGACACAGCCTGGCCCAAAATGCCACCCGAGCCATGACCCTGTCCTCCCCAACATGTCACCCAGCACTCTGGGGACATGAGACAGGGCACTGCCCATGGGGAGAGGTATGAGCATGTCAGAGACTGCTCTGTGCCTGGTGCCACTTTGTTCTTCATCAACCAGGGAGGCCTCATCCCCATTTTACAAACAAACAGGCCCAGAGAGGCCAAAGACTGTGCCCAAGGTCACACAGCCGCCTGGGATAGGCTGTCACAGGACTCCAGGCTACGCCTGGCCAGCCCAGCCCACTGCTCACACTTAGCGATGCCCTTTCTCACCTAGGACCAAACTGGCCCTCCCTGAAGCGGCCTCGCCTCTGACCTTGGGTCATCTGTAAAATGGGGTCACGGGACCCACCTCCCTGGGCTGGTTCCATGATGCAGCACCTCACACAGCGCCCAGCAGTAGTGGCACTGGCCCCCCATCCCGGAACAGCCTTTCAGAGATCCTAAACCTGCCCTGAGAACCACAAACAAACCCGCGTCCCTACGGGGGACAGTCCCCACCCAGGAGCATTTATGGAGCTCCAACTGCATACCCAGCCCCTCTGCACTGTGCGTGCAGGCAACAGGCCCCTCCTTGTGCTGCACTTTCGTCCCCTCTGGTGGGGCTGCCAGCCTGGTTCCCAGGGCTCTACCTCCGCTCACAACATTTATAACCACATCCGAAAGCTGCAGCCTTCTGGAGCTAGCCTGCTTCGCGTCCCCACAGAGCGCCTGAATACTAATTGAAAAGTGATTAATTGTATTCACGGAGCTCCTCTCCTTGCGGGAGGCGGGGCCCCACTCTCCACACTCCCTAACTGGGCTTGGGGCAGGGCAGCGGGGGAGTCGTGGTTTTGTTTTTTTAAGGCTGAGCTGTTTCTAGTCTGATTTAATTTTCACAGGGAGAGCCTTAAACCACAAGCCTGGCTCAGCGATGGAGTCCAATCCCCCAACCTGGGAAAATCCCTGCCCCTCTCAGAACCCCCCTTTCCTCCCTCATAAGGTGGGGCTGTTGGAATCAGACTGTCTGGGTTCAAATCCCAGATCCCCATAATTGCTGTGATGAAGTTTGCTCCAGTCTTGCCCATGCCAGCTCTTTGCTATCCTCCTGGCCCCCTTGTTCCCTCCAATGTGCACACACATTCCCCCTATCTACCCACTGTCCCTTTCCCAGGATTCTGCTCAGAGGTCACCTCCTCCAGGCAGCCTCCCAGGGCCCCTCCTCTCTGCTCCAATAGCGCCATGGGCATCTCCCCACAACAGGTTGTTGTGGCTGCTGGTCACGCACTGGAGAGCGAGGCCAGCATCCTACTACCCCTGCCCCCCACAAACCCTGCACTGCACATGGCCAGAGACACCGGGTCTCTCAGTGAAGACTGGGTGCTCATGATGAAATGTCTTCCTGGATCCAGGTTGGAGGCCCGGGGCCAGGACTGTTGGGTAGTGAGGCACAGACGGCTCCTTCCCGCAGGATTGTTAGAGAAACCCACCCGGAGAGAGTCTGACAGGTCAGTGAGGGGGTGGGGACCCGAGGGGACTGTGCGGACCAGGCCAGGGCAGGGCCAGTGCCTGGGTCAGACCTCATTCCCATGTGGGAGCTCAGAGGGACGGCTGGCTGCAGGCCGCGGGCTGTGATCGCTGACGGCCTGGCCACAGGGCACCCAAGGAGCAGCCGTCCCCATGGCACTGGCCCAAAGGCACTGGCCCATCTCTGCTGTGCTCTTGTCTCCAAAGTGTAGGGTAGGACTTCACCGAGCCCTGGTCACAAGTGCCCTGAAATCCTGCCAGAAACACAACCTTTGAGGCGTTTTTCCTCATTTAAATTTTTCCTTGACATTTGCACACAGTGAACAAGGACAAAGAACCAGGGACGCAGCAAACTGAGCTGCAGGGTCTCCTTGTCCCAGGAGGCAAGAGAGGCCCCTGGACCACCCTGGCTACAAGAATGGAGATGGACACAACGGCAGGAGGTGACTGTCCCGGGCTGGCCATGCTTAAGGGCTCGACGCCGGGGTGATCCCACTATACAGAGAAGGAAACCGAGGCTCAGAAGGGAGACGTGTCCCCGCCAAGGGCACACAGCTGGGGACTTTCTCCATCTGGTTTGAATAACAGCACCCTGTCCTGCAGGGCCTGCCGTCCCGACGGGAGCCCTCACGTCTGATCCAAGTCCTGGAAATCCAGTCAATCAGTTCAACAGCCTTTCCCAGAGCACTGGACACCAGGAAGGCACAGGGCTCCACTCACCTGAGACTCTCCTGACACGGTCTCTTGCTGGGAAGGCGGTTAGCACGTTGCTCCGACGCAGGGGGAGGAGACTGGACTGCAGGGCCCCAGCACCAGGATCACCCACCCAGCCAAGCGGCCTCGGCCAGTTCCACAGCCCCGCGAGCCTCAGTTTCCCCACTGGTCGAAGGAGGACCACTGGCTCCAGGGCACTGAGCTGGTGAGACCAGGGAGCCAGGGCACAGAGCTCCCGGGAGAGGGAGGGCTGCCGCACAGGGCGGGGGCCTTTGGGAAACACCTTCCCAGAAACCGCTGTGTGTAACAGTGATGGTCTGGGTGCTGGAGGAGAGCGAGCCCCAGCGAGGGGTCCCTTAGTCAGCAGTGCACAGTGGAGCCTGTCAGCCGGGCCTCCCAGGGCCAGCCATCACTGTGACCCTCTTGTAAGAGGGTCCAGGCTGTCGTGTATCCGCAGAGGTGGGGGCTTCTCCCAGGCTCCGCGACCAGGCCCACAGGGCACTCCCGCGGGAGCTCGTGCAGGGAAGGCTCTCTGCACGGCCCTCGTGTTCTCAGCCTGGGCTTTGAGGAGGCAGCCAGGCCAGGCTGGGGGAAGCACCTCCAGGCATCCACTCTTCGCTCGGGTCAGGGCGGCCGGACCACAGACCCATGAGCCTCAGCGCGGGCGGTGCTGGAAAGGCCCCCAGGCTGCAGCGCATCCCGGGCCCCGTCCCCTCTCAGATGCAGGCACCGCTGGGTCAGGCTCTGAGGAAGTAGAATGCAGATGCCCAGGCCTGGGGCCTGGCTCCGGACGCTGACTGCGTCGGGTGTGGGCAGCATGGGGACTTCCCTGGGCTCATCCTGAGCTTCTGTGTCCAGCCCGGATTTGCCTGTGCTTTGAGCAGTAACAGAAGGTTCTGGTCCTCTCTGAAGCTGGTGGCCCCTGGGGCACATCCTCGGGGCTCAACTGTCAAAGGACAAAGTTTCCGGGAGAGTGACCCTCAGGTGAGGAGTGGGGAAAGGGGGCGTCTTCAGTGCCAAGTGTGGACAAGCTGGTGGTATTTTACCAAGAAAGGGCAGTGCCCCTTGTTCTGGGAGCCGCACTGTCCCTGCCTGTGACCCACACGAGAAGGTGGGAGTGGGGAGGGCAGTGGGGGAGGGGGCAGGAGGGGGGACTCTTAGGACCTCGCGGTTGCTCTCAAGACTTCTTGGCCCGCTGGGTTTTGGACACAGGGACGTGATGTGACCCAGGTGCTGGCGGGACCCTGGGGAGGCGCTGTTGAGAACCCGCCGTGTCAGGAGACCTGAGAGGCCGCGTGGACACGCGGGCGGGGCCGGACTCCCGTCTCCTCTGAAGACAGAGCGCACAGCAGCTTCCAACAGGCCGGCTACGGGGGCCGCCACCCGGCCCTCAGCTCTGAGCCTCTGCGGGGATCTCTGGAGCTCAGGCTTCTGTGACCGCCCAGGGCAGACGGTGGCAGCTGCACGTGGGGTTTCCGGACAGACCTGGCGGGACGCAGACCCTGGGGGGCCAGGCTGGGCCCCGGGCGAGGGGGGCAGGGGCCGAGCAGGGGGTGGCACACAGGCCGGTGGGGGCAGGGGCCCGGCGCTGCCACGGGAGCCCAGGCCTCTGGTCACGGCTGACCCTGAGCCGGCCTGGGCACCACCCCGGCTGGGTCTGATGCTGCTCACAGGCAGGACAGAAGCTCAGACCGGGCCCCGAATCCGGAGCTCCCCACGCTGGCCCTTGGTGGGCCAGGGCCGGTCTTAGGAAGAGTGGCTCCCATGCTGGCAGGTCCTTCCCAAAGCTCCTTTCTGCACCGCCAGTTCCCAGGCTGTGCCGAGGTCGCTGAATGCTTACTTGTTGTCTTTCCCCTTCCTTCGATACAGTTATAGATTAATTAATTCTCAACAAGCAATATCTGACCTACATCAGCTCCTCTGTAAGACGGCAGAGCCAGAAGAAGAGGCATTCGGCTATATAAAGACAAGGATCTATTTTAAAAGAGGCCTGTGTGCGGAGAGTCAGCTGTTCCGACGACATCCTTGTTACATAAGGCTTATTTAAAGGCACCACACACCCTCTCGCCCACGCTAGATTCATGGCTGGGGAGCTCTGAGCACGGGGTTAATCGCCCGATTCAGTCTGGACCCTCCAGAGGGGCTCTGACAGGAGAACGGTCTACCTGGGGCAGACGGGGGCGGGGGGCACCCACACCAAAGCCAGAGCGGCTGGCGTCGCCGGATTACACTCCCCCCGCCTCCCTGCCCATATCAAAGCCCTGGTCTCGCCACGTTTTGGTTGTGGGATCCTCGTCTCATTCATCTTGGTCTCCCTCAACACCAGAGAGAGCCCAGGTGGTCGGAGGCATCACTGCTGAAGAATTAGGCTGTGGTGTGGCGAGGAGAGCACCAGGCTCAGGAAAGGGCCACCTTGCTCAGCTGTGTGCCAGGCGCTGCCACCAGCTCGTAGGTGCATAATCCTCTTAATCACCGCGGTTGCCCTGTGAGGGAGGTTCCCCTGCAGAGGTGGCCGCCTCCTGGTACCCACGTCCCTGTGCCCCTCCCTCTGCGTGGCAGGACTCACCACAACCGCAAGGAGCGGAACGGGTAGAAGACGTGGGGCGTCATTTCCAAGATTAGTTTACAAAAGGCTGCGGTTTCCCTCTCTGGCTCTGTGGGGGAACCTGCTGCCCTGCTCCCTGGGGGAGGCCACCCTGCACAGAGGCTCCCGTGACAAGGGGCCGAGCCCGCCAACACCACGCGAGGGACCCTGGATGCTGACACCGCCGCCACGGTCCAGCCCTCAGATGAGACCACACACCCGGCCCCCAGCTCGCCCGCAACCTCACGAGAGGCCCTGGCACCTGGGTTCCCGACACGCAGACACTGGGAGAGGATAATTGCTGGCCGCTTAAGTCACCGTGCACAGGGGTGAGTTGTCACGCAGCAGTAGAGAACTGACACGCCGCCTCGCTGTAGGATTGGGAAGCTGACCCTCTGAGCCATCACTCACACGGCCAAACCCAGGTTCAAACTCTCATCCACCCGGCTCTGCACAGCACACAGATCTGGGACCCAAAATCAGGGGCAGTAGGCCAAGCTCTGGCCTGCTGAGCTCTGGGGGAAGCGGCAGAGGGCCAGTCCCCCAGGCCGAAGCAGAGGAGTCCGTCACGAGGGTCCGCCCGCTCCCACGGAGGCCCACCTGCCACCTCCTCCGCTACTCCCTGCGCCCCCCTCCCCTGTGCTTTTATCCCAAACTTTCCCTGTTTCAGGCTCTGTCCCTCCCACAGGGAGCCCCATCTGCTTCATCCTGAGGCAGGCCTGGCATACAAGCCGCCCTGTGAGCCCAGGAAGGGGCCTGTCCAGAGGCTTCCTGCAGAGAGCCATGTCTGACCCCAAGCTCTGAGGTCAGCGGTTGGAGGCCCTCTGGCTTTGCTGCCTCCCACTCCCCCTACCCTCCCTCACTCTCCAAACCCCCCCTTGCTCTCAGCCACACCCACAGTTCCAGCAGACACCCTCCCTGCCTGCCCGCGTCAGGCTGGGGCCACCGAGGCAGGGCCAGGGCCCCGCTCCACCCCACTGCAGGATGGAACACAGCTCTAGGCGGTCCTGCTCCTCCCCAAGCCTCAGTCTCCTCATCTGGAAAATGGGAGAAGCCAGAGCAGCAGCCAGACCTCGCTTCAGCAAAGCCCAGGAGGCCCCAGCCGAGGCCACGTGGGCTGTGCGGGTGAGGCCAGGCTTGGACCTGGATGACTGATACGGTGTGGACGGCCCTGCAGGGGGGTAGCAGGACGAGCGCACTGCACACGAGCTGTGGGGCACCGTGGTCCTTACCTGGAGACCCCGTCCGCGGGGCCCTGTCCCGGCTTCCTCAAAGGATGGGCCCGTGAGCTCGTGGCTGGTGCGCTCACCAGCCTCCTGGTGGCCGCGCTTAGCGGCCGTTTCCAGGCCAGGGCTGGGCCCTGGGTGCAACAGGGGATGGGCCTGCCCAGGGGCCTCCCATCCCCCTTCCCTGCCCCGCAGCTGGGCCATTCTCGCGCCTGCGCCTGAGTGTGGATGGCCCTCTGGGTCAGCGGGGGCACAGGGCCCGGCCATGGGGTGCTGCACTTGGAAGGGGGCCCTGGGGCCCGCCTGGTGGGAGGGATGTTGACGGGAGGCGGAAGCACCCCCCGCTCTGGCTGGCTCGGCACGCTGTCCGTCAGGAGTTCCGTGGAGCTGGCCAGGAGGGAGGGGGCGGGGGGCACGGGTCCGGGGGCCCAGACTTGGGTGGACGGGCACGCAGGAGGTGGCTTTGCAGTTTCAGTCATCCCGGAACAGCTGGCCCGGGCCCTCCTCACGTCCGCACCAAGAATCCGGGGTCCCGGGGGTCCGGGGCCCCCACCCCGTGCACAGGTCTGGGGGTGATGCAGGGCTGGCAGAAAGCTCCCAGCCCCTGGGCTCCTGTCCAGCCTGAACTCACTGACCCCTCGCTCACTTCATCGTGTGCTTGTCCTCTGGGCAAGCCCCCTGCAGCCATCAGAAGGGAGACCTGCCCCCTGAAGCTCACGGTCTTTGGGGGGTGGGGGGGGGCGACAGACCATGCAAACGAAATCAGCAAACGCACATGGGTCAGGGGAGGGGCAGCCTCTCTGAGCAGGAGGCTGTGGACCTCGGACCATTGGGGATGTAGCCCTTTGGGTCCCTCGGTCCCCCTGGGAAGTGACTTCTGAGCTAAGTTTTAAAGGAAATCCAGCCACTCAAAGGAGAAACAGCAATCCAGGCAGAGGAATAGCACAGGCCGCAGGGACGGGGCGGCAGAGGCCAGGCCTTCTCGGGAGATAAGGGGCCCGGGAACGTTTCTGAACCCGCCGGTGTGGACAGGGGTCTCCCAGTGGGAAGGGGTGTGAGCACCAGGTGACCCTAAACAACGCTGAGTCCCATCCACCCTCAGAAGGACGTTCCCTTTTCTTGACCCCCCATCTGCTGGATGTTTCCAGCTGGCACTCCAGCTGGGACGCTTCGGCTCTCAGAGCCCCAGACCAGAAGAAAATAACGCGGCTCCTCTCCCTATAGGTTTAGTTTCACAGTTTCCATTTATTTATGGAGACGGAAAAAAAAAAAAAGTCTTTCCATTTGTAGCCAGAATACAAGCACTCCAGGTAAAAGAAAAGTGTTTTAGGAACAAAGCGGGGTTATTTGCGTAGCTGTGAAGACTAGAAGGGCAGGTGTCCCCCCGCAACCTTGGGTTTCCCTCCAGAGCATCTGGGAAACCAGGAGTGAGTCCGGAGGTGCGGGCCCTCGAGCTGGGCCCTTTCCCAGGCCCAGCCCCAGGGACCCAGCATCCTTCCGGTGCAGGGAGCCGGCAGCGTGTGTGGGGAGAGGTGGGAGGACTCGCACACCCCGATCCTGCCAGACCCTCCCTCTGCGCCCTTCCTAATGCAGCCCTAGGAATGTCCTCTCATCTCCCTGCCTCACCGTTAAGTTCCCAGGAACTTTCTCCTGGTCGTCTTATTATCCTTACGGCGACTATGCTTAGTATCAGGTGGTGCTGTAGTTGGGTATTACACGCACTGTGCATATGAGAAAGGGACGGTCCAGGGGGGGTTATTCATTTACCCCAAGACACACAGTAAGGGAGCGGTAGGACCACAGTCTACAGCTCCAGACCGCTGCTCGGTCCAAGTCCCTCTCCAAAGCAAAGCCAGTCTCAGACGCCACACTGCGAATCCCAGCCTCTTAAAACCTGAGCTCCAGCAGCTTTAGAAACTGCCCACGCTCTCCCGTCTAAAAGGGCTGAGAGTTGGGAAAAAAACGTACCACTTGCCGGGTGCTGGGCAGCTACGAGCAGGTGATGTGGGCCCGGCATCCTCTGTAAGCCTCAGGCTCCACCCAGGCTTGTCCCGTGAAAATACTGCACGTTAACCAGATCCGCTGGTGACTCTGAGCCCCGAGGTCGAAAGAGCCCCCAGACAAGGCTGCAGAGGGCAGTGCCTGCCCCACAGGCCACCCCCCATAAGCTCACTGGTGGTGTGCTGTCGGGAAATGGCGGGAAAAATTGGGGAATTTGGTAGGGCCGCCAGAATCAGCTAATATTACACCCTGCTAATATTACAGGCTGCTTCCCCTACTGACCTGTAGTGCGGGCTCCGAGGGCGAGACTCAGGCCAAGTGTGGTCAGCTCAGACCTGGACTCTCCCTCAGGCTGCCAGCCCCACAGTCCAAGCCAGGCTCTTGATAGAGTCTGGGCTCCTGGCCAGAGGTCATTTCTGGCCTTGACGCCACTCAATGTTCCTTCAATGTATTATGCATCCCTGAGAATTGCAGAGCTAACTCTTCAAAGCTCTTAAACAGACACACACACACACCCTGACCTAGCAGTCAAGGTTTCCCTCCACTCTCTCCCCATCTCCACCACATCTGACCCCCTCACCCCGCCCACTACAATCCTTCCCAGCTTCTCTCCCTGAACTCAGTCCACAAAGACTCAGGACTAGACACTCCAACATCTGGACTCATTTGGACTCTGCTGTGTGGTCATGGGGAAGTCACTTTGCTTCTCTGGACCAGACCTAAGTTCTGAGAATCCTAGAAACTCAGGGTTGGAAGGAACCTTGGGACTCTCCTGGGTCACCAACCATAGAATACGTTGATCCTTGCATCAGCACCTAGTCCAGGAGGCCATGCATGGGGTGCGTGAATACCTCTGGGGCTGCGGAGCCCACCACCTGAATGAAGTCAGAGGCTTAGCAGAGGTAACGGAGGCCCCGCATCTGTAACAGCTGGGATTCTGTGATTCTCTCCCTTCTCCCCTTTCCCTCTGCCCAGAGCAATGTTCAAGGATTGGTGAGTTGCCAAAATACCGGATAAAATCAGGACGATGTGTAAGTGACGAGAGAATTGTTGATTGGCTCTTATCCTTTTTTTTTCTTTCTGACACTTCAATTATTTCAGTTATGACTTTTTCATAAAACAGTTCATAGATTGCAGGGGAACAAGTAACATTTAAATCTCCCGTTTAGCACATTACAATAATTTCCTTGGAAATGTATTAGGATATCACAGGTGCTCACACTATATGGCTTACTGCGGGTACTTAATCAGCAAATTAATGTCGAGGTTATTCCAAACTTTGGGGGAAAGTGCAAGCTTGGCAAAGACGAATCCAGCCATTCCCAATAATGACTAGGGCAGCACAGGCAGGCTGCGGGTGGAGGCATCTCTAGGAGCGCGAGCCCAGGGGGCAAGTGAGCCAGCTGTGTTTTCTAGAAATTTTGGTTAAAAGCAGGCGTTCCAAGGTCAGTCTTGCTGAGTTCAAACTCTGACCCCATCACTAGTAGCCATGGCACCGTGAGCAAGTGACGGCTCCTCTCTGGACCCCAATCTCTTCATCTGTGAAATGGACAGATACTAGCATCTGTCTCACTGTGGGGATTGCATGAGTTAATGACACATGGCAAAGTGTGGGAGCCACCGTTTATTTAAGGTCAATAAATGTTAATTTTCACCATCCTCCTCATCACCACCATCACCATCATCATCGCCATCATAATCACCACCATCATCATCACCATCATCATCACCATCACCATCATCAACATCATCATCTCCATTAACACCATCATCATCACCAACATCATCACCATCATCAACATCATCACCAGCATCAGTATCAGCATCACCATCATCACCAGCATCACCATCATCATCATCATCCCAGTGAGTCCTGACAGGGTCCCACCGACCCGTAGCGGCCTGACTTACCAGACCCTCACTGGCCTGGATTCAGGACTCAGCTCGAGTGCTCCCTTCTCAGGGAGGCTCCCAAGACCTCAGGTAGCACAGTCCTCCCACCAGCCATCTCTAACCTGCTTCAGTGTATTCACAGCACCTCTCCGATGGCTGGTTTGTCGTCTACTTTCTTGCCTCTCTCTCCCAGGAGAGGGAGAATACCCAGGACCTAGAACACTGTACCACAGACAGAAGATGTTCAATCAAGACTTTGAATGAATTAATTAATGAAAGAATGAGTGGATGATTGAATGAATGAACAAATAAAGAATGCTATTGCTAATCTGGGCTGAAGGTCTGCCTGCCTCCCTGCCCCCATCCTGCCTTGAGAAGAAGCAGGGAACCCCATGCCGCCGGAGCCCCAGCTCCCACACACTGTCACCTTCCTGCCTGCCTCAGGCACGCCACTGCCCAAGGAGCTCATTTTCCAGATGAGGACAGAGTGGGGGTGATCCAGGGGGCCAGGCTCCAGACCGTCGCTGGTGAGCAGCAGAGCCAGGATGCAAACATGTTCTCCTGACTCCACACCTGCTCTTTCCTACCTGAGGGCCCTGCCCCGCCCTCCCCTAAACCCCAGAGCCAGAGCCACGCTCAGGCTGTGGCCCCTGCCCTGCCACCCACGCATGAGCCTGGGCCCTTTGCAAGCTTCCTCAGGCCTTCGGGAGCCCACCCCCTTCCCCTCAGGGGCTTCTCTGTGATTGCTCCCCATCCCAGGGATTCCCCAGGAGAAGAGGGGGGGACAGGATCCTGCCCACCCGGGGGCAGCATTGGTCCACCTCCTCCGGCTGACCCCCCCCTTCCTGTGCCCAGCCCGCAGCCCTCTGTCTCCTTGTCTGCTCCCACCTGCGCGGGCTCTGCCGACAGGGCTACGTCCTTGTCCCCTGGTTGTCACCCAGCATGGAGCCTGCACACAGCAGGTCATAACTGAATCTCAAATGGCAGGGTTCAAGGGGACCCTCCCTCGGGCCATGCTGAGCCCGTCGCCAGCACACTCTGCAGAGGCAGGGTTGGCCTCCTTCTGGGGCCTGGGGTACAGGATAAAGGCTTCTGGGGATCTCTGCACCCTGAGGTTGTGACCGCCTGCTCACGGACAGTGGCCCACATGGGATTAAGGGCCGGCTCAGAGCTCTAAGCTGAGAGATAGAGCTGGGCCCCCTGCATGCCGCACAGGAAGGGCGGATGTCCAGGGCCCATCCCGTGGTTACCCTCCAGGGGCACAGGCCCTCAGGGGACTGGTGGCGGTGAGCTGGAGGGCCCCCATCCTCAGGGGGTTTAACTTGGTGACTCGGGAGAAGGATTCAACCCTCTGGTGGGGGGCGGTGGGCTGGGGCACTTTCACAGTCCCTCCCACTCGAGGGGTCTGACGGCTCAGGGCTGTGGAGGCCGAGTAGGGCTGCCCAAGTCCCACAGCATGGGGGCAGGGTGGGTCCTTCCACTGGCTCAGGCTGCCCCTGCCTGGCCCGGGCTTCCGTCTGTTCCTCTCCTCTGCCGGCTGTTCAGTTCCCCCAGGGCTGGCGCAGGCCCACTGCATCTCCCCAGGGAGGCTGGGGGTCAGTCGGGAGGTGGGAAGTTTGTTTATCAAAGCCTCCTGGAGAGCATGGGGAGGGGAACATTTTTAGCAAGTAAATAATACCACTTATGGAGAAAAAATATACCAAAGTTGGGATGGAGACCCAGGAAACAAGAGACAGCTGGGCTGGTGCCCAGAAAGGCCGCCAGACACACGGGGGCTGCTTCAGGCCCCTCCAAGGGGGCATCTCCAGAACGGAGGTGAACCTGGAGCTTAGCAAGCGGTCAGGAGCAGAGCTGCCTGAGCCGGAACGCAGTAGCCATCGGCAAGGGAGCCCCGGAGCAGCCCCTGCACAGGGAGCAGCCTGGAGGTTCCCCCCTCCCTGCCCCCTGCGTCCACCTTGTCGTTCATTCACGAGGTCATTCAGTGGGGGAATTCAGCAAAGCGCTCACCACTCAACAACTGCTCGCACAGATGCCCTGCTGGAGTGGATGCAGGGTGGTATTCTGCGCCAGCATCTGAGGAAAGGACCCAGGAATGCCCAACGGTGCCCAAGCCCAGGCCCTCCCCTGACGAGGGCTCCCCGAGGAGCTGGGATGGGTGCACCCTGGAGCCAGGACAGCAAAAGGCTCATCGGGCTTAGATGGGTTTGTGCGGGGCCCCCATCCAGCTCAGGACATGTAGCTGATCTCTGGGCCCCGTTGGAGGCCAAAGTCCCCTCCCTATGCCCCAGCGCCACAGGCCGGGGCCAGACGAGCCCCGAAGGTCTGGAGAGCAGCCACAGAACCCGCGGCCCCTCCGCGTGCAGACCCCGCCCACTGGAAGACAAGGCTCCTCCTCCTCCTCTTTGGATGGGGGCCAGGGGGGGGGAGTGAGATCGGAGGGGAAGGCGTCCCCCGGGGCCTCAGTGTCCCTGTTCTAAGCCCTCGGTGACTCAGATTGTGAGCCCAGCTGCGGGGAGAAGCACAAGGTCCACCCAAGGACGCCTCCTTCTGAAGGATGCTCAGAGCTGGCTGGCAGGTCAGCTGCTCCCGTGAGAGGAGAGCAAGGGGCAGGGCAGCAAGGGGCCTCTCTGAGCGAGGGATCGCGGACCTGCTCCCTGGAGAGGCAGCCTCGCTGGACCCGAGGGTGGCCAGCAGCGTGGGCTTTGCGCGAGCCCCACGGCGCTCCCCGAAGACGCTGGAGGCTGACGCTGGGGCGCGGGCATGAGCCCGCTGGCTGGGGGCCGAGAGGCCCAAAGCGGGTTCCCGGGCGGGGCCCCTCTCGCTCTCCATCAGGTCCGCCACACCCTGTGCTGATCTCCTCCCAGGGGGGCCTCCCCAAGGCAGGAGCCGGGGCCCCCGGGCCGCCCCAACCTTGTTCCTGGAGGGGTGACAAGGCCAAACCCCCGGGGAGACCGACTTGTGGGCTCAGGACCCACCCACCGGAGCAATCGCCGAAGACCCGAGAGGAAGCTGGATGCCCTCCTCTGGACGCCTGGCTGCGGTCAGCGCGGGGCAGTGGGAGCACTGGGCACAGAGAGCCACATGTCTGCGCTAAGCAGGTAATTGTGTGGACACTCGCGGGCGCGCACACCCACACTCACACACGGACACATCTGTGCACACGCGCACATGTGCACACACACTTGTTCACACACGTATGCGAGCACATTCACGCGTGCTCACACACACACACACACACACACACACACACACACACACAGGTAGGCCCCCATAGGCCAAGCTCAGGGCCCTGGTCCTGGCGAGAAAGTTGGCCCCCTGTCCTCCCCTCCTTGCTGAGCCACACTGGCCCCGGCCCGCACCGGCCTGGGCTGGGAGGGCGCGGGCCTCGGATGCCGCTGCCGTCAGCAGGCGCCCCGCGCTCACACAGGGCAGCAGATGCCGGCAGCCTGCTGACCCGCCATTCACCCCCCTCACCAGCCTGGATCCCAGATGGGTTGGCTGCCGACCTCGGGCCCACCTGGCCTCCCTCTCCAGACACCGCCTGCTGTCAAATGCCCCCATTAGCAGAATGATGCCCACTCAGAGGCCCAGGGCACAGCGTTTGCCCCAGGCTCCTGGGCGCAGGGTGAGGGCACCGCGACGCAGGCACTCACATCTTCACTTTCCCGGCCGCAGTCGGAGGAAACCAAAATGAATGTCCAGTGGCA
Source organism: Orcinus orca (assembly GCF_937001465.1). Lineage (NCBI taxonomy): Eukaryota > Metazoa > Chordata > Mammalia > Artiodactyla > Delphinidae > Orcinus > Orcinus orca. The sequence continues at coordinate 85,694,506 of NC_064575.1, forward strand.
GGCCTGGCGCCAGCCCAGAGCAGGGCCTCGGCACACAGGACGAACCCCCTCGCTTCTCCCCAGGGCAGCATCACCCCTGGGCCCCCGCAGCCTCGGGTCTGAGAGCCAGTCCTGCCGAGGGCCACACGCTCAGCAAGGGACAGCTGGCCTTTGAACTCTGAGCCACATACTCTGCCTCCAGGGCAGCCCAGAACAGACTGTCCCCCGCCCAGGCCTTTGACATCATCGTCGCCCAGAGAAGGCCACGAGGGCAGGGCTCAGGTCAGCGCCTGGGGCTGAGTGGGCCTCCAGGCCGCAGGCACTCAGGCCAACGCCAGGGCATGCTCAGTGGTGACAGGATGCTGGGGCATGGGACCCCCGTGACCTCATCTTTGCTGACCATGCCAGCCACCCCAAACCAGGGCGGCCCCTCACCCCCAGGCTGTTGTCTCTCCTTCCACATCTTCTCAGGATAAGCCTCTGCAGACCACCACCCCCAACTCCTCCCTTCCCAGTCTGCACTTGCTGGTCCGGCAGTCTAAGCTGTCCTTTGGCTTTGAGAAGAGTTGGCGGGCACTTGTCAGCATGCTGACTGACAGGAGATCTCACAGAGGAGGGGACATTTGAGCTGGGTTTTGAAGGATGGGGAGGAGTTCACCAGCTGATCAAAGGGCAGGTGAGGTGCATTTTAGGCGGACACAGAGGTGTGGAGTATTCTGGGAGGGGAGAGGGATCAGTACGTCTCATGTGGAGACTCAGGGACGGGAGATGCAGGAGGTGACTGAACTCTGCAGGCCTCGAGGGCTAGGCTGGGGACTCCACCCAGCATGTGCACGTCAGAGGGCCTCAGGGGGCCTTGAGAAGGCTGGGGGGAGGGGCAGGGTCACCTGGCCGCCAGTACGTGATGGGGCTGGGCCCAGACTTGCGGGGCAGGGCGAGGTGAAGCCAGGGCCCAGCCAGGGCCATGGTGGCGGGGGTGGGGGGTTGGGGGGGACAGCAAGGGATGAGAGGGCCATTCAGGAAGGCAAAAATAAATGCAATCCTTATTTTGGTGCCTTTTCTAGATTCCAAGTCACTTTGTTAACTTAAGAACATAAAAATGTATAATGCATGGCTCGACTTGTTCATAAAATTACCATGTTTTGGTCTATTTAGAGAAGACAGCCTGAGGGAGGGAGCCGGCTCGGGGGCGGGGAGAGGATTCCTTCAAAGACGCGTTCAACTTACTTTGTTCGGGTCTTCTGCCGCACAGGCGATCTGTCCATCTGGCGTTGCTCCAGCATGTCAGGGGTCAGAGGTGGGAGGTCAGCCCAGCAGGGAGCCAGAGCCCCTGGTCCTGTCAGCAGCCTGAGACACAGAGCGCCCCTTCCTGGAGACCCTGGGGCGAGACACAGGTCTCGAGCAGACAGATGCGAAGTTGTCCCGGGAGGGGGCTCGTCTCCCTTCCACAGGTGCTGGCACACACGTGGGACGGGACAGGTTCCTCCACCCCCACCCGCCGCCCCCCACCGAGCCCCAGGTCCCTGGTGGCCTTGGTGCCTATGGCAGGCTGCGGGTGGCAGGCTCTAAAGAAGCAGAAGGAGCCCACCCTGGGCCTCTGCTCGGTTTCTCCACCTGAAACCCACCCCCTCGGGGCTCCTTGCCCTGCGTCCTCCCCGGGCCTGCACCAGCCCCTTGGGTCCTTTCCTGGGGTTTTTGTCTGATCTCCATAGGGGCTCTGCCGGCACACAGGGCTCACCTCAGAGAGGGACCCGTGCGTGTTTGTCGAGTGACTTAACAATGGACCCAGGGAGCTTGGCCCAAAGCCCTAGGCGGGACGGCAGGCCCTAGGGGTCGGGCTCTTCAGTGCTCCCCGGGCTCTGAAGCAGAGAAGCGGGGATGGGGACCTGCAGGGGAGCGTGTGGGAGGAGAAGCAAATCTGAGTCTGGTTGCAGCCCCTGAAGAAGGAATCAGGCACGGAGGCAGACACACAGGGAGCCGCCTTCCCAGGGCCACTGCAGCAGGGTCCCGGTTCCCTGTCGGGAACACCCCAAGATGCTCTGCTGCCGTTTCCACAAAACCACAGCCCCACCCGTTCCCACGCTGAGGAGCTGCCTGTGTGTCGGGGAAATGAGAAAGTCACTTTCTACTGACCGTTATTTTGTTCTGATTTTTTTTTTTTTTTTTTGGCTGTAATTCAGTGGAATCTTGCCTGCATGGCCCATGGACAGGGGTGAGCTGACCTCTGTGACCCCAGCCCCCAATGTACCAGCGCGGCTCCATGGACACCAGTGAGGGTGCGCCTGCCTCGGCCTCTCAGGGCCCCGGGGCTCCCAGAGGAAGGGCCCACCCACCCCTGGACCCCTGGGACTCCTCCAGTCTTGCAAAGACCAAGCCAGACCCCAGGCCCGTCAGCTGCCCAGAAGAGTTGAGGGTTAGTAAGCAGAAAAGCCGCAAACACCTTGGTATTCTGCTGGGTGTCTCACCAGCCTGTAGATCAATTATTTCTGGTTTATGGACAAATTACCCAAGATGTTGCTGGAGACTTTGACATCCCATTGGTTTGTCTCTGCCTCTCCCGCCCGGGGACCAGCATCAGAAGCCTGGCGTGCCGTGATGAATGGTGCTGGCCAAGGCAGGAAGCAGCTGATGCTCCCGCCAGGTGAGGGTCCATTCTGCTGTCTCAGGGCCCCTGGGGGACGTGGGGCGGTGCTGCAGGTACCATAGGGGCACTGCTGGGTGAGAGGGCTTGGGCCCTGCCTCAGCCCAGTCTCCGACTCTCCTGAGCTGTGTGGTCCCCGGCAAGTGTCATAACCTCTCTGGGCCACTAACTGTGCCTACTCCACTGCCTCACTGGCTTGAGGTGAGAATCAGTGTGAAAATCGGGCACCATGGGTAAACATGACCAATGGCGCAGGCTCCCCATAGGCCGCGCTATTTGATCCAGGACCTTCCATGCTTGCACTCATCTGTCTCCTCCTCAGGCGGCCCCTCGAGGTGGGGGACTGGCTCTACTTCACCCCAGTGCCCGGGTACAGGCAGCTGGCGTCGTGGACTCAGGCCACATGTCTGAGCCTCACTTTCCCTAGGCGTCAGGTGGGATGGAGACGGGGGGGCATCCTTGGGCTCACGACCCCACGCCCCTGGTCCACCGTGGTCACCCCACAGCAGGGCCACACAAGCCAAGGCACCGATGCACCACGCAGCCGGCTCTGGCACCAGTGTCCACCTTCGGGGAGCCGCCCCACAGGATGCAGCCCATTTGCCTACCTGGGAGCTGGGGGCTGCCCTGTCTGCCAGGGGCTCCTTGTCACTAGCGCCCAGTGGCTGGTTCCTGGTGCAGAGTAAGCCTCTGGAAACATGGGTTCCTCCCCCTTCTCGGCTCTCCCCTTGGCCTCTGCCCTCCTCTCCTTCCCTGTGAAAGTCACATGGCTTCCCGGCACTTTTCAGTGACCCCGGCAGCAGGACAGGAGAACGGCAGCCACCTGGCCCAGGAGGGGAGCGAGGGTGGCTCTGGGCCTTCAGGGACTGGCCACTGCTTGTGGTCGCCCAGCTGCCAATTGGGAGGGAGACCTGGAGCTGAACCCACATTTTCCACAGATGAAGGAGACCCCAAGGGCAATTGTGGAAGAGACCAGACTCCTCCTTCCGCGTCTCCAGCCCTGGCCCCTGCCTCCTTATTTTACAACATGACCAAACTGCCCCATTATTTAATAAAACTGTCAGAACCACTGATTTGTGCAATGTACCTGGCTCTCTTTTTCTCTCTCTCTTTTCTTTCCAGATTCAATAAACCCTGAAGTTGTTCCAAGAAGACAGGAGAGTGATGGGAAGCATCAATTACATGTGAGATAATGGGGCCATGCAAGCAGGTAGCCCTGCACCAGCAGCTCCTCAGCCCAGCCGGGAAAAGCCCCCCTACAAAAGGTCGGGCAGCTGCTCGGGGCAGGGAAAGCAGCCTTGGGCAAGGGCACAGCTCACAGGGAGCCCCCAAGGGGTGGGAGGAGCTGTGTAGGGTGGGCACAATCAGGGAAGACTTCCTGGAGGAGGAGACACCAAAACCATGTCTTGAAGCATGAATAGGAGTTTGCCCATGGAAAAGGGATGCAAGGGGATTGCACCCCAAAGGAACACTGAGTGTGCAGGGCTGTGTGCAGGAGAGCAAGGGCTGTGGGAGGACGCTGGGGCAGCAGAGTGTGCGACATCTGGGCCAGAGCCTGTCCGGGCCCTGGATGCCGAGGCGAGGTCCTCGCTGTCCATATTGGGGTCACTCACAGGCCACAGGAATCTCAGGAGGGAGGCTGTCCTTAGCCACAAGCACTGGGCCTAGGGAAGGGTCAGTGCCCCAGCCCACGAAGGGGGAGGCAGGATGGGGGTCCCAGGTACCACTCCACAGCCCCGGCCTTCCTCCCCACCTGCAGGGCTGTCTGGGTTGCCACGCACCGCAGGCCCACTGCATGCCTTGTGGATCCTGTCCCACAGCAGCTGCTGGCCTACCTTATGGTGAGGGCTTGAAAGGGTGATTTCCCCAGATTACGCGGGGGGCCCCACTTGTAATCACAAAGGCCCTTTAAGGGGTGGGGTGGGGGACAGGAGTGCAGAGTGATGATGAATCAGGGACGGGACTGATGCCCCACAAGCCCAGGGATGCAGGGCCTCCTCGAGCTGGAACAGGCGAGGAAACATTGTCCCCCGGAACCTGTGAAGAAACCAGCTCTGCCAGCACCTGGATTTCAGCCCCTAAAATCCACTCATCTGGGGATTCCTGGCCTCCAGAGCTGTAAGAAATGAAGAGGTGTTGTTTTTAGTAGCAATTTGTTACAGCAGAAACAAGACAACTAACACCATGTGTTTGCTCTAACCTCAAACCTCGACTGTGTTCTTCTTGAAAGTCTCAGTTCCCATCATAAAATCCTCCAGCTGCAGGATTTGGGGAGAGACTCCTGCCCCACTGACCTGGGGACCCAGGGGCCAGGACCCCTCACTACCACCCTGAAGGACTCACGGCCCTGTCGAGGCCTCTGTGGCGGCGCTACTGGCAATGACTAGGCGCTTCACGCTGAACATTAAAGATACTTTACACGAGAGATTTGATACGGAACATTAAGAACCATTGAGATCACTCATATCAATTGAAGATATAATAACTGAGCGCCATAAAGATCACTGAGGAGCTGGTGAAGCTGAGGGAGAGACATGAAGAGAGATGAACGGGCCTCTCCTCCTTCTCCCACTACCCACCCACCCCCGCCAAAGGTGCTCCCTAGGGCTTCCCTCGGCGACAGAGACCTCAGCAGGGGGAGGGGCCGAGGGCTCCTGTCTCTGAGGGGCCTGGGCGGAGCCAGAAGATTCTGTGCATCTCCTGGTATTCTTGGTCAAATATTCAGCTAAGGGGTGGAGCAACGGGGCCAAGGAGATTAGAAATCTGACCTCGTGGGGCCCAGGACACTTCATTCTGTCTCAGTGCTGTGCTCTGAGCCCTGACCCTGGTCACACTGACCCCTGTTTCCCCCCAGGCAGGTCTTGAGCCCAGAGGTGGAGACTCGCCCAGACCCCCACCCCATTCATTCGCTCATCCCCTCCCTGCGATCCTGTGTGTGGCTCTGCACACCTCTGGGAGGCTCCCTGCCCTGGTGCCGAGGTCAAGGTCACACAGGCCAAGTACGGGGGCTCAGCTGGGACCCCCCGAGGGGCCCCATTCCTGCTTGTCCCCCTCACCTGGCTCAGAAGAGCTGACTGGGAAGGGAGGGGCACAAGTCATCTATCTGACTTTGAAACCCTTCTCTGCTCCTTTGCTGTGTGACACAGGGCAAGCCACTTAACATCTCTGAACCTGGCTGGCCCAGCTGCAATGGGATGATGATGCCAGACTCCTGGGTGTGAGGGTCATTGGAGAGGACACAGGTAACCCCCGGCAAGTCCCTGGAACATGCGGCCCTCGTGATGTGGGACTTCCCAGCTCCTGGGGGTCTGTGTGTGAGTCCAGCAGTGGCAATGGTGCTGGGTGAACGGCGGGTGCTGCGGCCACCCTGCCTGAAACAAGTCCTCATGAATCTGCCCTATTCCCCTCAAGCTGACACCCAGCCAGGCTGCCTACGCTGTCCCATATAGTTCATTTACAAGCTGGTCTGTTACCTGACTCATAACCGATCCCCGAGGGATCAATGCATTCACAGGGCGTCACATACATAACACCTGGTGTGTAATTGCATTCAGTCTCCCTGGCGTCTCACTGCACCGTGCGCTCCCCTCGGGAGCCGTGGCCACCGCCCCCTCAACCGCCGGCTCGGGGCAGAAGCACAGAGCAGGTGCCTCCCGGCCGCAACGCACGAGAGTGAAGTGCGATCTTAGGAGGACTTCTGCGGTCCTCAGCAGGGCTGGGTCACTCCAGTCTCCGGGGGGGGCCTCGCACTCTCTTTTGATCCCCACGTGGCAGGGCCTCTGGGGCCCCCTCTGCCAGTCTCCCAGGCCTTGGGGCACAGCGAGCTCTGACCAGCTCCAGTGACAGGCGCTCCCCCTCTGCGGCCCAGCCCATTGCAGGCAGTGCTGGCAGAAAAGGGCCACATTTATCAAGTACCTTCCGAGACTCTCTAATGTCATCTGCTCAACACTTTTAAAGAAAGGGATTATTTTCCCATTTTACAGATAAGGAAGCTAAAGTTGAGAAACTGACTCTCCGAGGTTGGAGTGTCAGAGAAACGGCAGAGCTGGATCTGAGCCTGTGCCAGGACCCCAAGCCGGGCTCCGACCGTCTGCACTGAGATGAATCTGACCCTCCTCCCGCAGGGGGTCAGCAGGCCAAGGGCCGAGGGTGGACCCCCAGCAAAGCAAGACTGCGAGGTTTTCACTGGGCTTGTGTGCGATGGGGGTGCCATTCCATCGCACACAATGGCGGGAAGAAACCCCAGTGACTGGGCAAGAGCCTGCCCCATGGCCGGCTGTGGCCACGTCCTGGGGGTGCTCTCCTGCCCCTGTGGCCCATGGGGTCAGCTGATCTCCCAGCCCAGTGGCCCCGACACCCCAGCTGACCTCATTTGGGGCGGCTCCAGTGAGGCCAGCGGCGGCAAGCAGGACGCCCTCCCCACCCCGATCTTTCCGGAAGCCTGCGGGGCTGACCTCCCAGTGCCAGGCTCAGCACGGCTCCCTCTCGCTCGTCCCCACCCCCTTTCTCGCACCTCTGCTATTGACTCTCCTGCTCACAGACGTGGCACTGTGATGGAAATGGCATCTCGGCTTCTGCACGGGTCCATATATCCCAAAATAGCGAAAGTCCCCATTGTGTGAGGATCTTTCAGCAGAGGCGTCTCCACAGGTACCTACTGTATGGATACGTCGACATGAATCCGCTCGGAGCCCTGGGAAGCTGTTCATCCCCCGAGTGCCCGGATGGCAGGGGTGGAGGGTGAGCGGGGGCAGAGGCTGGTTCTGGGCCACAGGCGGGTGACCAGCCCCCTGCCCCACCCGTGTGTGAGGGTCAGACAACGTTTGTCATCTGTGAAAGGCCACACAGACGTCCCTCACCCACACCCCGCGTCACGAATGAGAAACAGGCCCAGACAGGCAGTGAACTAACTATCCAGGGCCCCCCGGCGGGCCGGGCCTGAGTCAGGACACCACACAACCAGGCTCTGAGCGGCCGTCATCACACACACACGTGCGCACACAGCCGTGTACACACAGAGACACACCCGGAGGGAGCTGGCATGTTCAGGCGGGTGGCCATGGGGTCACGGCCTCTCAGGCCCTGCTGGCCTCACCAGCAGGGTCACCACCTGGCCATCTGGGCACTTGGGGAGGCTACGCTCCCCCATCCCTCCCCAGCGGGCAGGGCGTGGGTGTTCGAGCCTAGTGAATGGCACAGGGTGGGTGAGGGGCTCTGGGAAGTCTCCCCCTGCCCCACCAGGATGCCTGGCAGGCCCCCAGGGAGGCAGTGGCAGGTGTCCTCAGGCGGGCAGTGGCCCAATGGGAAAGGATCCAACCCTGGGTCCAGCGCTGCCCAGCGGCCAGCACTGGGCAAGTCTGCAGGCTTGCCTGGTCCCTCCGAGCCTCAGTGGCCCATCTGCAAAGCGGGGCAGGGGTGACGCCCACCTGCACCCCGAGTTGGCCCATGCCTGGCTCGCAGCGGCCCCCAGGACAGAGCCCAGAGCTGAGAGGCCCCCTGGAGGTGAGGGTGGGAGGGCGAGAAGAGGAGGGAGCATCTCCCGGGGCAGCTGCGACTGTGCGTCAGAATGGGAAGGGCTCTCCAGGCAGGACGACATGGGGCAGCGTGGGCACAGAGATGGGGAGGGAAGGCCCATCTCACAGGTGGGGAAACTGAGGCCCAGAGAGGAGGAGAGGTTCGCTCAGGAGCATGGCCCTCGGAGCCGGAAGGGGCTCCTGCCACCTCCCTCCGGGTGGCAATTCCAGAGCAGGGCCGGGCAGGCAGGGCCTCAGCCTTCCTGGCCGGCCCCATCCTGAGATCCCATCAGAGCCATGACAGCAGAACCTTCTCTAGGGAGACACGTTTTGTGGAAACTTCCAGTCCCAGGGCATGGGCAGTCTGAAAGGGACACAGGGACACAGAGCCAGAGCCCCAAGGGCCGGCGGCTCGGAGCGCAGCCTCTGCACTGTAGCCGTTCATTATCCTTCTGCAGTTGATGAGAATGATGGCGAGAACAATTAGTCTCAGAATTACCAGGAGAAGAGAACGTTAAGAGGAAAATAAATTAAAGAGAAATCCATTCAAGCTGTAATTGTCATACAGTGTATCATAGTCAATCGAATCGCAAATACAAGATTATCCCTTGTCAATTGATTTCAGCAAGTAAACAATTTGGTATTTAAATTGGAAATTCATGGGGGAAGGGAGAGGGGATTTGGTTAAAGGAAGAACAAAAACTTCAGGCCAAAGTCGGCTCTGGGTCTTTGATGCCTGGTGGCCTGGTGACTCTGGGCTGGAGGGAGGTGACAGGTTCCTGCCCTGCCTGCAGTTCAGGCGTCACCTCCTCTGGAAGCCATCCTAGCCCCCAGCCAGCCCGCATAGCCACCTGCTCTGGGTCACCTTTGTTTCTGGGTACTTCCACCCCCCCATGCCGCCTGCAGCATGCTGGGGCTTCTCTGTTACATGTATGAATCTCCCTCCACACTAGGGGCTTCTGGTGGGCAGGGGTCCTGGCTTACTTCCCGGGCCAAGGCCAGGTGAGAAGCAGGTGCTTAGAACATGCGGCTGTCGAGAGAATAAATGGGTGGGTGGATGGTTGAAGGGACGGATGGGGAATGGATGGGCGGATGAATGGGGGTGGGGGGATGGATGGGGGGATGGTTGAAGGGACGGATGGGGAATGGATGGGTGGATGAATGGGGGTGGGGGGATGGGTGGATAGGTAGGTGGATGGGTAGATGGGGGATGGAATGATGGATAGATGGATGGATGGGTGCAGGGTGGCTAGAGAGATGCTTGAACGGATTAGAAAGACTGCTGGATGTTTCTGAGCTACTGAGGACAAGTGGCCGCTTCTCTGCAAGAACTTCTGTACATGAGACTCCAGAGCCTTCCTTACCTTCTGGCCAAGAAACCATTTTCAAAGCAAAGCAATGCCTGGTGCCTAGAGGATTTCCTGGTCTCCCCATCACCCTGAAGCAGCCAGCCTTGAGCACAGTGGAGAGGCCCCGGCAAGACCCCTCCAGGAATAGCACCCGTGAGGTGGGGTGACGTCCTGCAGGACGGGGTGTGCCGGAGCGCCCTCTCCCATGGCAGAGCCTATGGAGGTTGTGCCTCTGAAAGTTACTTCCCCCAGCAAGTCACACCATTTCCATCCCAGGGACCCAAACTAGCGCCTCCCTGTTAGCAGCCGGGAGGACTGTTTCCACGGGCGGGCGCAGCACTGGCTCTGCGGCAGTGGGGCTGAGACGGCCACCTGTCTCAGGTGGGAGCAGCTTGTGTTGCCGTGGTGTCCAGTGGAGGACAGCACAGCCATTCAGGCAGGCGTCTCCACACCCTGACCCTGCAGAAGGAAGGGTGGATCCCGCACAGTGAAAGAAGATGGGAGTGAAGGGGGAATTGGAGGAAGTCGGACTTTGCAGAAATGGCCACCTTGCCACTCTTCCCAAGAGGGGAAGCCTCTCTCCCGCCCCTTGAACCTGGGCAGGCTCACCATTGCTCCCTGCAGACGCAAGAGAACAGTGGAGGTGATGCTATGTGACTTCTGAGGCAGGGTCTCAGAAAGGGATGCCATTTCTGCCCAGCTTTTGCTCTGGGACTGAGCATGAAGAAGCCCGGGCCACAGGGAGGGGCCGTGTGCGGGTGTCAGGCCCGCAGCCCCAGCTCGGGGGCAGCCAACAGCCAGCATGACCAGCAGGCCTGTGGCTGAGCGAGCCTGCGGGTGACTCCAGCCCAGGACCAGAGACCAGCTGTCCCCGCAGGGCCCCGTCATGACTGCAGGTTTGGTGCCATTGCTGGGGGGCGTTTTGTTACACGGCCATAAGAACCGCCACAGGGACTTGCTGGGTCTCCTCCCTCTGCTGTCTATTTAATGAATTCCCTCCATGTTTTCTACTCCCCAAGCCCCATCCCAATATCACACGGGCTGCATTACAGGGGGTCATGTTTGTTATTTAGTCCGTAAACTGCAGGATATTGTGATGGCTTGGCGACGGCTCTAGAAAATATCTTAAGAGCGACAGTGCACGGATGGAACCTGGAGTACCTTCCCTTAGGGAGAGGGAAGGCGTTTTTGTTTTGTTTTGTTTTGTCTTCTGTTTTGTTTGGTTGTTTGCCTGAGTTGTATCCTGTTACGTGGAGGCGTTATTGAAATTGTATATATTTTACAATGTACACCCTGAGCGGAAAGGCTCCTTGTACGTGGCCCCCACCCGAGGCTGGCTCAGCTGGGGGCTCTTGCAGATCAGTGGCTCATGGTCCAAGGTGCCCTGAAGTGCCGAGTCCAGCTCCTGGGCAGAGGGTCCCCGTGGCAGGGCCCTCGGGGGCTCCTGCAGCAAAGAGGGTGCAGGTATAGCCAGCGCGGGACGGAATCTGAGCCCCAGCCCTCTGCAGGCCTGGCTCCTGTCAGCCTCCTGGTGGAGGATTCATCAGCCCATTTTACAGATGGGAAACCGAGGCTCACAGGGAGGGAGCTGTAAGCGACCCTGGGCTGTGCGACTCCAGCACCCAGGCTGCATGCCGAGATGGCTGGGGGTGGTGGGGGGTGAGGTCGAGACCTGGATGGATGAGAAATGGGAGAGAAGGGATGTGGGTCCTTGAGATGCGACCCCCCCGTTGCACAAACACCTCTTGTCCACCCACTCGGTGCCAAAGCCGTGTTCTTTCCATCACCCCACTCTCCCCAAAAGGTAAGTTCAGTGTGACCAACCTCTGGGTTCCCATAACTCACGTCTGGCCTGGAGACATGGAGACCGGTTCCGAGTTCGGCTCTGCTGCAACATGCTGTGTGACTTAGGGAAGCCCGGTCCCTCTCTGTGCCTTCCCAGGAGAATGAGGGACAGAGTGGGGGTCCTTCCACCCAGACCTGCTGGTTCCAGGAGGTGCACCATGGATACTGCTGGTCACGTCAACCCCGGCCCGTCCTGTGCTGCCACCAGATGGGCGCCTGCTGGGCGGGCCTCTTGCTGCCGCTGCAGCTCTCGACCTCGCGGCTGCTCCGGACAGCAGAAGCTCAAGGTCACTGTGACACGTCACTCTCGGGTGGGGATTCTCAGAATCCGGCCGGGCATCAGCACTGCCCCGGGCGCCCTCCTCCTGGTCCCGTGCTGCCCTCGGCCTGCCCACCTGAACTCCTCACCTTGAAACACCTGCTCTCACCAGCGCCAGCGAGCAGTGCTGACCGGGCAGCACGGGGTGCTGGGACCCATGCAGGCACAGGGAGGGGCCAACCCCCAGACGCCCCAAGGTCAGGCAGCTGGGAGGGAGCCGTGGCACAGCCCGGCCTTGTTCTCCCAGCAGCCAAGCTCCCGCCCCACCCTGCAGGCAAGCACGTCCTCTGGGCTCAATTTCCTCACCTGTAAAATGGGGCCACAACTCCAGCCCAGGGACCTCAACTTGCGGGACCCCGAGCCAATGTCCTCTGCTACTCAGGCTTCCTGGCCAGGTGGGAGACAACTGAACCGGTGATCTCCTGCCCCCGCAAACCCATATCCAGTCTTGCCCCGCCCCCAGGGCTGCCCTGCCCCTGGCCGAGCCCCTCCCCTCAGAAGCCCGCCCCCAGCCTGGCCAGACGTGCTGCAGCTGGCGCCGTGTCCCCCAGCTGCCCCTCAAGCCTCCCGAGGGCCCGAGGGCCTCACACCTGCAGCCGGGAGGCGTAAAATCCAATTTGCAGCCGACACCTCCTCCAGACACCCCGGGCCTGGGCAGCCAGCGGCCACCGCAGCAAAGCTGAGGAAGTGGCCGCAGCCTGGGGTCCGCCCGGCTCCACTTGCCGCTGCCGCTGCCCACACCTCAGTGGTGTCGCATTTCTCAGGCCCTGGGCAAGAGAGTGTCGAGAAACTCAGAGCTTCACAGAATCATGGAAACTGAAGCAGTCTTTGGGACAAAGCAGCCTGGATCCGGAATGCGTCAGAGGTTCCTCAGCAGAAGACTGGGGCTGGGGAGGGACCGGCAGCGCTGGAGGGCGGAGGGACCGCTGAGCGGGAAGCAGACCTGCAGACCTTTCTGGAATTTTGAGGCCGTGGACTCCGCCTGCCCTGGGGGTCTGGTGTGCGGCCCTCACCCTCACGAGGCCCTGAGCACTACGGGGCCTGGGAAGGGCAATGCTGACCCCAGTCCTGTAATGAGGGGGGTCGGTCTGCCTCTCTGGCACCCGCTCTGCACAGCGCACAGCGGGCGGGGCTGTTTCCTGCCCTCCCCCCCGCAGGGGCCAGGCCGCTCCCAGTGGCCTCTCTGGCTCCGGCCCCTCCTGTTTAGGGATGCCTCCCCTACGCCCTCACTCCCGCAGGAGAGGGAGATCCTGAGAGCAGCCCGGGCCAGGCTCTCCCCACCCAGGCGCCCCTTCTCCATACCCACCCCTCGGCCGGGCACCCGGAAGCAGAGAAGCTATGATATCACGTCGGGAGCAGCGGGGCCCCAGAGCTGAGTCCAACCCCCGCCTGCGGCTCAGGGTGGGGAGCTGTGTGCTACTCCTTGGGGAGCAAGTGGCAGGACCACAGCTGCGCTGGCCTCCCACGGGGTGGCGGGATCCTCCCCAGGGGAGCCCTCAGGCGGGGCGGGGGGTGGGGTGCTGGGCGGGGCATCACCAGCTGGGCCTGGGCCACAGGCCGGTCCCCAGCCTCCCCCATCTCACGCCCATATCGCCACCTCACGCGTACGCGCACTCACACTCACAAACCCATGCCACCCTTACCCCCCAGCGCGGCCCAGGCTCCATCTCTGGGGTCCCAGAGCCGGAAAGCTGCCGCCCACCGACAGGTGACAGATGGTGACAAGTGCCACCGCGGCTGGCTACGACAGCAGTTTACTAGGGCTCTCAGCCAGGGCCGGCACACAGGCAGGGCGGTGGCACATGGCAAGAGGCAGGGAGGTGCAAAGCTCTGCGGTCCATCCACGCAGGCCAGGTGACAGCATCAACCTGCAAAGCGAGAGGCTCCACGAGCTCCGGCGAGGAAGCCGAGGCTCAGGTGCAGCGACGACGGGCAGGGAGGAGGCCAGGGAGCCCGCAGTGGGCGAGGGGCCATGCGGGCTCCAACAGGCCACCCGCCTTGGGGGGCCGAGCGCTCTCCCACGGCAGGGCTGTCAGAGCAGGGGCCTCGCCTCCCTGCTCTGCTGGGCGGGAGGCTAGGTCATAAGGCAGCAGAGACTTGCCCTGGGGAGGGTGGGCCCTGATGACCAGTCTCCATTTCACAGATGAGAAAGTAGAGGTCCTAGGGGGCGAGCCGCCGCCCCTAAGCCTCAGGCTCACCCTGGACCCCCTTTCCCTCACCCCAATCCACGGGTGAGTCCGGCAGGCTCCCCTCTCCCGGCCATGCCCCCACCTCGGCGCACGCCCTTCCCTCCCCCGTTTCTCTCCCGCCCCGGCTCCCCGCAGCCTCCTCCAACAGCAGAGCTGCTCAGGGCACCGCTGTCCGGGTCAGAGCCCAGCCCCCAGGGACCCGGGGACCCTGGCTCGCCCGCCAGCCCTCTGGGCTCCGCTGTGGCTCTGGCCAGTCTCATCCCACCTCAAGGCGTTTGCACGCTGCTCCCTCGGCCTGGAAAGCTTTTCCCGGGGATACCCGCTGGCTCCTCAAATGGCACGCTCTTAACGAGGCCCCAGAGCACCCTGCTGAAAGTTACAACCAGCCTCACCCCAGGCCCGAGGTCAGGAGCCTGGACGCCAGTTCTGTGCTCCCCACATCCGGGGCCCAGTGGGCTCTGTGATGGCTGAGGTGAAGATGCCAGTGGGCCCCCGGCTCATCGGCAGAGGCCCTGAGGAAGCAGGATCCCCACCTGGGCGTCCCCGGCTGGTGGAGGTGTGCTCCCTCCCCTTCCTCCCCGCAAGCACCCCTGCCCCCAGCCAGGGTCGAGGGCCCAGCAGCAAAGCTGAGGACCCCAAGGAGAATCGGCCCCCAGCTGCTCGTCTGTGGGTTCCCTCACCTGCTGGGGAAGCTTGCCCGCGCCCTCCCCCCAAGGGGATGCTGAGTCCCAGAGAGGGGCGGGCAGTCCCGCGGGGAGCAGCGATCGCTCCCCACGCTCCACCGGACGCGGGCCCGCGAGAGTGACCACCTGGCACCTTGCAGAAGCTGCACCTGCCTCAGCCCCACCCCAGAGAGGCCCTGCCTGTACCTGGCCTGTCTCCTCTAAAGGCCTCACCTGCCATTCTTGTAACCCCATCCTTACCTCCACGCCTGTCACCTCCTCCTGAGCGGGGCGGGGTGGGAGGGACCCTGTCCTGAGAGCCGCTGCAGGCCACGCCCTCTAAGCTCAGTCTCCTCCTTGGTGAGATGGGGCAACAGTCAGCTGGCACCTCCTCTCCGGCCCAGCTGGCTTTGTGGCTCCAGGGAACTCTGAGCAACTCACAGCCCTTCCCGGAGGTCTGGGCGCGGAAGCCTGTGCCGACCCCACCCCAGCCCTCTGCGGGGGCACCTGCAGCTGCATGAATGACCTCATGCAAGATGGGGGTCTCAGAGGAGGGCAAGTGGGGGGCTCCTCCAGAAGCAGCCCCCCCCCCAAGTGCCCCGCCCCCCGCTCGCTCCTCTGCGGGCTGAGCCTCGGCCATGCGGCACTTAAACAACCACTTAAACAACGATGCTACGGAGGAGACCTTTGGACCCCGACAGACGGGCGGCAGCCGCTGGCAGGATTTGGAAGGCGCTGGGGGCGGGGAAGGCGAGGCCTGAAGGGTGAGCCGCAGGCACCAGCACCTGCCTGGGCTGGGGGTCCGAGGGGCCTCTAGGAAGGGCAGCAGCGGGGCCACTGTGTCTGGAGACAGGCTCTCAGGGCCTTGGGGCTGGAAAATGGCCGTCTTTCCAGGCTTTGCACAATCTTGCCCACCCCACTAGTCAGGGTCCCCTGCACCCTCTTCCCTTTGCTACGGACCCCCCCCATGGTGGCCCCTCCCCCGTGGCCTGCCTCCCAGCCCTGTTTCTGTTTCTGCCCCACGTTGTCCACCAACCCTCAGAGGACCCTCACCCGGGGCCACCTCTTCCCATCACTCCCCTCCTCTGCAGACCCTCCCCGCCCTGGGCCCTGTGTCCACCCACGGCCCCTGTGTTCCCAGGACACAGCCTCGGCCAGATGGCCCTGGGATCGAACCCTCGCCTTTCTCAGCTGCGTGTCCTGTGAGCCGCTAACTCCTCTGGCGGTTCCCATGCCTTTAAAACAGGCAGGTGTTTGCATGGGCCCTTTCGAGTTGATGTTTATTCTCCTCTCTGGCAGCAAGGATGCCCCGAGCAGCCCTGTGCCACACGCTGGCTGGACACACAGACTCCCAGGCGGATGCAGTGGGCAGGGGGACGGTCAGTGAACCCTCACAAAGAAAGTTCCCAGAGAACGGGCCTGGGCAGTCTGGCTGGGGTGGAGGACCTGGGAGGGCGTGGCCGCCCGTGACCTGCGGGGCCGCTGCCCGGGGCACTGAGAGTCGGACGGAGGGCAGCACGGGAGCTGGCCCCAGACAGTCAATATCGACACAGTGATGGTGGGGACTTCGCTGGGCTCTGGGCCCGGGAAGAACGGAGGTGTCCTCCCCAGTGGCTGACCAGGGACAGGGACAGCCTCTCCGCCTGGCCGAGGGTATGGAGCCTGGGCCCAGCACAGGCTGTGCTAGCCACAGGTGGGCCGTCTGGGGAAACCCCTCTCTGTGCCCACCCCCCGGGCCCTCCGTGTGGTGGGCACACGGCACCTCCTGCTCCTGCCCCGGCCCCACCTCCTCAGTCCCCCTGTCCTCGTGGTGGCCGCCACCACAGGGGCCATAGGGCCTCACACCCCACCACCCCCGCCATGACTGTGCTCAGCTCCAAACACACTCAGTGAGAGTGAGAGGCCTTCTTGGGGTGCAGACACCACACAGAGACTGGGCTTGGCTCACCAGGGTCCTGAGGGGAGTGGTACCTATCCCTCAGGTCACTGTCAATGTCCCTCAGACACGTCATTTTCTCATTCACTCACCACACCGCCAATGGCACGCCCACTCCCTTGGTGATGGGCAAACTCAGTTGCTAGGGGACCCAAGCCCAGACCCTGGGGAGTCATCCTCCACTGATGGGCCGGACAGGCCCCGGGGCTGGCACACTGACCATCGCCTCCTGGGCCGAGGCTGCGTGTGGGTCAGTCCTGCCCTGGGAGGGGGGCCCTGGGGGCAGCAAGGGCTCGAGGGCCAGGCAGGGGAGCGCCCAGCACAGACACTGTCTGCGGCTTCTCCCTGGTGACACTCTCTGAATAGCTTATTAGAAATTAATATTTAATTATCTTCTGTGGGTTTAGCTTAATTATGCAATTTATATTGCAATTACTGAGAAGCACCCGGAAGCAAAACCGCTTGCTTTGAGTAGGAAACAGTCGGGGGGTGGGGGGCCAAGCACAGCTGACGCTCAGAACTCCCGCTTGGTAGGCTTCGCCCCAGGGGCTCCCCCTGGCCTCCCCGAAGTCCTGGTTCTGCGTGAAGCCCTCTTTCCTCCTTCCGGGTGTCTGCCCTGCAAGTGGGGCCTGGAGCCCCGTCTGAGGGGGGGTCCTTGAAGGCAGGACCCTGCCTGCTGGCTTCTGCGTGCTTCTGGAAAAGCAGGAGGAGGAAAGTGGCCAGGTGCTCACCTGCCTTGCTGGGCTCTGACCGGGGCCCCTGGAGGAGCCCCCCATGTCCTCACAGCACTGCGTCGGGGAGGGACTGTCCCACCTCACGGGTCTGATAGCAAAGCTCCATTGAGTCGGTGACATGTCCCCGTCGCCCAGGAGGTGGCGGCAGGCGGGGACTCAGACCCAGGACCATCCCACCGCACAGACGAGGTCTGTCCCCCGCACTCGGCTTCGGGCGGGGTGTCCTCCTGCCCTCCATGGTGGGGAGGCACCCCCCGCTAAGCCCCTCCCTCCCTCCCTCATCTCCTGCTGCCTGTGTCCTGGGGAAGAGCAAAGGTCCGGGGCTGCGGGAGCCCGTGCCTCCTGCTGTCTGGTGAGTGGGGGTCACAGTGGACACGGGACTGGATGCCCGGGAGGGCAGACCCGGAGCCCCGAGGCCGAGGTGGGCATGGGGGCTGGGACCGGCTTCACGTTTCCCCCTGCCTCGGATGAGCCCCCGTGAGCCTCAGGTGACATCCGTCAGGTGCGCATGCCGGCCCCCACTCCTGTCCTGCTGTCACTGAGGGCCCCGTGCCCCGGGACAGCCCTGGGCTGCTGTGTGTCTTCACTGGTCACTGCAGGGGCAAAGTGACCCACCAGACAGGTGCTGACCCAGAGCCAGAAGCCACAGCGCCAAACCTGAGGTCAATGCCAGCTGGGGAGTGGAGGGGGTGAAGGAGAGGTGGATGGCAAGGCCGGGGGCTGCCCCAGGGACAGAGGGCCATGGCCACTCCTCCGGGAGCTGTGCCCGCAGGAGGCTGGGAGGCTGATGCCTGGAGGCTGGGGTCTGAGCGATGTTACCGGGCCTGGGTTTGAGGAGTAAGAAGGGGAACTCGAACCCCTGTTTCTGGGGTGTCTGTGGTAGGGGCAGGTCAGTGGCCAGTCTGAGGACAGTTCCTAGGAGAGGGGGCAGGGGAGGGAGGAATGCACGTTGATTGTGCGCCAGCTGTGTGCACAGGGCACCCGTGGCCTCACCCAAGCCTTCCAAACACCCCGACAGGCCTTAGTGCCCCACGCCCACTGGGGAGGAATCGGGGCTCCACGCACGACCTCCCCAGTGCCGCGAAGAGGGCTCCAGCCGGGTCATCGGACTCCAGAGCCACCCCGCCAGCTCCAGGCTCCACAGGTCTGCAGCAGGGAGCTGGCCCACCCAACCGCTGTGGCCCCTTGGGGACCTGGGGCAGCTGTGCCCTCTGCCATCCCAGGCTGGGACTTGTAAGGCTCCATGCCCGCCCCGTCTCCCAGCCACTGGCAAACAGCACCGCGTCCACCAGCCTCTTCCGAGCTCCTCACACGGGCAAGCTGCCTTCTGTGCTGGCCGCCAGCACTTTCATGCTTTTTTTTTTTTTTTTTTTTTTTTTGCGGTACGCGGGCCTCTCACTGTTGTGGCCTCTCCCGTTGCGGAGCACAGGCTCCGGACGCGCAGGCTCAGCGGCCATGGCTCACGGGCCCAGCCGCTCCACGGCATGTGGGATCCTCCCGGACCGGGGCACGAACCCGTGTCCCCTGCATCGGCAGGCGGACTCCCAACCACTGCGCCACCAGGGAAGCCCCATGCTTTTATTTTTTTCCACCTTTTTCCTGGTGCAGCCCGATCCCTATGGGCCGGCTGGGGTGCCCCTCATGTTGCCATCTGCCCAGCCATGAGGGCAGTGCCCAGGGCTGGGGCAAGCAAATGCAAAGGGAAGGGGAGCCCGTTGGGAGCGCTCGCCGCTCCTGACAAGTGGCCCCAGGAAGCCTCCTGAACGTGGCCACGCAGTCCAGCTGGGCCTGGCTCTTGCCTCAGCGCTCCACCCACGGCAACACTGTGCCTTCACCTGGGCCCTGCCCTCGGCCCGGAGGGCCTCCGTGCCTGACGGGGGAGCCCCTACCCGCCTCGCTCCAGAGCCACCTCCTCAAGGAAGCCCTCCCGGCACAGCTGCCCCTCTCCGGCCTCCACTCTTCTCCTGGCAGTTCAGCACCTCAAGGGCCTGCCTCTGCCCCGGCTGCGAGCTGCTCAGAGCGGGGCTGGGTCTGACTTCCACCTGGGGCCGACCGGGAGGGGCTAGGGTGCTCCTAGCCCTACAGACAGAGGCCTACTGACGTCTGGGCTGCTGGGAGTGGTGCGTGTGTGTCCTGCCCGAGGTGACAGGGAGGACAAGGCACGGGCCTGCTGGCGAGGGGCCACTGGGTACCTCAGGGAGAAAAAGCCAGCTGCGCCTCGTCTCCATAAACGCGGGCAGGCTCACGGTAACAGTGATACCACTGTGATAGCAATGGCGGTGGTGAGAGGAGACAGCCCCGTCGCGGAGGGCAGGGTCACTCTGGGCCAGGCGCCCGACAGGCCTTCGTCACCGATGCCGCAGGGACTCCCAGGGCAGTGCTGATGACCCCATTTCCGAGATGAGGCGGCCAAGGCTCAGGTCGGGGCCGTGACGAAGGCCGCTGTCCCCTTCCACTCCTCCCTCTGCCTCCGGCCTGGCTCTCCTGGCTCTGCCCATCTGCCCGCTGACCCGGGGCTCTGGGAGGCGGGTGGTGGACCCCAGGGGGAGATTTCCATGCGTGAGACCCTAGGGAGCCACACGACCTTCAGGGAGCCTCCCGGCACCCCCGGCAGGCGTGCTTACAGGCTGGGGCAGGACAGGCAGCGCTGCCCAAAGTCACCAGACCCCAGGTGACCAGGCCCCCTTTGGCAGGCTCAGCACAGAGCAGCCATCTAAGCCGCCTTCACGAGCACAGCCCAACGACGGCACCGCTGACCGCCCAGGCCGCGTCGACCGTGTGCAGACCCCGCCCCACAGACCTCAGGGTCACACAGACCCAAGCTGGGACCCGGCACCACAGTCCCTCCCTGTGACCTTGGGCGGCCGCCTAGCCTTCTTGGCCGCGTTCCCCTGGCAGTTCCAAGCCCAGAAGGCTCGCCCCTCTACACTGCCCCCTTCTGGGTAAGTCCCTTCATCTCTCTCCATGTCCGTTTTCTCATCTGGAAAATGGGGACACACCAACACCTCCTTCATGGGGCCGTGGTGAGGATTAAGCGAGGTCCTCTGGGGTAAACTCCTACTGAGCGCTCGATGAATGCAAAATACACGTATGGAGCACAGCCCTCTCCTGCCCCGCCCGGATGACACACTCGGGTCCTAACACTGCAGCCCCTGGGGAGGGGGAGCGGGCAGCTCAAGAGGGGGTTCTGTCCCTCCCTCCTGACCTCACACACGTGCACACACACGCAGACACATACATGCCGATGCACACAGACACACGCACACACACAGCTGCAGACGCACACATGCACGGAGAAGCCTGGAGGTGAAGATCCCACCACTTGCTTCCCAAGTGGAAATCGATGGCTCTGGGTCGATATTTCACGGCTTTCAGAAAACATTAAAAACCTGATTTGCTCTGAGCCTCTACTGAGCCTCTTACATTTTTGTGCCCGTGAAAAAGGTTTCATTGACTGCTGCCCAGATACTGTAACGTTCTATTTGCTGAGGCCCAGCCTTGTGACTCGAGCAGGGAGCCACCGAGGACAGGCCCCCCTTGCCCTGGGGCCCCTGCTCCCTCCCCCAACCCCTCCCCATGTCCTGAACCAGGGCCGGGGACCCAGAGAGCTCACGTCCCACACAGACACACAGACAGGTCCACGGTGAATGGAAAGAGGTCCTGAGGGTGCAGATGCTGCGATCGTGGGCGTCCAGGAGGACAGAGGAGTGGGGAGGCTCCGCAGATTCCAAGGACTCACCTCCTTCTACAGGTTCCACCAGCTCCTTCCCTGTAGGAGCCGCGGCCGAGACCCGGGCAATCCTGCTGCTGGCCAGCTGCACCAGTGTACAGGTGACCCGGCTCCCCTGCGGCCTGGCCCCACTGCCTCACATCCCTGAGGAATGGCAGCCGGGGACACGGCAGTACCCTGGGCAGTGCTGGGCACTCAGAGTCACCATAACTTCTTCTTTCTGACGTCAGGAACCGAGTCCCCGAAAGCCGAGCCTGACCCCAAACCTTCATCTACAGGATCTGCACAAAGCGGCCAGGCCTGGTGGTGCTTCTGGGGACAGCTGCCCTTTCCTAAATGGAAACGGGGTCCCATAGAGAGGTCAGGAGTGGAGGCCAGGAGCTGGGCTTAATCAGGATGGGCACGCCGGCTTCCGCTCTGTTCTCCCAGATGCTCACCAGGGCTGAGGAAGCCCAACCCTGACCACAGACTCGGTCTGCACCTTGGTCACAGGCTGAGCCCTGGCCCTGGTCACACTCTGAGCCCCGACCCTGGTCACACTCTGAGCCCTGGCCCTGGTCACAGGCTGAGCCCCGACCCTGGTCACACTCTGAGCCCCGACCCTGGTCCCACTCTCAGCCCTGGCCCTGGTCACACTCTGAGCCCCGACCCTGGTCACACTCTGAGCCCCGACCCTGGTCACACTCTGAGCCCTGACCCTGGTCCCACTCTGAGCCCTGACCCTGGTCACACTCTCAGCCCTGATCCTGGTCACACTCTGAGCCCTGGCCCTGGTCACACTCTCAGCCCTGATCCTGGTCACACTCTGAGCCCTGGCCCTGGTCACACTCTGAGCCCTGACCCTGGTCCCACTCTCAGCCCTGATCCTGGTCACACTCTGAGCCCTGGCCCTGGTCCCACTCTCAGCCCTGGCCCTGGTCCCAGGTGAGCCTTCATGCTGGCTGTCCACTGAGTGCAGGGACTCCGGGTAAGCGAGGCTGCTGGGCGCCATCCTTCCTCGCTCTGCTGAGCTCCCTGTACTGACCCGCCCCTCAGGCCCCTGTGAGCACCAGGCAGAAGTGGGCTTGCAAACCTCGGCAGCTGGGAAGAGCTGAGCCCGGGGGGGTCACGGCCCTGAGAGCCGGGCAGGGGTGCTGGGGCGTGGCCCGGATAGTGCGGGTGGGGATGTGAGGTGGGGCTGCATCTCCCCTCGGAGCTGCAGAAACAGGCACGTGCGAGGCTGTAGGCGCAGGGAGCCTAAGCCCCCCCCTCAGGGGCCGCTTTTCTCTGCAGAAATAACCCCCCCTGCATGTGAATAGAGCCTTTTCCTTCCTCAAAGCGCTGCTTATATTTAGCCATTTTCCGCCTTTGTCCTCAGAGCAACTCGGCAGCAGGGAGAGAGGCAGACGCCGCAGCCCCATTGCGCTGTGGAAACCGGGCCCAGAGCCGGTGGGCCTCCAGGTCCCACAGGAGCCCCTGCCTCCTGGCCCAGTGGGTAGTCAGTGGTCACAGAGAGCCCTGGGGGTGTCCAGACGGGATCTCTTCCAGCTTGGCGGACACTCCAGAGATGAGATGTCCCTGTGTGGGCTCAGGGCTCCCCTGGTCCCACGGCACCCAGAGACACCCACAGACCCCCACCCAGACAGCCTGGGGCCTGGCTGTAGGAGCAGGAACTCCTGGCTTGTCCTGCCGGGCTCTGAGCTGCTAGGAGCCGGGGACCCCTCCTGCCCTCTGTACCCGCTTAGCTCACTCATTGGGCTAAAGCGCACCTGCCTTGGAGACCTGGCCGGAGGAGCCGGGGGACATGTCACTGCTCCTGGGCCCTGGCTGGGGGCCGCCTGGGCTCGGGGTAAGACAACAGTCAATCCCGCACAGGACAGCCACGGAACCTCACCCAGACACCAGGCATCACAGCAGGAACACCCACGTCCTACCCGCCGTCCTGCCCACTCCCACCACCCAAGCAGCTCCAAGCACCAGGAGTTCTCCTTGCAGGGCCGAGACTTTAGCAGCAGAACCTCCGTGTGTCCTGCTTAATGTTCGTGTCCAGAAGTCCTGCAGCAGAGGGTGGACGGGCTGACCAGGGTCACGTAGGGGCCACGTAACGTCTGGGTCACGCGTCGCACGTCTTTGGGGAGATCCAAGACCTTCTGAATCCAGGGCCGCAGGGATCCTGCCCATCTTAGGAGGTGGGGAGGACCCATCAAGGTCACGGATGGGCAATGCCCACTCACAGTAGGCTGACGGTAAATGGGAGTCTCCCTTCCCCAGGCCCCACCTCCTGAAGCTCAGCGCAGACCGGAAGTTGGCTCCTTGGCCTCTTGGCGGCGCCCCAGCCCCACCTTGGGGACAGTGTCATCTAATCAGAAGCAGCCCAGCGAGGACGAGACTCTGGACAGCATGGCAGCCAGGGCTCGCTACCCCGGCTTTGCATCTCAGCCTCACCAGGGCGGCTCCTTTCATGACAGGGGCCCTTCTAGGAGAAGTCTGACACGTGTGGCATGTCCTCTGCGAGGGCTGCCGACTGCAGTGACTTCCGTGGGGCTGCTGCAGCGCCTCGCCTTCTGCCCCCCACCCCAGAGGCTGTCACAGGCTACGGCGGGGATCACGGGGGACGGGGACAGGGTACACCCGAGGGTAGCCACGGAGCTCAGTGGCTTGCCTGCTCCTCCCCAAGACCCTGGCCTGGCCCCTGCAATGCCCCAGAGCTGGGCCCAGGCGCTGCACACCCGGACGCCCCAGAGCTGGGCCCAGGCACTGCACACCCGGACGCCCCAGAGCTGGGCCCAGGCGGTGCACACCTGGATCCCCAGAGGAGGCACACTGGGCAAGATGAAGGCCAGCGCCCCAAGGCACCTGACCCTCCTCTGCCCCCTCCCTGAAGCCGGAAGTGTCCTTCTAAAGGGCCAGTGCACGAGCAGGTGGCCTGGGCATGGAAGCCAGCCTCCCAGATGCCCACGGTCAGCCCCCTGGACTCACTTAGGGGCCCATCGCAGCAAGTGGCACTGACCCTGTTTGAGCAGCAGAACGAGGGTGGCGTCTGCCGGGCTCTCCAGAAGCCCTCACTCTGGCGGAAGCTTAGAACAAGAGCCTCCAGCCCCTGTTGGGCCCTCAGATGATGCAGCCCGGCCGACATCCGTCTGCACTTCCAGAGAGACCCTGAGCGGAACCGCCCAGCTGAGCCACCGCCCAATTCCTGACCCACATAAACTGTGACAGTACACGTCTGCTGCTGCTTTAGGCCCTGAATTTTAAGCTAATTGGTTACACGCAGCAGGTAACACAGACACCCACTCAACACGCTGCGGGGCTCTGGCGGTCCATCAAGGCACCACACGTGTTCTGTCCCAGACCAGCTGCTCCAGGTCCTGCCCGGAGCCCAAGCCCTGGAGGACCCCCACCCCATCCCGTCCAGGTCTCAGCACCCCCTCTTCCCCAGGAGCCCGTGAAGCTCCCTGACAACTCTCCCCACGAGGGGCTGCTCCCTGCCACCTCCCCGGGCTCCCGGCACAGGCCCGCTGCACGACCCGACACGCTCTGCTCACGACTGCCCCAGGGGCCTTGCCAGCCGCGACCTTCTGGAGGTCAGTGCCTGCACAGAGGGGAGCTGCAGGAGCGCCTCTGCCGCAAGGCTGTGAGTCCCAGGAGCACAGGGCTCCCCTCTGCCTTGCTCACCAGTGGTCACCAGGGCCCAGCCTGTACCTGACATAGAGGAGGATGAATGGATGGATAAGTGCACGGGTGGATGGATGGACGGATGGACGGACAGATGGATCAAAAATGGGTGGATGGGTGGATGGATGGATAAATGGACTTATCAAGGATGGGAGGATGGGTAAGAGGAGGACAGATGGACGGTGTGGGGGCAGGAGGGGCACTTACCACAGTGGCATCACTTTCGGGTGGAGGTGGCGATGATGAGGACAATGACCAGGACAGTGACTCCAGCCAGCAGGATGTAGCACCTGATCTTGGGTCTCTGCAGCTGGGGGAGAGAGAGAGGTTGCTGTCGTGTCTTGTCCCCACCCAGCGCCTCCCATCCTAGGGGACAGTGGGCCTCTGACTTGCAAGGGGCTCTGCCCTGATCTCGCACATATTCATTCAAGATCTGCTCCGGACCGGCCCTGGAGCCAGGACCACAGGGAAGGAGGCAGGAGAGCCAGTGGGATTCCCGCAGCTCCAGAGGCAGCCGGGCCGGGGGTCGGCTCCTGGTTTGCTGTCCTCGAGCCAGGATCTTGGCCACATCCCTGCTTGGGACCTTGGATTCTTCTGGAAGCATAGGGTGATGCATGGACTCCACAGGGACACTTGAAACTTAACGAAGATGATGCGTGCGAAGTGCAGAGCCTGGGGTCTGGCAAGTACCAGACGTGACGTCCTCACCAGACACTCTCCTTATCCTGTATACCGTTATGGTTACTATAAAGGTAACAACTTCTGGGCCACCAGAAGGCCTCAGGGATGGGAAGACACACAGATCTGGGCTGGGAAACTCATCAGGGAGGGTTGAGAGGCTTCAGAAGAAAGTGCTGCCTCATCTAGGTCCTGGGTGGAGGGGGCGTGACTCCCCAGACCGGCCAGGAGGTAGGAGGTAAGGGACCGAGGGAGAGCCTGGAGAAAAGCGAGAGCTTAAAATGATCTGGTAGGTCACCAAGTGTCCGTGGGATGGGGAAGGGGAAGGGAGATGGGCAGGCCCTCAGATCACAGAGAGGTTTGGGCAGCACCCCTGAGAGAGCACAGTGAGGAACTGTAAGCAGGGGAGTGACATGTTCTAGAGAGTTAGTGAAGAGGCCACTTAGGAAGAAAATAGGAGGCTGGGTAGGAAAGCGGAGGAGAAACAGGAAGGCTGACCCCTGGAAGGACAGGGACCTAGTGCAGAAACGGGAGACCAGAGGGGACAGAGGCAAGACCGGGAGGGGAATCCTCAGAAGCTGGCTGTGACGGGATATTGGAGAGAAGGGAAATAGGTCAAGAATGAGTCCCCAGGGGCTTCCCTGGTGGCGCAGGGGTTGAGAGTCCGCCTGCCGATGCAGGGGACACGGGTTCATGCCCCGGGTCCGGGAAGATCCCACATGCCGCGGAGCGGCTGGGCCCGTGAGCCATGGCCACTGAGCCTGTGCGTCCGGAGCCTGTGCTCCGCAACGGGAGAGGCCACAGCAGTGAGAGGCCCGCTTACCGCAAAAAAAAAAAAAAAAAAAAAAAAAAGAATGAGTCCCCAGGCAGCTCATCTGAGTCATTAGGTGGAAGTTGAGGCTGGTCATTCTTTCATCCGTTCATTATTCCACTCACTCATTCACCCACCTACTCGCCAGTCCACACACCCATCCATCCCTCCATCCATCCATTCGCCCTTCTTCCACCCGCTTTCTCAAGGGGCTCTAGGCTCTAGAGTGAGGGGTGACAGTGGGGCATCTACTCAGCTGTGGGGAAGGGAAGAGACCAGCAGGGACAGGGCAGTGGGCGGTAGTTCCTGGAGTAGGCGGAACTGAACTCTGGTTGGGGGGCCAGTGTCCTCCCGAAACAATGAGTTTTGGGGTGAGGATTGAGTCTAGGGCGGTGTCTCAGATCTGCCGGGCATTGGATGGATGGCTGGCCCCCATCTCAGCTGCCTTGGTGTCTCTCCATTTTGGGAGGGACCCACACACCAGCCTGAAGACCAGCCATCATCAGAACGGCCCTGCCTCCTAGGCCTGGGAACAAGTATTGTCACTGTGTTCTGGGCCAGGATGCTGGTCTCAGAGAGGTTACGCGACCTGCTCCAGTCTTCACAGGTGGTGTGGGGCAGATCTGAGCTTCAGGCCTCTCTGCCCCTCTTCCCAGCTACTGTCACAAGTCACACTGCTGCCCAGACATGCCAGCTGGGAGGGGCTGGGAGGGACCAGAGTGAATCAGACACAGCCCTCAGGGAGCGCACAGCTTGGGGTGGGCAGGAGGCCGGAAACCCACAGCCCTCCTGGCAGGGAGAGGGCCCAGAGGGAAAGGTGCCCCGAGCCAGGGGCCCTGCAGGACCCTGGACAGCTCCCATGCCCACAGTCCCCGTGCAGCAGGACAGCCACCCCTTCCCGAAACCTTGTGACGAGCCCCACGTCCCACTCGGGTTGCGTGCACTCATACCCTCGCCCAGCACTGGCGGGTGGGTCCTGTCGACGCGCGTCTGCAGATGAGGGGGTGGCTCAGACAGCCTCCAGCTCGGGAACTGCAATCAGGATTCGAACCCGGCGCCCGGCTGCAGAGCCTGTGCGTAACACTCCACACCCCTCACAGAAGGGCCGATGCAGTCCAGCAAGGTGTGCCCTGAGGGTACTCAGCCCCCCCAGCACACCCAGGCCCCCAACGAAGACCGACGAGGACACGTGCGGGAATCTGGGTGCCCGTGAGGAACACAGCCGCGGGGGTCAGGCAGGGCAGGCTTCAAACCCCGTCCTCGTGTCACAGCCTGACCACGTGACCTGGGGTACATCCCTGGCCTCTCAGCCTCCGGGTGGTCTCACCAGGGTCACTGTCCCGGCTCTCCCATCGGTGCGGCGCAGGCAGAGCCCTGTGGCATGGCCGGCACTGGCCGAGCGCTCCCCAGCTGCCGGGGGGGGAGGGAGGAGGGGGCGGGCCTGTGCCCACCCAGCCCGGCCCAGATCAACCTTCCGGGGGCCCTCAAGTTGGCCTCACGCTGGACAGCGGCCGAGCGCCTGCTCGGGCGTGATCTGCACCAGGCCTGTCCCTCCCTGGTCCCCCCTCGTCCATCCTCCACACCCCACCCCACCCCCGCCGGGATGAGCAGAGGAGGCGAAGGGAGGCAGGGAAGCACAGCAGCAGCCAGGGGACCCAGCTGGGCGGAGCGTGACCCCAAGAGAAGCAGGAGAGGTCACCTGCGGGGAAGCGGGAGGCGCGTGACGTCCCAGGGCCCTCTGAGCCCACACCCAGCCTCCACCAAGCCCAGCCCCTTCCCGTCCCTTCTCTTCCCCCCAGCAAACCACATGGGGCCTCTCCACCAACTTCAAGCGGAAGAGGCGGGTGGGTGGTGACAGGCGGGCCCAGGGGCCACCAGATGCTTGGGCGAGGACATACGGCAGAGGCAGAAGCAGGCTTTGATGCTGTGCTCTGCTCCACAGCCCCCGGGTCCCCTCCCGACACAGGGCAGAGGCCCCCAGCCTCCGCTCAGCCCCCACGCCTGCAGCCTCGCCCACCGGTAGGGAGCTCCCGTGCCGAGGATCCAGCTCCTGCGGGGCTGGGCTGCCCAGAGCTGCGGGCCTCATCCCAACTGAGTGCCAGCAGCAGGGTGGGGGGTAGGCAGCAGCCCAGGTCCCTCAGCCGGAGGCCGCACCTCGCCCCCCCAGGCGCAACCACTGAGACGGGAGCCCCTCCCCGAGCTCTGGGGAGCAGGCAGCTGCCCTGGACACCACCTCGACTGACGGGTTGACCTTTCCAGCTCCCGATTAAAGGGTATTGACCACATCCATGGCCCTCCAGGAAAGCGTAGAAGAGACTTCCGACGGGGGCAGGATGAGTTGTCCTGTTCATATGCTGCGCTTGATAAGGGAGAGGGTCTGGAAAGGCCCTCAAGGCGCTAGAGTGGGCACGGCTCATTTGCATGGCGCTTGGGCCATTTATAAAGGCAGGAGGGTCTCCAAGCTGGTGGGGGGTGCCCTCGTCCACATCAAGCTCTCATGACCCCAACTGGGCTCCACCCTGGCCCCCTGCTGTGGAGGACACCAGGCCACAGACCTGGGATGTCATTGTTACAGGCTGAACTGTGTTCCCCAAAAAGACGTGCTGACGTCTTAAACCCAGGACCTCAGAATGGGACCTTATTTGGAGATGGGGCCTTTACAGAGGCCATCAAGTTAAAGAGAGGTCATCTGACCGGCATCCCTGTAAGAAGGGGAAATTTGCACACAGCTTCACAGGGAGAACACTGTGTGAACACGCGCATGGCTGTCTACAAGCCCAGGAGGGGCAGAGTCTTCCTCACAGCCGCAGAAGCAGCCAGCGTGTCTTGGCTACTCTAAACAGTGCTGCAATGAACATAGGGGTGCACGTATCATCTCGAACCACGTTTTACTCCAGAAATATGCCCAGGAGTGGGACTGCAAGATCATATGGTAGCCCTATTTTTAGTTTTTTTAAGGAACCTCCATGCTGTTCTCCATAGTGGCTGTATCTATTCACATTCCCACCTACAGTGCACAAGGGTTCCCTTTTCTCCACACCCTCTCCAGCATCTATTGTTTGTAGATTTTTTGATGATGGTCACTCTGACCGGTGGGAGGTGCTACCTCATCGTAGTTTTGATTGGCATTTCTCTAATGATTAGTGATGTTGAGCATTTTTCATGTGCGTCTTGGCCAACTGTATGTCTTCTTTGGAGAAATGTCTATTTAGGTCTTCTGCCCATTTTTTGATTGGGTTGTTTGTTTTTTGATATTGAGTCGCATGAGCTGTTTGTAAATTTTGGCGTTTAATCCCTTGTCGGTTACATCATTCGCAAATATTTTCTCCCATTCTGAGGGTTGCCTTTTCGTCTTGTTTATGGTTTCCTTTGCTGTGCAAAAGCTTTTGAGTTTAATTAGGTCCCATTTGTTTATATTTGTTTTTATTTCTATTACTCTAGGAGACGGATGGAAAAAGATATTGCTTTGATTTATGTCAAAGAGTGTTCTGCCTATGTTTTCCTCTGTTTACAAAAGCCAAGACATGGAAGCAACCTAAATGCCCATTGACAGATGAATGGATAAAGAAGATGTCTTATATATATACAATGGGATATTACTCAGCCACTAAGAAGAATGAAATAATGCCATTTGCAGCAACATGGAAATTATCTGGAAATTATCATACTAAGTGAAGTAAGTCAGAAGAGAAAGACAACATCATATGATATCACTTATATATGGAATCTTAAAAAAATGGGGCTTCCCTGGTGGCTCACTGGTTAAGAATCTGCCTGCCAATGCAGGAGACATGGGTTCGAGCCCTGGTCCGGGAAGATCCCACATGCCACGGAGCAACTAAGCCCGTGCGCCACAACTACTAAGCCTGCGCTCTGGAGCCCGGGAGCCACAACTACTGAGCCCACGTGCCACAACTACAAAAGCCCCCATGCCTAGAGTCCATGCTCCGCAACAAGAGAAGCCACCGCAATGAGAAGCCCGCACACCACAACGAAGAGTAGCCCCCGCTCACTGCAACTAGAGAAAGCCCGCATGCAGCAACGAAGACCCAATGCAGACAAAAATAAATAAATAATTTTTAAAAAAATAGTAAAAAATTTTAAAAAGATACAAACTTATTTACAAAACAGAAACAGACTCACAGATGTAGAGAAGGAACTTCTAGTTACAAGGGGGAAGGGTGGAGGGGAGGGATAGATTGGGAGTTTAGGATTGACATGTATGCACTGCTATATTTAAAATAGATAAGCAACAAGGACGTACTGTATAGCACAGGGAACTCTGCTCAATATTCTGTAATAACCTAAATGGGAAAAGAATTTGAAAAAGAATAGATACATGTACATGTATAACTGCATCACTGCTGTACACTTGAAATTAACACAACATTGTTCTTCAACTATACTCCAATATAAAATAAAAATTAAAAAAAGAAGTCAAAAAAAAAGGCAGCCAGCCGTGCCGACACCTTGATCCTGGACTTCTGGCCTCCAGAACCGTGAGACAACAAATGTCCACCATTTCAGCCACCCAGTCTGTGGTGTCGGTTACAGCAGCCTGAGCTGACTAACAGACCAGGCTCTGGTCCATCTCCTCCGCTGACCCTGGGGAGCAGCGATGCCCCTGGGTGCCAGGGGCCTTCTGACAAAGAGCTCGTGGGTCCAGCGGAGTCTCGGGCCTCGTCCAGGCCAGCCCTGGGCGCCCCCACAACAGCACAGCTGCTACTCACCTCAGCCCTGCTCATCCACTGCCCTCGCTGCCCTGGGTGCCCTCGGACCCTGCTTCTGACCTCCCAGGAACTGGGTGCAGGACGCGAGGGCCCAGAGACCAGTAAGGCTGAGGGTCCATCAAGGCCGTCACGTCCTACAGTGGAGGAGGTGGCCTCACCAAGGACGCTGTCAGGGCTGCGGACGCCTCCGGAGGTGGTGAGCACCTGCGCTGGGCGTGTCCGGGCAGCAAGGACCACAGGTCACGTCTGGGAGCAATGCTGGTGGGTGGCCCAGAGTCTCCCAGCCCTCTGTCCAGGTCCTGTCCCCACAGGACCATCACGAGGGCCCCAGGGAACAGGCTCCACGCAGAGGCTCCCAAGACACAAAGCAGCCCCGCCCTGGTGGCTGCCCGCCTCAATCCCCGTGGAGAGGTGCTGGGTCCTACACACTGACCACCACCCTCAGGACAGCCCTGCGAGGGGCCCGAGCACACCCATTTCAGAGGTGCGAACACTGAGGCTTGGGAAGTGCAGCTCGCCCACAGCCCCTCAGTAGGGGTGTGGGGACAACGCTGCTCAGAGACCCCACAGAGGGAAAGGGCGGAAGAGGACCCCAGGGGGACAGGGCGGGTGAAGCCAGTAGGGGGACCTCAGCCCTGCCTCCCCACCCAGGAGGGGCTCTCCCGCCTGCCTCCCGCCTCACTCCCCACACTCCGGGTGCCCGGCTGTCAGCCATCAGCTGATTAATCACTCTTACACGGCAGCCCCACGCTGAAGGAGGCTGATGGGGGCGGGCGGTGGGGAGCCAATTAACCTGAATTACGCTCTTGACTGGGGCCCAATTAGTGTCAGCTGCATGGGGTCAGAAGCAGTCCTGGTGCAGTAATTGTTGAATTAATTCCCTGGCTGGGAAGAGCTGCACCTTCCCAGCCCCAGCACAGGATGCCGGCTGGCTTCCCGCCACTTCAGTGAGGCTGCGGCCTCCCCCTGGCCTGGCCTGGCTTGGCCTGGCCCACTCCCGCTGTGAGAAGAGGTGGCTATGTGATGGTTTGGGAAGGGGGCTTGCTCGGCACGTCCCAGCCCTGCAGGGCCTTCCCACATGTCCCTCCCTCTGCCTCTGCAGCTCTTGACTCAGAGAACTCCTCCTCACTCTTTAAAACCCAACTCCAGCATCACTGCCTCCAGGATGGCCTCCCAGGTGCTCCCTGGCTGCAACGGGAGCTGTCTCTGGGGTCCCTGGCCCTGCTTCCCTCTGCACCAAACTTGCCTCCTTCCCTCTACACCTGTTGAAGGTGACCATGACCCTCAGGAGGATTGCTGCCCCGAGCTCAGCAGGACTCAGTGGAAGCAAGTTGCCCAAGAGGAGCAAAGCAGCCGCCCCGGCCATGGGGTCCAGGGAGGGGCTCTACACACACGGTCCTCAGGCCTCCACAGGCTCGTGCCCGCAGTGAGGAAGGGTGGACGCCGGCAGGTCAGTCCAATGCGCTCACCCACGTGCTGTCCTCTGCCTGTTCCCCCGTCCCCTAGAATGAGGGCCCAGCGTGTGCACCCCAGCAAAGACAGCAAGTGCGAGGCACAGGAGCTGGAGGTTGTTGGAGGTGATCCTGGCTGAGCAGGGCAAGGAGGTGACCCCCGGGGCCTGCAGGGGCCCGGCCACAGTGAGAAGCAAGACGCTGGCTCCCAGAACACTGGACAAGCAGGGCGTCTGAGGCAGCGGAGGGCAGGAGGACGCCGGCTTAAAGTGCTGACACCCGCCCCCAGGCTTCTCCCCGGCCCCGGGGACAAGGGCTGTTCTCTGGAGGAATTCTCTGAGACCCTGGGCTCTGGGACTCCAGGCCCAGTGAGGGGAGCAGAAGCTGGGGGTCAGAGCAGGGCTCGGGGTAGAGTCAGCAGCGCCGGCCCTGAGCCCCGCAGGGAGAGCTTTCTCCAAAGACCCAGCCGGCCCAGGGAAGCCGCGACCCCAGTAAAGTTCACGATGGCTCGCACTTCTCGAAGCCCCTTCCAGCCAGCATGTTAGCGCCCCAGCCCTAAGTACACGCAGACATCAGGGACCCCAGATAGTTGCAGGGTACCCATTGCAAAGGACAGAAAACAAAACAAACACAGAAACTCAAAGACAGAGTCGGTGCAGGTCACAGAAGGGAACTTCCGACAAGTAACACAGTCCTGGGAGAGCAAAGGAAGCAGTGGTAGCAGAGTCCCCCGGGACAGGCCCCAGGGGAGGGGCCCGGGGGGTGGGTGTGAGAGGCCCCTCCAGGCCCGCCCCCTACACCCGCCTGCTGCACCTGCACCCCAAGATGGCGCCAGTGGAGTGGCCGAAGGAGAGGCCCCAGCCCCACAGCCCTGCACTGGGGATGGGCCTGGTGGGAGCGGGGTGCGGAGGCCCCGGAGCAGCTCTGGGGTGGGACGTGCAGGCCCAGCGCTCCGCCCCTCCCTGCCCCCTCTGGCCCCACTGGTCGCCCGGCCTGGACTGCCCCCGCCAACTGCTCTTGGACTCCTCAGCCACAGCAAAGTCGTGGCCACGGCAGGCAGGGCAGGAAGTGACCTAGTGACGACCATGGCTGCACAGTGCACGCTGCACGGGCCCACGCGTCCCCCAGACACACCAGAGGGGAAGCAACTCACCCATACCCGTGGCAGGACCTCAGCCTGTCCTGGCAGCCCCCCTCCCCGCCCCCTCTTCTACGCATCCCCCCCCTCCCCCGCCCAGAGACTGGCCTGCGCCTGGCTCCTCTGTCACACCAGCCACTCTGAGCTGCTTCGGGCAGTCACCTCCCCTCTCTGAGCCCCAGTTTCCTCATGTGACAACGGGGGACAATGACACCCCTCCCCATGGGTTCTCTGAAGGTGGATGCCCCTCCTGGACCCGGCACGGCTCATTTCTCTGTCCCTTCAGCCTCCAGTTCGAGGGCAGCCCTGTCACAGGCGTCCCAGGCCAGCAGGGCCCGCATACAGTAGGTGCTCACGGAAGCGCGAGCCTCTTCCGGGGCCCAGGGCTGCAGGCCGGAGGCCCAACGTGTGCTGAGCCATCAGGCCAGCCCTCTGGCAACTTCTGGACTCGCTGTGCCGTGACGAGTGGGCCAGATGGGCTCGGGCCCTGGAGTCCCCTGCCTCCAGCAGATAGGGGCTCTGTTGGGGAGGACGGAGGGAGGGGCGGGGTGGGAGGGGTGAGGGCATTTGAGCATCAGGTGCCAGCTTGGGACTCAGTGGGACCAACACCCACTCTACTCCCTCCCCCGCCCCGGCTGCCACCACCTGCAGGGACCCTGGGGCTGGTCCCCGAGGCCCTGGGGAGCAGGAAGCCAGAGAGGGGCGATGACTCACCCAGGGGCTCCCAGCGAGGGGCACTCCTGGGGCCACGTGGTCTCTGTTGTCCTGTCTCGACCCCTCTCCCCACCAGCCCCTTCCCTCTGACCCTTGGGCGCCCTCGTCCCCTCCTCAGAAGCCATTGGGCTTTCACCCCCTTCCCCAGAAGCCGCTTCTCAAACAAATGTATTCAGAATACATGACATTTCAGAAACATCTATTTGTATATATTTAGACTCCATTTCAAAAGAATTATTCAAAATCGGAGCCATTTGGATGGATGGGTGTGGAACGGATTGTTTCTTAAGTGTTAGCATCAAAAATACCATGTTTTCTAAGTGGATTACAAATGCTGTAATTATTGAAATGGGCACATTCAGCTGGGGGAAAATTTCAGAATTATGACTTGATTTAGGGATTCTGTGCCCTAAGACAGGGCCTCGGGGCACGCACCCCGAGGCTGGAGCCCGAGGGCGGCTGAGAGCTCTGGGCTCGTCTGCTGCTCCATTGGGAAGCTGAGGCCCCCTAGGCCAAGCAGGTCCTGCACGGGCCGCAGGCCTGTCCCTCCAGGGCCTGAACTGTCCTTGTCCACTCTCCAGCTGGCTCAAGTCCTGACCAGAAGGCTGGGTCCAGTACCCCCGGGGCCGGAGCCCCACCCCATGCCCGCCCCGCTCCTTGATCGGGACAGGCGAGCTGGTCTGCCCTCCCCTCCCCGACCATGACTTCCAGTTGCAGGGCGTGGCTGGGCCAGGCCTGGCAGCCCACCCTGGGCAGTGTTGCCGGTGGGGACAGAGGAGGGCCGGGAGCCGGACCCCAGGCACCGGCTGTAAAATGGGCCAGGTGACCGACCTCGGGG
The DNA here is from genome assembly GCF_937001465.1 of Orcinus orca. Classification (NCBI taxonomy): domain Eukaryota; kingdom Metazoa; phylum Chordata; class Mammalia; order Artiodactyla; family Delphinidae; genus Orcinus; species Orcinus orca. The sequence continues at coordinate 85,729,417 of NC_064575.1, forward strand.
GTGCCCAGGGGCACAGCACCTGCCACATGCCAGACCCAGAGCAGGCTCCCTACTGGTCAGCAGCTCAAACAGAAGGTCGCTGGTGAGTCAAGCCCAGCCTGTGTCCTCCTGCCGGTGGAGGCCACGCTGCCGGTCAGCTCTGCTGAGACGCAAAGGCGGCTGAACCAAGCCAGCGGTCGGGGCCGGGCTCTTCCTGCCACATTGGTGGGGCGGATCCACTGGTGGGACCTCCTCCAGGTTCAAGGGCACTCAGTAACAGCTAGAAGGCCCCACGTAGGCTCCCCGGCCCAGCAGTGCCACCGGGGGCTACACAGGAAGTGATGGGCACTCACAGCCACACGGTCCCCGCAGCGAGTGTGAACCGGAGATGCTCCTGAGGCCGCCCCCAGTCAGGCGCTGGGCCGGCAGTCGGGGCACAGCCAACAGCAGAGCCTCCTGGGCCCGGGGAGGCCCGAGGAGTGAAAGGCGAGGGTGGCCTCCCCACCAGCAGCTCCCATCTGTGTAATACGTGTGCACACGCGTGTGTGTGATGATCCGATGGCTGGAAGCATCATAACTGCGATGTTGTCAGCAGTGTTCCCCTTGGAGGTGGGGTTATGGGGAACTTCCTGTTTGAGTTTTGGTTTTGTGTTTTGGCTGCAATGAGCTTCTGTAACAAAGTTCCTGCTCCTCCAGCCGTCCCCCCACCCCACCCACCGGGAGGCCCACAGGAGAGGCAGGAGGAGGAACCTGTGGGGCGGCAGCATCCAGGCTGAAACTCATGCCCCAAAGAGGTCACAGCCCCCGGCCCTCAGCCCTGACCCCCATTCCCTCGTTTCTGCACTGAGCCTCCCCTGGGCACCTTCCCTGTGCCAGATGGCCTGGACACATCAGGCACGAGCAATCCCACCAGATTACCTCTCCCCAGTCTCCGAGCACAGTCCAGGCAGGAGGGCAGTACGTGCCAAGGCCCTGAGGCAGGGGACACTTGGTGTCCCTGGACCGAGGGGGCAGCACTGGCGTGGGCTGAGCGGGGTAGTGGCCTCCACACGCACTATCACTCCACCTGGGTGCTCGTCTCCAGATATCACACGACCCAGCCCACCTCCCGCAGGTCTCTGCCCATTTGTCACCCTGTCAGCTGTCCCTTGCTGACCATCCTATCTAAGAGGGCACCTCCTGCTCTACGCACTGCCAGCCCTCCCCGACTCATCTCTCTGCTGGTTCTCCCAGGGGCCGAGCTGGATGTCTCCTTCACTCCTGGTCGTGTCTGCTTCCCGTCACGGCAGCGTCAGCTCCATCAGGGCAGGGTCTTTGTCACTATCGTTCCCTGAGCCCTGGGAACAGCGGTTGGCACATGGTAGGGGCTTGTATTTTTGCGGGCTGCGTTGGTGACCAGTACCACACAGGCCTCACACAAGTTGCTTCATCTAAAAGGGCCCGGCACGAGGGCGGCTCCCTGAGAACGGGCAGGTCTCCGGTCTCTGCCACCCCGCGCTAGGTGGGCAACCTGGCCCCTCTGAGCCTCAGTTTTCTCATCTACAAAACGCGATAATGAACAGGTCTCGTGGAATCAAAGGAGGTGACGCAATGGTCCCTGGTGACTTCATGCTGTGGACATGCACGCTTTCATGCTTGTTAATGAACAGCCCCCAGACTCTAGGGGATCACCCTGGGTATGGCTGCTCCCGGGGTGAAAGCCCAGGGACCCCCGCGGTGTACGCCGGGCAGGGGCAAGACGCTCTGCACCCTGGGGGGTCAGACGCTTCTCTCGGGCGGCGCGCGTGATGAGGCTGCACTCGTGCTCGTCCGTGCTGGGCTGCAGCCTCCACACCTGCCCCTGGCAGCTTTTCAACACATCCTACTTAGAGCGAGTGTCAGAGCGGGGTTGGAGGGCGGCCTGTTAGAGACAAACCTCTGTTTGCTTCTCCCCGTCCCTCCCATCCTGCCCCACGTGCCTGGGCCTCCAAGGTTCTCACTGAGGGCAGCGGCGTGCCTGCCCCGTCCAAGGAAGCCCATCTATTTTACCTAATGACGTGATTACGCCCCACCTCCGCCAGCGATTTCTCCAGGAGAAGGAGCCTCTTTGTCTCTTTCAGGCACCAGGACTCTGGCCTCTGGTACCCCCACCCCTTCCCAGCTGCATGGGACAGGCACAGGCTCCCCAGACCCTGGGGCCCTCTATGCACGGCTTCCCCGGGCCCCCAGGTCACCCCCCGTCACCACCACGCCAGGCAATTCCATCCCCTCTGCCCCCGCTCCTTCCGCCACCACCAGCCGAGCGCCCGCACTGGGTGAGGACCCGTGGACCCCAGCCAGCGGCTCGCCACCGTCCAGCGCCCAAGCAGGTACTGAGAGGCAGAGGACGGAGAGAGGGTCTCCCGCTCCCGCTCTGCCCGTGTGCTGCCCCCGCACGTCTGCCAGTTCCTCCCAGGACCCCCTTTCCCCGCTCCACCCCAGCCTGCAACAGAACCCTCCCCTGTCAGCAGTGCCCAGAGGCTGCCACGCCCCCCGCCCCTGTCCCCAGAAGCATGCCCTGCATGGCTGGTCCCTGTCCAGTCCCTGTGACAAGTGTGAATTCTCAGAAACCCCACAGCCAGACCCTGCCCTTGGGACTCCCTGTCCCTGCGAACCCAAAGATGTGAGCCGAGGGAGAGATGCGCAGGGCAGGCTGTGAACATGCAGCCCCTAGCACCTCCTCCAGGGAGGTCCCCAGGGTTCTACTCTCCTGTGTGGGCACAGGTCTGCTGGTGGAGAGACCCTGAATGTGAACCCAACCGTACCACTGCCTAGCTCAGTGACCTTGGCCGGTCCTCGAACACTGAGCCTGTCTCCTCTTCCCAAATGGGATTGAGCACGGCCACTGCCCAGGCTGCTGGGAGGATTAAGAGATCTCGGGAGTGCTGAGCCCAGAGCCTGGGGCTGAACAACCAGGAAATGAGAAGCATTTGTCTCAGTGAGACGCCTCCTCCCTGGCCTTCTCCTCCTCAACATCATCATCAACATCACAGACAAGGGACCACAATCTACCCCCGCCCCAGACAAGGAGAGGAGCAGGGAAACAGAGGGGTCACCCCCCTCCCCCGGGCCCACCATGTCAGGCAGTGCTGACCGTGAGACCCCACCCCCAGCCTGCTCTTGACAGTTAGAGGCACACTCTTTGGGAGTCTTTCCTTTGGGTTCAGGCAAAAAGGACCCACCTTGGGAACACCGAAGTCTGTGGGGAGGTGTCCCCATGGGAGGGACAGGGATGCATCTGATTCCCCTAGGCAGAGCGTCACCCCTTCTCCCCACCTCCCAGGAGGAGGCCCTGCAGCTTCCACAGCTGTTTTCAGCCCCCGATTCCTGGCCTGGGCACTTGCCAGCTTGCCCTGGGTGGGTCCTGGAGGAATCAGTGTCCAGTGCAGGTCACATCCTCCAGACCCAAGCTCAGCGAGGAAGCTCGCGGTGCTGGGCTGACCTGGCGCTCCTGGGACCCCTCCCACTGCAGGACCCTGGAAGGGGTACTCTTTGAGTCCCATCTGAGGGGGTGGTCTCCCAGGAACTCCCTCCTTCAGAAAGCAACCCCAGAGCGTTGGGCAGGAGAATCAGGAAGCAGGGCTGAGATGTCAGCAGCCGGCAGGGTGGACCACCCAGGGGCCACGCTGCCAACCTCCTGCAGAAAGGGAGGCCAGGATCCACAGACGTGGTTACAACACCGTAGCGGCCCTGGCGGCTGGAAGAGCAGAAATAAACGCTCTCTGGATGAGAAGTCCCCCAGTTCCAACTCAGTGAAGCCACAGACTCGTAATCTAACATCATCAAACCAGGAGGAAGTCAGGCGGGTCAAGAAATAGATTAGACACAACCAGAGACTGTAAGCACTGAGGGAGACACAAGGATAAAACGTCTAAAGAATGGAAGATACGGTCATCAAGAGGCACAAGGGACTATTAAGAATGAACAGAAGATCTGAAAAAGATATAAACTTCTAGAAATGAAAAACACAATTTTTTTTTTTGCGGTACGTGGGCCTCTCACTGCTGTGGCCTCTCCTGTTGCAGAGCCCAGGCTCCGGACGTGCAGGCTCAGCGGCCGTGGCTCACGGGCCCAGCCGCTCCGCGGCATGTGGGATCTTCCCAGACCGGGGCATGAATGCGTGTCCCCTGCATTGGCAGGCGGACTCTCAACCACTGCGCCACCAGGGAAGCCCCTGAAAAACACGATTTTTGAAGTGAAAGACTTAGTTGACTAGTTAAGCAGAAGATGTGACCCAGCTGTAAACTTAGAGGCATACCCGAGTGAATCAGCCATTATCCCACAAGACAGACAGGGACTGAAAACACAAAAGAGACGGTAAAAGCGATGGGACAGAAGGCGGGGTTTCTCATATACGTCCAGGCAGTGTTCCAGAACGGCAGGGAATGTGGGAGGCAAGAGGACAGGCACTATGTAAGGGGTGACAGCTGCACTTTTCTAGGACTTATACACACAGGCATCCACTGATCCAAAAGCACACAGAGCAGAAGAAAAACAAACCCACATCTGGACAGACCTTGGGAAACCGCAGAACTGTAAATACAGAAACAAGATTTTCCACTGGCTGGGGAGAAAAGACAGATCCCGATAAAACTAAGGCAGGCGGACGAACAGCAGACTCCTCGGCAGCAACGATGGAAGCCGGGTGGCACTGGAGGGAAATCTCACTCACACCAGAAATCTGGACCGAGCAACACCTCATGTGAAAGACAACATGGGCAAAACGGCATTAAAGACAAACAGAACCCGTCCATGTGATCACCAAGAGACCTGTCCCCAAGGGTGACATCCAGAAAGGAGGAAGAGCCCAGAAGATCTGAGATAAAGGAATGACTGGTGACCAAGGACATGACACCGCTGAGTCGTAATCAGCACGGGCTGCAAAAATCACACCATCCCAGGCGTGAGGTCCTTAAAAAACGGAGAACTAAGGATGGGGGTGAGAACAGCACGTGAGCTGAAGGCAGTGACCTGAGCTCAAGTGCTAAGAGGCCCACGTGTCCGTCAGGAAGGGAGAGAGGGTGACGATGTCTGCCTTTAGACTCTGTGGCAAAATTTCAAGGGAAACAAATGAAAGGTTGAAATAAAGTGTATGAAAAATTGAACTTTTAAAAACAATGGATTAAAGAGACACGACTAAACCCGTTTAGATTAGAATCCTGGACGTCAAAGAACGTTGCTGGAATAATCAGTGACACCTGAATGGGATCTGTGATTCAAGAGAGTATTTGATGAGCGTTAATTTGCTGGTTTGCTGGTTCCACAGGAGAGCGTCCTGGCCCTCGGTAATTACATGCTGAGGTATTAAGGAGTGACGGGCATCGTGGCCGTTAAGGGATTCTCAGGACAAAGAACTGCCAATGACTGGGGAGTACGGCTAAAGGATACAGGAACTCTGGGTCCTGGCTCTGCAACTTTTATGTAAATTTGAACTCTTTTTCAAAACAAAAAGTTTAAAACTCTAGTACTAAAAAGTAAAGCAGCTTTCAAAAATAAAGATAAGTATAAATCAGAAAGTAAGATGAGATAAACAAGAGCTAATATATCAACAATGGCTAAAGCTCAGCCAGGGAAAGAACGAGAGCATCACAATGGATTTTCAAATCCAGCTCAATGCTGGAGACATTTCAAAAGCATAAAGGCACAGAAATATCGAAAATGAAAGAATAGGAAAATATATAGTGAAAGCATTAATCAAAAGAAAGCTGGAATAGACCCATTGAGAGCAGACAAAATGGGTTTTAAGATACAAAGCACCAGGACTTCCCTGGTGGCACAGTGGTTAAGAATCCACCTGCCAATGCAGGGGACGCGGGTTCGATCCCTGGCCCAGGAAGATCCCACATGCCGCAGAGCAACTCAGCCCATGAGCCACAACTACTGAGCCTGCGCTCTAGAGCCCGTGAGCCACAACTACTGAAGCCTGTGCGCCTAGAGCCCGTGCTCCCCAACAAGAGAAGCCACCGCAAGGAGAAGCCCACGCAGCGCAACAAAGAGTAGCTAGCCCCTGCTCGCCGCAACTAGAGAAAGCCCGTGCACAGCAACGAAGACCCAACGCAGCCAAAAATAAATAAATAAGATAAAAAGCACCATGGGGGATAGAAAAGGTCACTTCATAATACTAAGAGTTTCAATTTACCGAGATTATACACCCATTCTACACTCTTATGCAACCTAGAAAAAAGAGGCACAGAACATATAAAGCAAACATTTCTAGAGCTACAGGGAGAAATTCCCACATCGAGCAAATGTGGTACAAGATTTCAACAGATTTCTCAATTTATGATAGGTCAGGCAGACCACAAAAGCTAAAGACAGAGAAAATCTGCATCACCAAGTTAACAAGCTTCGCTTAGTGGACACTGGTAGAACTTTCCATGCCTGCGTATTGAAGGAATGCACATTCTTCTCAAGCACATTCTCAAGTACGGAATATTTACAGAACTGGAAAGTTCTAAGCCATAAAGCAAGTCTTAGCAAGTCTCACATAAAAGAAATCCTCTAAACAAAATGCGACTGTTAGAAGGTAACAAAAAAGAGTAAATTTTAAATCCCCATGCATTTAGAAATTTTACATTCATTTCTAAATAACTCATGGGTCAAAGAAAAAATCATAATAGACGTAATATTTTAAATTAAATGATCATGGACATATGATATATCACACGTTGCAGGGGCGTAGTAAGCGTGGCCCTTTAAGGGAGATTTATAGACTCGAAATGCTGATGTTGGAAAAAGAGAAAGGCTGAAATTTCATGGGCTGAGCATCCAGCTTTAGACATTCGGAGGAGGAAGAACTACCGTACGACTCAGAGACAGAAGGCGAGGAGATGACGAAAAGTAGAAAGCAGTCGAAAATCGAAACCAGCACAAAATAGAACAACAAAGCCAAAGACACTAATTAAAATGACAAACCTCTGGAAAGACTGATCAAGGCAAAAAGGAACTGGACAGATAAAGTAGGAATGGAAAAGGTACAGACCTCAGATGAATGGGACACTGTGCAGTAATAAACAAGATTATTAGCACCCAGAGCCGCCACATCTGAAAACCTAGACAAGTGGATAGATTCCTAAAAACAGGTGACTTACCAGAACAGAATCTAGGATAAAAAAGAACCTGGGGCTTCCCTGGCGGCGCAGTGGTTGAGAGTCCACCTGCCGATGCAGGGGACGCGGGTTCGTGCCCCGGTCTGGGAAGATCCCACATGCCGCGGAGCGGCTGGGCCCGTGAGCCATGGCCGCTGAGCCTGCGCGTCCGGAGCCTGTGCTCCGCAACGGGAGAGGCCACAACAGTGAGAGGCCCGCGTGCTGCATAAAAAAAAAAAAAAAAGGACCTGAATGATTTGTGTGTGCTATGAGAACTTATAATATAGAACAGAGGATGTGAGAGAATACATCCCTAACTCATTCTATGAGGCTGATATAAACTTGTTATCGAAATCAGACAAGATCAGGAAAGTAAGGAAATGTAGAGGCCAATAGAAGCAAAAATCCTAAATAAAATAGTACCTTCAGTGAAGGTTCTTCAAATTAGAACCTTCAGTGAAAGTGAATCATCATCATTATTTACTATTACTATTTACTCTGGCACGAGTGTGAGAAAAGCTACACATGCCATGCACCACATTAACAGATTAAAAGAAAAAAAACAAATAATCGTCTTAACAGATGTATATATATACAATGTAACTGAACACCTATCCAATACTTTTTTAAAAAAAGTCTTATCAAGCTCCTAGCAAATTTCCTTCACCTGACAAAGAGTACAATAAATCTAAAATAAACATTCTTAATGGGGTAAGGTTGGAAGCATTTCTTTTAAAATTAGGAGCCAAACAAGGATGCCCACGGTCCCTCCTTCTAAGTCAGGACTCACCAGGGCTCCCTGCCCACACAGTGATCAGGAAAGCAAAATTACAGGCATAGGTATAGGGATAGAAGAAATAAAGCTGTTACGATCAGTAATAACAGGATTATCTTTAAAGGAAACCTAACAGAATTCTTAGGCAAAGTATGAGAAATAATGAGACCTTAACATCTGGCTGAACATAGACTCAGTTCACAGAAATCACACGTATTTCTATATACCGGCACCATGCTCGTACACGTACTGTTTATAGAAACAAATAAACAAATACATGTTTAGGACTACATCTTTAAAAATGTATGAGATATATATGGAGACAATCGTTTAAAATGTATTTTAAAACACTTTAAAAGACATAAATATAATAGAGAGATACATTGTGTTCACAGATAGGAAGTCCCAATATCACAAGGATATCAATTCTTACCCACTTGAGCCATAGATTCAATGCAATTCCAATAAAAAATGCTAACAGGGCTGTTTATGGAACCTGACGAGGTGATTCTAAAATACATACGGGAGAGCAAAGGGCCAGGGAGACCCAAGCTGCTGCTAGAAGTAATAAGGGTGGGGCCCACCTGCCAGACAGCGTCATTAGCACAAAGGCGGAGTGATGAACACAGGGAAGAAATGTGTGGGGAGACGGCTTGGCAGGAAGAGGAGGGACCATGCGTGGAAGCTGCCGTGGGACAGGGAGCAGGGCGGTGGACGAGGGGGGTCTTCAGACACGGTGAGGGGGACTGAACACCCGAGCAGGAATGTAAGAGGCAAAGCCAGGAGTCTGTAGAAGAAGACAAATGAGAACATCTCCCGGACTTGGGATGGGGGCGCCTACAGTGTGCAGGGACCCCCGGAGCTGTCGGGAGACCCCACGTTGGGGGCGGGCAGTGACGCTGGCAGCAGGACCAGACGCCCAGAGCAGCGGCGTCCAGGCTAGAACACCCGCGCATGTGTGTGTACCTTCCACAAATCACCAAGGAGGTAAAACAAACAATCCAAGTGTTTAAATGGGCAAAAGGCGTGAAGACCTTTCACAGCAAAGAAAACATAAATGTAAACGTGTGAAAAATTCCAACCGCATTAGTGATCAGGGAAATGCAAATAAGGACCACAATTACATCCTTATTTTACTCCCACCAGACCGGCCAAGATCAGGGAATCTGACGATATCACATACCGGACGGGCAGAGCCCACAAATCACTGTGGGGAGTGTGACGATCGACACCCCCTTTGGAAGACAACTTAGTCTCATCAGGTCAGGTTGAACCGTCCATGTGCCCCACTCCCAGGTCTCAACCCAGAGAAACCCTTCCCTGCCAGGAGCGGACTCGGGGCACACGCTCTCCCTGCCCCTCCCCTCCCCCTCCCCAGCCGCGTCCCAAAGTCCCGGCTTCAGTCGAGGGAGGCAGCCCGACCAGACCCCCAACCTAGGGTCAGGCAGGCGGGGTTTCAGTCAAGCGTAACTGGGAAGGCCCCGTAGCCATGCTGAGCCCTGGGTCTATCTTCCACATGGGGACAGGGCGACCCCGGCTCACCGAAGATCGCAAGTGAGCTGACAGCTGCACACGACGAGGCCGGTGACCTTGAACCCAAAGCGCGTGGTTCACGCTCTTCTTGCCAGGCGTTTCTGCTGATGTGTGGCAGGTCCCGCTGCACGCCAGCATGCCCTGGGTGCCTGGGCACAGAACGAGCCAGGAGGTCACAAAGGCTGCTGCCCAACGTGGCCGCAAAGCCCACGTGTGCCTGAGAGCACCCCACCCATGCAGCTCTCCTCCTTGACAAGCAGGGGCGCTAGTCCTGGCCTAAGGCACCCACAAAGCCCGAGCCTGGGTGGCCAGGGGCAGAGGCGGGAGACAGGCACCCCCAGAGGCCCGGGACCCCACCCAGACCAGAGGCGGAGGCTGAGACCTAACAGGGGTCAGGAGAGGGCTTCAGAGGGTGAGGATGCAGGGGTGCAACAGGGACGGAAGCTCCCCAGGCACAGAAGTACGAGGACAGCCTGGAGGAGGCCCCCTGGATGAGCTCCAAACCCCATGGACCCGGGGCCTTAGGCCAGGCCACCTCCTCCCTCAGGGGTGGAGAGCAGGCCCAGGGGGTGAGAGGAGAGAAGGTCCAAACCCAGCGGGTCACTGAGGTCAGTGTGTGTGATGGGGGGACTGGGGTCCCTCCCTGAGTCCAGGGAATGGAGGAGTGGGTGGCAATTCCCCAGACCCCCAAGGAGGGCAGGGCCTGGGCAGAGGCCACGAGAAGAGGGGACAAAGGCAGATGGGGTGGAGAGGGCTTGCTGGAGGTAGGGGTGTGATTCTGAGCAGGGGGCAGTCTCTACCCTCATTCCAAAGTGCACGGCCCGTCTCTCAGCACCTCTCCCCCCTCCCTCTTCCCCGCAGGACTGTGCACAGCAGTCCCATTGGCCCCGGGTCTGGCCTGTGAAGTGCCTGGTGAGTGCAGCAGGTCACTCGCTGCTCCCAAGCACACACCCAAAGCTACTGTGAGATTCTTCCACTGCTCTGGCCTCTGCTGTGAGCCTGGCAATGTCTGAGGGGGGCTGTCCATCAGTCTGGGTCCCAGAGTCAAAGCACAGGAGCAAAGGCACCTCCAACCCACTGTGGGCACGTAACACGAGCTAGAACCAAACCCAGCCTTGGGCTCATTTGTTACTGCAGCCAAACAGCCTGAGCTGACTGATACAAGGAGGAACAGGATGAGCTCCGTTTAACAGAGGGATGCGAAATCCTGCCGCTAACCTTTGTGTGATCCTCGGTGGCCCTTGAGGCCTCTCTGGCCTCTCGCTCCCTCCTCCAAAGTCGACAGCAAGGCTCTGGTGACCATTAACACAGGGGACCCAGTGCCAAGGCCGGCAGCTCGGTGGGATGTATGTGTTAGTACTTAACGCCGGCAGGCCCTGAATTAACAAACACCACTTGGAACCCCTCACGCTCACAGCCACATGCTACTCTCTTATTCTCACATCTATTCTCCTGCCAGTAGCAAGAGCATTTTGAGGGAAAGTGCAAATCTGGGGGACATGGAGAGCTCCTCACCAGGCTAAAAATGGTGCTGTAACGAGGCCTCCCTCCCCCAGAGCAGAGCAAGTTGAAACTCCTCAAGGTGCTAATGTTCCGAGTGTGGGGGCACCAAGGTGTAGCCCCCGATCCCTTTCCCGGCAGACAGCAGTGGACGCTGGACCAGCGGAAAGGGACAGCCATCAACGCCGAGAGCGTCAGCGTGGCAGAAGCCTTGCTTGTGGGGACAGCATCAGGGACAGCTCAACAATCCCGGGATCGAAGCTGTCCCCTTGCTTCTGTTTTCCCTTCTGAGCCTTTTCATCTGCCCTGTTGGCAACATCATTAATGAGCCATCAACAGATGTTCCTGAAGCAGCAGTGAGGTACCGGGGGGTGGGGGGGCGGGTAGTGGGGACCACGGAGTCACCGATGTGTGAGGGAGGCAAGGACATGGCTGGACGGGCCACCGGTGCAGGGAGGTTAGCCTAACCCCCGCCCCGCTTCTGCGATGTGCACTCAACTCCTACCCTGGGGCTGCAGGGAGGCTCACCTGGGAAACAGGTAAAGCCTCGCAAAGGGGAGGGACGATGCTTAGTGATATCCTTCCCCTCCTGGGACCCCCGCAGAGTGACAAGGGTGAATCGCTGCCCCCCTAGGCCTGGGGTCTGAGCCAGGCGAAGGAGGGCACATCCTGAAAGATGACCCAGTGTCCAGCCGCCCCTGCCCCTGTCCGTGGTGCTGACGCTCCTTCCGTGGTCCATTTACAGGCTGGGAACACCAAGGCCCATGAACACACAGAAGGCAAGTGATGGGGTCAAGCCCACGTTGTTTGGAATCGGGTCCAGACTTCCCACGCCCACCTCGGTCGGACCCCTGTTCTCCAGATTGTGACCCGGTCATGGGGACGCATCCAATGGCGCCCGCTTGGGGCTGCTCAGAGCTTGAGGTTCCCACCAGTTGGGGCTGAAAAGGAGAAGCCAACCCCCAAAAAACCACAATAAAGAAGGAGAGCTGGGCCCCCTGTGTCTGAGGGACAAGGAGGCTGGGGCAGCAGAAAGTGGGGAGCACCGGTTCTGCCCTCCTCGCCACAGCCCACGCCTCCGGGACCGCGCTCCAGGCAGCCGCAGCCCTTGCAGTTAGGGTGCGGCACACACCTGCCCACCCCGGGCGGGCTGCCTCTCAGCCCTGCCTTCTGAAAGCATCAGTCGGCCCGGAGCGCTCCCGCCCTGGAGACAGGCCCTCGATTCGCTGGAGGGGTTGCATCCTTCAGTCTCCCAGCAGCCGCGTTCCGCCCCTCCACATTCTTCTATCTGCAGAGCACGCACTTTGAGAGAGAGCTTGTTTGGTGTCTGGGCGGTTTGTTTGGTTCACTTTTGTTGTTTCCGCCTCTCTGCTGTCAAGAGGTAAACACTCTACTTGTCCTCCGGGGGGGCCAGTTAATAATGCTTCGGCAGCAGGTGCAGGAGGACGGCCAGGACCCGGAAACCGGGGTTTTCTTCCGGGTTGTGCCCCCGACCAGCTGTGTGACCCAGGCCAAGTCTCTGAGCCTCTCTGGGCCTCTTCTCCTTGCATACAGATTGGGGCTGGAACTCTGCCCAACCCTGAACTTTGAGGTGGTGCTGGCGGTGACAATGCTCAGTGCAAGAAGGGTCATCTGCACAGGCTGGGCTCCTAACAGACAGTTAGTTACCTGCACGGCTTCACTTAATCCCCCAATCCCGGGCAAAGGATATTTCCAGACACGAAAAGGATGGCTCAGAGATAACACGCAGTTTCGTCAAAGTCGCACAGCAAGTTAACTGATGCAGCCAGTACTCAGGCTGGGGCATTTCTAAGCTCTGCTCCTTCCCAGGCCGGGAGCTCATCAGGACCAGACAGCCCTGCAGGCACCCTTGGTAGTTACTGTGGTCACTGCCACCATCACTCCCACATGCAGGCCCCCCAGGGGCAGCCTCAGCACCAAGTCCCCATCCTGGCTCCTCCTTGACCTGGGGGCCCCCCAACCTCCCCACACCTCAGTTGTCTCATCTGTACGATGGGCATGCTGCCCCCTGCCCTGCCCCCTGCGTAGGACAGGTGTGCGGCTCGGCTGGGTGAGGTTGGACTCACAGAGGTGGGGCACGAGCCCCCTCCGTCCTGCCCTGCGCCTCCCGCCCTGGAGGACACATCTGATCCCTCACACAGACGAGGAGCCCAGGCCAGACGCAGCCCCTCCCAGGGCAGGTGGCATTTTAGGGAGACTGGTTGGGGCAGGCGGTGCTGACTCAGGGGGAATGGACTCAGTGGCAGGACAGGTTTGGAAGCCGGACAACCAGGGCGCCTGCCCAGCCACTGCTGGGTGTGACCTCGCTCATGCAACATTGCAGGAATGGCAGCAGTGACACGAACAACAAGGCTGGCGACAGGACAGTGGGTGGGGGACATGGGGGCCTCAGGCCACCCCACTGCAGCTGCCCACCCACCCCTCAGACCCGAGGCTGGACCAGGGTGGCGGGGCTGGGCTAAGAGCTGAGCCTTTTCCAGAAACAGAAATCGATCTCACGCAAACACTCCTGGCTTCTCATTGCAAAAGGGCTACACAGTTCTGTCTCCCTTTCCCCTTCTTTCTTGGCGGCAAGCGCATGAGAGCCGTGGGCCCGGGCCTGTGGGCCTGGCAGCACTGAGGTTCTCAATAAAACCAAATCTATATCTGTTTGCAGAAGGCAGGGCCCAGCCAACTGGATTCCGCTGGGTTCCAAGCCTCAGGGCTGCAGCTGGCTTCCCCGGCGCCCCATGTATTCCGAGTCCTGGCACAGGGGCCACCCCCTCACCCCAGCCTCCCCCCCCACCAGCGCCCACACACCGCCCCTCTCCAGACCCCACCTCCACCAGCTCGAGGCGACAGACACAGCAAATACTCCCCGAGCTTGCAGAGAGCACAGCAGCTCCGTCTGTGCACAGTGGTGGGGTGGGAGCTGTCCCGTGGACCGCTGCACCCTGTCTCCCTCTGGCCGTCCTCCCCCTTCCGGCTCCTCCCACTTCCAGTGCAACACCTGCCGCTCCCAACTTCCTGGCTCTGTCCAAAATCCCGAGGTGCGCGGGAAAGCCTGGGCATCAGAGACTGGATTTGAACACTGGCTCCGCCCCTCACCAGCTGCATGATTTGGGGCAAGTGCTGGTCTTTCTTAAGTTTCAGTCCCACGTCCACAAAATGGGCAACAGTGGGCTGTTTGTCATGAGAGCAGGACAGGGACCGGACACGCTCTGGGGCTCCTCGGGTGCTGTAGCCCTGCCCCCCATGCCCCCCACCAACCGCATGCCTGGTGGGATGCTCCCAGCAGGCACAGCAGGCCCTCCGGCAGGTCCTGGACACTCACCCTACGCTCGGCCCTGTGCCAACAGCCAGAATGACGAGAGTGGCAGATGTGTCCACCTGGGGAGCTGGAGGCTGGAGGGGGGTCGGGGGAGGCTGGAGGGCCCCAAGGCATAATGAAGACAGTGGGCTGGGGGCTCTGCTGCACAGAGGAAGGTGTGGGGTCCTGCAGGGGTGCAGTCTGAATGGAGCACAGAGTGTCTGCTGCGGTGTGGGGGGGTGAGAGGGTGCCGCGAGGTCACAGGACAACAGTGGTCCCCCAAGAGTGAGGACCACGTGTCGTCCTCCCTGTGCTCCCTGCCCCCACCTGCCTGCATCGCCCTCCTGACAGCAGGGGCTCTAAGGAAGGCCCATAGGTCAAGTCACAGCTGCCCTAAGGCAGGCACGCTGTCAGCACCGACAGGAGAGGTGACAGTGGAGGGAGTGTGGAGAGCGGAGCTCTTAGGTACAGAGGCCTCCGGGGACTGGAGGGCAAGGACACGAGTTAGAACATGAGCCCCACCTTGGGGAGGGCTCTGAAGAAGATATGAGCATCGCAAAGACAGAGATCACTTTTCTTCTCCATTCTCCCAGGGCCTCGTACCATGCCTACTGTGGAGGACGCTCTCTTATCACCATAATCACCACCACAGCAGGATTCACCACCACCACCACTGCCACCACCACCACCATCATCACCACAGCCACGACCATTACCACCATCACCACCATCACCACCACCACCACCACCACCACCATCACCACCACCACACCATCACCACCACCACCACCACCACCACCACCATCACCACCACAACACCATCATCAGAACAAGTCACTGTGCTAAGTGCTTCCCATGTACCCGCTGAGGCGGCCCTGTTTGCATGTTACAGAAAAGGGAAATGAGGAGCAGAGCGGTTCGGCAACACACTCAGTCACCCACAGGCAGTCACTGCAGAGCTGGGATTAGAACCCAGTCTGTGTGACTCCAGGGACCGTCCTCATCTGTTAAATAAACAGCAGTGGCTGCCCCTACTCAGCACAGCTTCTGAAGAAGGGGATTCTTGATGTGAATCGGACAAGATGCTGGGCTCACTCTGGTCCTCCAGATCACTGTTTCTCTGGGCCACTCACTGGTACTGGAAGGAAAAGAGGTTCATTTGCATGCAATTTGCATACAGCTGCTGAAAATGAGCCCAGATTCCTACCACTTCAAAACTGCATTGTTTCTGCCTTGAAAGGGACCTTCCCACGCACACAGCCATCCCCCAGTCACCCCACGGTGGGGTGGTGTCCCCTCGTCACCTCTCTGGAGCGGTCAATCCCCCACTCCCAGTCCAGCCCCCACTCAGGGGTGACCTGAGCCTGAGAACCTCCGTCCTCTGGAGTAGCCAGGAGCTCCCACGGCCCTCCCAGCTGAAGCCTGCGGAGCAGGGCAGGGGTGGGGGCAGGTGGGGGCATAGGTCCTGCAAGGGAGATTCTAAAGTGGGCCACCCGGCATGCGCAGCAGTTCCCTGTGAAAATTGGACCCGGTACCCTGGACAGCCGGCCCGGTCAGTCTTACCACCAGGACTGGGCCGGATGCCAGGCGCTGCCTCAGGAGGCTCTCCCCTCCTCCAGACCACCATCTTCCCGCGGGACCCCCGGCCCGCCCCCCAATCTGCCTGCCCTGTGTCCAGGTTCGGGAAGGCCAGGCAGCTCCTCTGCTGCCTCGGTGCTCCGAAGCTCAGTCTGGGACTAGCAGACCAGGAGGAAGCCGTGCTAGGAGGGCCGCTCGGAAGCTCGCCCCCCAGGTGGGTGTTCAGGGGTACTGTGGACAAGGCCTGGGCTCTCTGCGGACCCGCCCAGGAGAGGGGCCCATCTGATCAGTGGCCAGGTGACGTGAGGTGCGGCCAGGCGCCCCTCCCGCCGAGGGGTGAGCAGCTCAGGGCCTGGCAGCCTGGCCTGGGGCGTGCAGCTCTTCCTCTGCCCCGTGCCCGGCTCCCTCACGGGCCTCCCACAGACGAGCGGCCTCCCGGAGAAGCCCTTCTGCCCACCTGATGCCCCATCTTGGAAGCGGACCACTCCCACCTTCATGCTCCAGACGCTGCCTGGATGGCGAGCAAGGAGAACACATGCCTGCGCACAGGCACATATGACACGTGTGCACATACATAAACTTCGTGCACAGCACCGCAACACACCTGAGCACGTGCGCGTGCGCACACATCATGTACACACATGTGCAGACGCACACATGCATGCACACGCGCACACACGTGCACTTCCCGCCACCAGGCCTGCCCATGCCTGTGTCCCCGCATGCTGTGAGCGGGGGTGGCCGCGTGTCCCTGAGTCTAGGGCAAGTCTTCACCATCCGGCCTCACAGGTCTCATCTGTGCAGGGGGTGAGACTCTTCTCACCTCAGGGGCTCAGAGGCACCCCTCGGGGGGCAGGGACTTCCAGCTTTAAGACTGCCCCTCAGAGCCAGCCCCCCCTCCTTTGGAGGCCTTTCCACATTCACCTGGGCCGTGTTGATTTATCCTCTGTCCTCCTCTGGCCCACGGGCCTGGCATTTCATTAGCCATCTCTCTGGCAGTTCCTCCTGGGCCTCAGGACACCCCTGACCCTTGTCTCCAGAACAGGAATGTGTGTCAGGCTGGACCCCCGCACCCACAGGGAGTGCCACTCGTGTGATCAGCATAGCAGGAAGAACACGGGGCGACCCTGCACTCACTCCCAAGGGCAGGCCCATCTCCCCTGAGCAGAGACTTCTTTACGGATCAAGAAAGGGTGAGAGGGCCTCTGCTGGGAGGGGCTTTCCTGCCCAGCCTTGCTGCGAGTGGTCCGCAGGCTGTAGTCGCTCACCCTGGGCCCAGGGCAGCCGGAGCACGGCCCCAGGACCCGCACCACCTCCCTGCTGCCTGCAGGCTCTGCAGGCCCCACCAGGTGCAGTCCCCAGGCCAGCCAGAGAGCAGGCAGGTCGGCCCACGTCCGCCGCTTAGAGGAGTGGGGACACCCGCAGAGGCACACTGAAACTGGGCCAAGGCAGCGCCCACCTGACCTGAAGCTGCTGCGAGTCGCCAAGGACACTGGGGCAGGTGGAGCACACAGCGGGGTGCAGGGCCCCCCCAGTCCCTCTGTCCTATGCCCGTGACCTCTGCCCGTCTACCCAGGTATGGTGAGCCCAGTCACCAGCAGATTGACTTAAATCTTCGCCTGGGGTTACTTTTCTGCAGGCGATCACTCAGAGCAGGGCTGCGGAGCGCACAGAGCCACGGGGTACGGGAAGGGGCACGGCTTGAGGCCCAGCCCGAGGCCTGGGTGCACACGGGGTCCCCCTCCCCGCCCCCCCGCGGCCCCACCAGCTGTCCCTCCCGGCGCCTGGAACCCAATTCACATTTACATTTCCCAGCAGATGGTGGGGAGAATTTATAACAATCTTATCATGAAAATAAGATTCTCCGGTGTTCTCTGCACCCAGGGACTCAGGCCTCGGCAAATCCAATTGCTGCTTATCTACCCTGCTCGGCTCCAAATTAAAAGGCACCTCCCCTCCCCCACAAGCTGCCCAGCGTGGCCCTCAGCCTGGCCAGGGCAGCAGGTTCCAAGCCCAAAACAGCCTGGATGAGGCCTCCCAGGCTCTCAGATGACAACATCCTGTCACTGGGAACAGGATGAAGGGCTCTGGCCAGAGAATCCCTCCTCGCCCTCCCTGGAGGCTCGGGGCCTGGGCCAGGCCACCAGCTGGGCTCTTCGCGAGTCCTGCCCTTGACTGGACTTGGATTAGCTCAGAAGCCCAAGCTCCCCAAGACAGCATCTGACCCCGGCCTGGCCCACTGGAGACCTTGCCTCCTCCTGCACCTCCTAATCTCCCCGGCCCTGCCTTCCGGGTGCCTCTGCACAGGTGCGGGCGGTACACAGACCGTGCAGTGCATTGACAGAGCACAGACTGCACGCTGAGCACCGTCCTGGGGGCCGGGGGCAGCCAGAGCCCTGCCTTGTGGAGGTTCCCTGCCCAGGAAGACAAGGACTTACAGGGGGCGTTGGCACGTGTGGGGATGGGAGGGCGAGAGGCAGCAGGGGAAGCCTCTCTGTTAAGCACATGTGTGAGGAAAGACCTACACTGGGGAGCAGTTAGGATGTGGAAAGGATGCAGGCGAGTGGGAAGGAAGGAGGCCGACCTTGTCCCTGGCACCTGCGGGGCATTCACTGCTTTCTTCTGCTGCCGCAGCCTGAGGACAGTTGCACAGCTCCCCACACAGGGCCTCAGGGTGGGCGTTCAAAGTTCAGCCTCATCCCTCATCCTCGTCCTCGAGGCAGCTCCAATGGAGGGTGGGGGGGCATTACTTCCCCCAAAGCCGGTGGTTTGTCCGGGCTTCCTGCTAAACTACCAGCTCCAAAAGGTAGGCCACGGGACGCAGCGCGGTCCGCTTGTGTCGTGATAGGATGACCAGGTCTGTGTCCATGAGACAGACAGGACCACGATGATCCTTTCCCGTACGTATGTCACCTTTGATTTGACCTCGAGTTATGTATTTAGGAATTTCCCCTTTTCCCGTTCTCCGGGGAGGTTTGTGTAAGACTGGATCTCTGCCCTGACAGTTGGGTAGAACGCACGTAAAAGACCAATCGGGCTTAGTGTTTCCATGGGGAGAAAGTCTTTCCGACCCATTCTATTTCTTTAATGGCTACAGAACCATTGATCTATTTATTCTTGAGTCAATGTTGGCAAACCGTACTTTTCTAGGAATCTGTCCATTTTTTCCCTAAGTTTCCAAACTTGTTGGCATAAGACCGTTCATAGAATTCTCTTATTACTTTGGAATTTCTGCTCTTTCAACGCTGGATCAATCTTACTAGTGGTTTGTCTATTTTCACCATCTTTCCAAAGAACCATCTCTTGGCTTCCTGCAGACGCTGTTATAACTTAATAAATTCTGCTTAGTCTCTATAATCTTCTTCCTTCTAATTTCTCAGGGTTCATTCTGTAGTCCTTTTACCCTTATTTATTGTCTTTTTAATATCTTAATTCATTAATTTTCAGCCTTTCTTCTTTTGTTGTATAAGTATTTAAGGCTATTCATTTCCTTTGAAGTACCTCACAGATTTTGATATGTAGTATTTTCATCATTATTCAATTATGTCATTTTTACATATCTATTAATGATTTCTTCATCGACCTCCCAGTCAGTTAGGACTGTTTTAAATATTTCCCAACATACAAGGAATTTCTCTTTATTTTTGTGCATTTTCTAATAATTGTAGTGTCTTACCCACTACTGATTCTTTGAAGTTTGTTGACACTTGCTCTATGACCTAAGTCATGGTCAAAATCTGTAGCCGTCCCAGGCGTCCTGGAGAAGACCGTTATCTGCTGTTTGAGGGTCCAGTAAGTCAAGTGCTGATTATTACTGAAACCTGCTCTATATTCACTAATTCCTAGTCTCTGTGCCCATGTTGACACCTTCTTCTCTCGTGATGGAGTCCCTTTGCAGGTGGGAAGTTCTGGCTTTGTTTATCTATTTAGAGCTCTTTTATTAGGTGTATAGAAATGTAAGGTTTTTCATCTTCCTGAGGAGCTGAGCCGATCATGCAGTGATTTGTGCTGTCCTGTTTAATATATTTACTTATATGATTAATCCTGGTGGTATTCATGTACATATTTGTCTTCACGTCCATTTTATCCAAAGCTGACCTTACCACTCACACCCTCCCTGACTCTCTGACCGATGTGTCTTTCTTTACAGCTTCATTCTCACCTTCTGGTCCTTATGTGTTACTGGATCACTTGTATTTTTTTCCTACAATCTGATGATCCTTGACATTTAATAAGCTCTTCTAATCCATCCACATTAATTTGTTTACTGGACACGATTTCAAAAGCTTGCCTCAGGTTTTCTATTTGTCCAAGTTTTTTCTTCTGTATTATTTTAGTTTCTCTCTTTTTTTTCCTATTTTATTCAGTAAAGACTTTTTGTCCGCTTACTTGCATTCTTACTCCTTTCTTCCTGGTGTGGAAGTTATAGACTCCTACAATACTCTTCCAGAGGTTACGACTGCCTTCAATTTTATTGTATTTTCCACTGGTGTCTTGTGCGTGTAGGTCTGTGAGACGCTATCACACATGCAGATCCCTGTACCGCTGTGGTGACCAGATACAGAGCTGCTCAGAGCTGCTCCAATACCTCGGGGGGCCCTCGTGCTGTCCTAGAGTTGCACCCACCCAGCCCACCTCCCGGTCCCGTTTCTATCTCCACAATCTCGTCCCTTAGAGGATGTCAGACCCACGGAATCACCCAGCATGGGCTCTACAAAACAGGCTCCTCCACTCAGCAAAATGCCCTCGGAACCCTCCCCCTTGTTCACCCTCTTTATTGCTGAGGAGTATTTCTTGGCGTGGACGCACCACAGTTTAACCATTTACCCACAGAAGGCATCTGGGTTATTTCCAATTTGGGGCTGTTACAGATAAAGATGCTGTGAATACCTGTGTACAGGTTTTTGTGTAAACATGACTTTTTATTTCTCTAGGATAAATGCGCAGGAGTGCAATTGTTGGGAAGTATCGTAAGTGAATGTTTAACTTTTTAAGAAACTACCACAGTGTTTTCCAGAGTAGTTGTATCATTTTGCATTCCCGCCAGCAGTGTACGAATGGTCCACTTTCTCTGTATCTCTTATTTTAGCCATTCTAGCAGGCGTGCGGTGGTTTCTCATTATGGTTTTAATTTGCATTTCTCTAATGGTTAGTGATGTTGAACATCTTTTCAGATGCTTATTTTCTATCCATATATCTTCTTTGGTGAAGGGTCTGCTCAAATCTTTTGCCCATTTTCTAATTCAAGTATATTTTTTCTTATTGTTGGAATTAGAGATCTCTTTATATATTCAGGATACAAGTCCTCTGCCAGATATGTGATCTACAAACATTATCTCCCAGTAAGTAGTTTGTCTTTTTATCCTCTTAACAGGGTCGTTTGAAGAGCGTAAGTCTTTAATTTCAATGAAGGAATCCTTGAGTTTTTACCATGTATTGTTATTAACAGACACCAAAATTAATGAATATTTAATTTCTCTGAAAATGGGCTCAGACTAATTTAATCACTATCATTGTCCCATTGTTGTTCTGCCCTTTCTCAAAACTTAACTGCACAAATAAGACATTACAGTCAAAAAACACTGTTTAATATGAAATGATGTCATTATCTCACACAGTCCTTTGTTGGATCTGCCCCACATTTACCAGCTCCTTGGTTCACTTTCCTTGTCACAGACCTTCCTTTGAAGATTACTCTCCATCCTCGAGTCCATCCTTCAGAAGCTCCTTTAGTGAAAGTCTGTTGGCGGTAAACTCTCAAGTTTTCACTCGTCTTTGCTCTCCAGAGATGGTTTTGCGGGCGGCGTGATTCCAGGCTGACAGTCCCTTCTCTCGGCCTTGGTGGGTATCACTCCACCGTCCCCAGCCTCCACGGTTGCTGCTGTGACTGAGCTGGGAGAGGAGCCGTCACTCTGCCCCTCCTCGCGAGCCTCCTTCCCGCTCTGGGGCCGCGGTTTCCAGGAGGCATGGAGCTGCCAGGTGTCAGGTGCCTCCTGTGTCTGCGGGATGGTGGGTGGTTGGGGTGGGGCCTCCTCACACACTGCCTTTCCTCATTCAATTCTCTTCTCCTGGGACCCCGCCCCGACCTGTGCTGAATTGCTGGTATACCCTCCGCACCCCTTCACCCATCGCCCTTTCCATTTCCTTAGCTCTCCCTGGCACACTGTCACTTCCCCAGCTAAACCTCCCAGGTTGCTCCTCTCACATCATCCGGGACCAAATGTGTTGCCCGGTCCCCCGCCAAGTCCTTTGTTCTAAAAGTTATCACTGATCTTTTCCTGACTCACTGGGTCCCTTTTGATCATCTCTTATTATTACTAATTTTTGTGCTTTCATCTTATTTTTAAAATATTTCTTAGAAACTATCTTATGTCAGGTATCTGATTAATTCCTTGGGGGTCTGCAGGAGTCAGCAGCGGCTGCCCTGACAAGTAACACAGACTCGGTGGTTCAAACAACAGAAACTCACCCCGACCCCGTCCTGGAGGCCAAAAGTCAGATACCCCGGGGTCTGCAGGTCTCCTCCTCCTGCTGAGGCCGACCTCCCTGGAGTGTGGACAGCCCTCCCCTCCCGTGTCCTCACGCGCCGTCCCTCTGTGCCCATGTGTCCTGATCTCCTCTTCTTATAAGGACACGAGTCACGTTGAATCCGAGGTCACCCCAGAGACCTCGCCTTACCTCAATCACCTCTGAAGGCCCCAACTCCAAACACAGTCACCCGCTCAGGTCCTGGGGTGAGGACTTCAACATCTGAACTTTAGGGGGACAGAATTTAGCCTGCATCGGGCCCAAAGCTGTGGTCTTGTTATTTCTGCAACTGCCGGCCCTCCCTCCTCCTCTGCACCCCGAGGCTGCCCACTGCGGACTAAGTGACCTCTGCCTGTGGGTTCACGTGGCTCTTCTGAGGGTCCCCCAAAGGCCTACGAGACTCTCCCTGAAAGGACCGTCTGCCAGCATCTCGGCTGCCTCCCGTCCAGCGCTTTTGCCTGGGGTGGCGAGGGGCTGGCGGTGCGGGGACAAGTTGGGTTATTTTGCTTCCCCCTGCAAGCCCTCAAAGTGTTTACAGTCCTGGTTTTTTCCACGTGAAGCTGTCTCCTAGCAGGGGAGCCGCATGGGCTGCTGAACCCGCAGTGTACCACGAGGGATCTGCCCAACTCCTTGCCTGCGGCTCCCCCAGGCCGGGGACCTGGCCTTACTCACTTGGGGTCACATGGACGGGCTCACGCACTTGGTAAAGCAGCACGCCGAAGGGACCGGGCATGAACTGGAAATCCTGAAACCGGGCTCCAAGAGGCCCCCAGCTCTCTCCATGACTCCGGCCATCACCCCTGTGCCCCCAAGGCCACCTGGCCTCAGATTTGCCATGGTGACCTGGGGTCTCTTCAGGATCTGAGGAAAGCTGTCCTGGCCGCCCTCCAGCCTGTCTCACTGGAACACAGAAGTCTTGCAGTCAACCAGAGCAAGACACAGAAACATGGCCTGCCATGGTGGCTGACGCCTTCTAGACGCCCCGCGTCAGAACCCTTCGGTCTTCATACCTATGGGCTGCTCTGTGCACAGGACGCTGCTGCCCTTCCCCCTCTCCTTAAACCCCCCGGGCACCTGTCACCCAGTCTCCACGGGGTCTCCTCCTCTCCCTGCCGCCCTGTCCCCGGGCTCCCACACGGGGTCCTCAGAGTCCCCCTGGCCCCCGGGCCCCGCACAGGACAGCAACGCTGCCCGCCCTCACCACCCTCCCGGTGGCCCTCCTCTCCCCCATCTCCCTGTCCAGGCCCGCCATCTGCCTGGTCACCCGGCCCAGAGTCTGGGCAGAAGGCACAGAAGGTGCTGGAACCCCCCCCGGGAGGGTCAGATGTCTCCCCGCTGCCTCACCTCACATGCGCCTCCCTCAAAGCTCTGCTTCTGACCAGCTCCTAAGCCAAGACCCAGCCTCCTCCTTAACGGATCTTCAGGCCACCCCGACCCCGGATCCTTGGTTCCCCTTCCTGCAGGAACACCCCTGCACTCGAGGCCAGGCAGGGCCCCCGTCCCCCTGCCTGCCACCCAGGCTCCCTCGTGCACCCGCAGACCGATGGCCCGACAGGCAGGCACCCCATCCCAGTCGTGCCCTGCCTGGCCCTTGGACGCAGTCAGACCTCTACTCAGCCTGGGCTGCTGTGTCCTCAGCACTCAGTGCAGGGCCCAGAGCAGGTGTCCAATAGGGATTATGGGACTGGCCAGGGTCAGAGTTCAGCATGGGACCAGGGTCAGAGTTCAGCACGGAACCAGGGTCAGAGTCCAGCACGGGACCAGGGTCAGGGCTCAGCATGTGACCAGGATCAGGGCTCCGAGTGTGACCAGGGTCAGGGCTAGGTTGGGATCCGAGTAGGTGTTGACCAGGGTTAGTGGGTAACCTTGGAGAGCAGTGTTCATTGCCTGTAGAGAGGTGTGTGTCCACCGCAGTGGGCATCTTAGTGGACAAGCAGGGTCCGTGCCTTTCACCTGGAATGAAGCCCTAGGAAGACGCCACACATGGCACTGAAATGCACTCTGGCTTTGTAGGGCTGAAGGAAAGGCCGCCGTGGAGAACACATGGTGTCCTCTAGACCGCAGGGGAAGAGGAGGCTGGAAGGGCGCTGGCCACACTGCAGAGGGCTGGATGGGCAGCTAAGGAGTTGGGGCTCTCTTTTGTGGACAAGAGTTGCTGACATGCTGCTGGCCCCATGGTAAACAGAGAAACCAGGAAAAGTCCCTCCCACTGTGTGTGTTCCACCCTGGTCTCTGCTCCCCTCAGTGCCAGGCTGCCTGGGAGCCCTGGGACCAGCACGCTGTCCAGTTCATGCCAGGACCTCAGCCTCTTGCTTCCGGAAAAGGCTTTCATCACGAGTCTGGAGAAGGAGGCCAAGGGGAAGCTGGAGGTGGCACAGCCCCAGGGCCACGAGGACCCCAACAGCCACCCGAACTGTGCGCTGAGCCCCTGTGCCCTGCCTGGCGGGGCCAGGAGCTGGGGCCAGCCCCGAGGGACCCCACAGGGCCAGGAGTCACAGGTGAGGCGGATCTGACACCGGCGGGGGGCATCAGGGCTGCCTGCCGGCCAAGGGCAGAGGCAGAGCCCAGGCGCAGACAGACGGGCTCCATCTCATTTCCTGTCAGCATCACCCTCGTTATCATCACCGCCTTTTTTTGTTGTTATTTTATGCTTATATGAGAAAAATATCTTTTTCCAAGAAAAGTCGACAGGTATAAAATGGCATCCCACCCCATCCAGTACCAACGAACATATGTGCACATACGTATATACACCCCACACCGCAGGCATAAAATTGAGAGAAATAACCGCAGGCCCACAGGGCGTGGTTCCCTCGGGGCAGAATCAAGAGGTTGCAGGGGTCCAGCCCCCCTCAGTCCGTACGCCCACGGAGCAGGCGGGCTTCCAGGAGTCACTCCAGGGCACACGCCGGGGGCTTTCTGGGTGCCCAGCAGAGCCACACTCCAGGGCCCACACCCGAGGCAGTGGTTTGGGGGAGCTGCGCTCTGCGTGCTTCTTCCCGCAGCTCCGCTCACCCACTGCCCGCCGAGAGGCGCCCCGTTCTGCACTCCACAGCACTCGCCCCGACGGTCGGAGCACGGGATGGGAGCGGAGGGAGCTCGGTCCACCCACCGGCGTCACCCGAGTAGACCTCAACCCAGCCCTCCGTTCGCGTCACAGGCCCACGGACAATGGCAAGACGGAAGGGGCAACCACAGGCCAAGTCCCGCATCCTCTCTGGCTCTATCGAGGCCCCATCTCTGCCCCTCAGAGGGGCAGGACCGGAGTCCCTGCTCTGCACGCGGCCCACGGGGTCCAGACCCTAGATCTCCTCCACCTTCAGGATCATCCCTGAGAAGACCTCCTGGCCTGTGTGGCTGCCCTGGGGGCTGCCCTGGGAGCCTCCAGCTGGCCTGCAGGCTGCTCCGCCCCCAGGGCAGCCATCTGGGACTGCGGGCGAGGCGCCCCGGGGCGGGAGGGCCTCCACCAGCCTCTCCAGGGTCCGGTTGAGGGCCTCGACGCCGTCGGCCAGCCGCTGGCTCTGCTCGGCCAGCCGCTGCAGCAGCAGGTTCTGCTGGGCCATCAGCGCACTCTGCTGCTGGGACCAGGAGCTGAGCAGGGCGCCCTGCTGCCGCTGCGAGTCCAGCAGCCGCCGTTCCACGTCCGAGGCCTCAGGCCCTGTGGGCTTCCCGGGGGGCTGGGGTGCTGCCGAGGAGGGCGGCGAGGGCCGGGAGGCCCCGGGGAATGTGGCCGCGGGGGGTGCCGAGGCCGGGGAGGCAGGCGGGGAGGGTGAGGAGGGGGACGCAGGGAAGGCTCCTCGGGGGTCCAGGGGGTCGGCTTCAGGCAGGCTCGGCCCATCCAGCGTCCGCAGGGGTAGCCACAGGCAGCCGGGGGCCTCGTCCTCGTCGGCTGGCAGAGGGAGACAGGAAACGTGAGCCTTCGCCAGCCAGGACCGGGGCAACGCCAGGGAGCACCACCTGCACGAGGCCCTCTGCCCACGCAGCTATTTAGGTCTCGCGGGGCCCCTCTGCAGTGGGCAGCAGCGCCCTCGCTAGGACACCAAGACTCAGAGGGCGAAAGACGTCCTCCAGTAACGTCAAGGTAAAACTTCAACCGGGCAGCTCCAAAGCCAAGGTGCCACCACCATGCTGCCATCTGTCTGTCCATCCACCCACCCACCCAAGCTGGCCATTATCTACCCCCCCCTCCTGTCTGCCCATCTGTCTACCTACACATATGCACCCACTCATCCATCCCCTCATCTATCCGCCCATCTGTCTGCTCATCAAGCACCCATCCGTCCCTCCATCTGTCCACCTCCTTCCTTCCTTTCATCCTTCTTCCTTACAGCCATCCATCCATCCACTTGTTCATCTCTCAGCCATCCATCCTCAAAGCACCCGTCCATCATCCATCCACCATCCATCATCTGTCCATCAACTACCCATCCTTGATCCGTCTATCCATCCATCAACTACCCATCCTCGATCCGTCTATCCATCCACCCACACCTCCATCCATCCACCCACTTGTGTATACACCCTTCCAATCCTTCAGTCCCTCCATCCCTCCATCCATCTACCCATCCATCCGTCCACCAAGCGGACATCCCATAAACATGAGCAGCTGCATATAAAGGCAGAGCTACCCCAGGGTCGCAGGAAAAGCCAAGACCTGGACTCCTACAAACTGGGCTCCAGAATCAGCTCTTCCTCTTGACAGCCGTGTGACCTTGGGAAACCCTTCTGTCCTCTGGGTCTCAAATCCCTAGTCTGCAAATGAGAGGCCCAGCTGAAGGCTAACCTTCCAGGTGGCTGGGTGTGGAGGGTGAGTCAACCGCGGTCCCAGGGAAAAGCCCTGGGCCTGAGCCCCAGGTTGTGGTGTCCTGCCTTGCTGACACCTGCCGACACGCTGCGTGGCAGTGGGCAAGAGCATGAGGAATTACTGCGGGGGGGTGACTCCGGGCTGTCCCTCCTGGATCTGAGCCCCTCTCACCTCACCTATGGCACAGGGGGTCCTGCTTTGCGATGGAAAAGGGGCGACGACAGCACCACCGCAGAGGCCTGGGCGCACACGCTCCCCGGCGCCAGGGGGGTTCTGAGCCTGGTGTGTCCGCGGGCACAGTGGCCGCTCGTCCGCCTCCTGCTCTTCCTTTTCCTCCTCCTCCTCACTGTCACGTCCTCCTTCTGGGCTCCAGGCATCTGCGGTCCGGGCACTTGCTGACCCTTCCGAGCCCAGAGGTTCACGGGCGGAGCCACCCTGCCGGCGTGCTGCTTCCCTCCCGCGAGGAGGCTTCCTGGGGCTGAGGGCCCGTGGCAGGCACTGGCCCGCTCGGAGAGTTCCCGTTGGAGAGGCCGGGCCCTGGGCTTCCGACAAGTCCGCCTTGCTTGTCAATTGCAGTCTGCACCTTCTATTCTGGGAGGCCCTGGAAGGACCCAGCCAGGTGGAGAGGTCCGGGTGCAGGTCTGGCTGCCCTCGGCATGCTGAAAGGTTGGGGCCCGTGGCTGGGGCAGAGAGCCCCAAGTTGGCACCAGCAGACACGACCTCCAGCCCTGCCTCCGCCCCGTCCTGCAGATACATGCCGTCGCCCCCCCTTGGCGTGGTGTTCTCCAGCTGTCACGTGTGGCCTACACTTGTGGCCCTGACTTAGGCGTCTAGTGGCCACTGACAGAGAAAAGGGGAGGCCAGCAATGGGGCCAGCCTCCACCCCACGATGCACTCTCGTGGAGTCCAGCGGCCTCCCATCCCGCGTGTGCTCTGCCCACTGGGCTCCCTGAGGGACGGGAAGCCTGGGAAGGGAGCGCAGCTGCTAGGAGGGGCCGCTCTTTCCCACGCTTCGCCCCACCCACAGCCCTGCCTGGTCCAGACCGTCACCCTGTGCCCTCTCCTCCCCGCTAAAGCAACTGGAGTCCCTTGCCCAGCACAGCCCTGACTTCCCAAAGCCCCCAGGGAACAGGACGTCATCCATCATCTCTCCCCGGCCCCCTCCCTGCTCCCGCCGGCACGGCCCCCACGCAGCTGTCCGCACCCCGGCCTGGGGCGTCCCGAGCTCGCCCGGGCAGCCCCTTCCTTGGCCTCTGTCCCCTCTGCCAGGACAACTCCTGCTCAGCGCTACCCCAGGAAGCCCTCCCTGCCTCGGCTGGCCCAGGGCCCTCGCGTCACTGGACTGGACTGTCCACCCCGCCCTCCCCTAGGACGCACGCTCCAGGAGAGATGCGCTCTGTGGGCTCCACCCCTGCGAGTCGGGGCGCAGCACGGAGCGGAGGGCCAGCGAGTGACAGCGAGCAAGCGGAGGGCGGCTGCGGGCCCCCCCTCCCTGCTGGACCCAGGTCCAAGCCTGCCTGGCCCAGTCAGGGGCTCACGCGGTGGCTGCAGGTCAGCACGGCAGCCCGGCATTGGTCCCCAAGGCTACCCTAAGCCCATCTCAAGCAAATCAGGGTCAGATATTTGTCCTCACTCCCTCTGAGCCGGCCAACTCGTCCCAAGCAGAGAGGGCCCCACCAGCTCCAGCCGGGGGCCAGGCCAGGGGCAGACACGGCCACACCCGGCCCAGCGGCCGGAAGGCCAGGCGGCCCTGTCCGTGGCCCGCGCCCTCCAGGAAGGCAGCAGACACTGACAGACCCATCCTGCCCTTCTGAGAATAAGGGAGAAGCCGCAGAGCTTCCTGCAGGGGTAGCTGGGGTGCCGCACACCCTAGGAACAGGGAGACACAGCCACGTCGGCACCCACTGCAGCGAGACCCAACTGGTGGGCGCTGCTCCTGGCCGCCCCTCACCCCTGCCCTCTCACTTCACTGCTGAGCGGTGGGCAGAAGCCCCGGCCGCGCTCTCGGCGGCGTGGTTGGGGAGGGGGTGGTGCAGACTAGGGGGAGGCGGGACCTCCCACCCTGGGCACGCGGCCCACAACCCCTTCCTCTCCCCTCCCCCATAGCAGCCCGCCTGGGCACAGAGAAGACCCTGCGGGCCTGCCCCTCCCTGGCGCGGGCAGGGGCCGGAGGGGCGGCGGGCTGTCCCCTCACACTGACTTACTTGGTGCCGGCTGGCTCCAGCCAGGAGCTCACTGGCCGCCTCTGCGTGCGAGGACGCAGCCTCAAGGCCGGCTTCAATACTATCTGCAAATCAAGACAACAGAAGCAATTATAGAGTGGAGACCCTGAGCTCACCCAGGGCCGTGCGGACGGGGCGTGGACGGCATCTGCCCCCCGGTGACCACTCCAGGCACAAGCGGGGAGTCCAGCCTCCACAGAACAGAGGCTGCAGCGAGGGGGCACCGGCCGGCCCCCTGGCGTGGGCGCTGGCCGGCCTGAGCTGTCCGGACAGAGAGCCTAGGAGTGCCTGTCCCCTGGAGCCGCGGCAGCCCACTCGGGAAAGGGTGAGGCCCGGCTCTGCAGTGACTGCACGCTCACAGAGTCACCGTGAAGACGGCGAGACTGGGCCTGGGAACACCCTCCTCCGCACTCGGCCCTGGACGTCAGCAAGTGCACTGAGTGGCCGGGCCTGGGAACACCCTCCTCCGCACTCGGCCCTGGACGTCAGCAAGTGCACTGAGTGGCCGGTCCTGACAACACTGAGGGGCTGAGTGGGGACCAGGACTTCAGGCAGGGGCCGGCTGGGCGCGTCCACGCAGCCCCCAGAGGTGCCAGCCCCACAGCACACCTGAGCCGCCCTGACGAGGCCCGGGGCCGCCCTTGCACACCAGGAGACTCCCCTCAGCGACGCCCTTGGTCAAAAGGCAGCATCACAGGAAACAGGGGCCAGATCCATCCTTGCCCCGCTGTGGCTGCACAGCCCAGCTGGAGGGCACGCAGGGCAGGGGTGAGTTAGGACCGCGGTGCTTGACCCCAGCAGGAACCGGGTTTGCACCCAGCTGAGGACCAGGGCGATTCTCTATGCTGTTTTCCCTCCTCCCAAAGGGAAGGACCGCCCAGACGATCAGGGGGTGGCCACGGCCACGGGCACGGTCCTCAGCAGGGACCAGGCGCAAAGGTGCATCAAGTAGGGTCTTGCAGGAGAACAGGACAAGCCTCCAAATTCGTGCATTTTGGTGAGTACTCCAGAGGCAGAACGGCTAAACGCCCACATCTCCCTGGAGAGCTGCGCTCCCGGGCGCCACCCAGGCCCAGGCAGGGACCGTTCCCATAAACGCAGGTGCCGCCCAGGCACCAAGTGCCCTGGGCCCCGGGCTGAGCAGGGGGCGTCTTCCCTGCCTGTGGTGCCCTCCCTGAAGTCTGAGTCCAGCCCCTCCATGGGGAGCCCCCTCAGGAGCGCATGGGGCGCAGGCAGGGCCACAGGCCCCCGGGCTCACCCCAGTCCCCGCGGCAGGTGCTCGGCGGGGGCTGCCCTGGAGGCCTCTGCTCTGGGGGCCTCCGGGGCACCCAGACTCTGGGTCAGGCCCCCCGGGACCAAAGAGAAGCCCCTCAGCACCACTCCCCCAACACGGACAGAGCTACAGGCACGCCGGGGGCGGGTGGCCTGCACTCTGCCAGCCAGCCGTCCGCAGCCCTGCAGCCGGACCCTGCCCAAGCCCCAGGCCAGAACTGACCCAGAGGCAGGAGCCAGTGCAGCTGGGCCTCGAGCCACCCCAAACCAGGCGTGGCAGCCACTCCCCTGCTTGGTCTCAGCCCACCGGAGCGGAGGGTGGGTGTCCTGCCCCTACCCCTCTCTCTCACTCATTCAGCAAACCTCTCTGAGTCAGCACTGTGCCAGCCGAGCCCAAGAGGAGCTCGCTGTCAGCAAACCGTCCCGACGGAGGAGAGCCGGGAGCCACGGGGCCCGGGAGAGGGGCCGCCGGCCACCAGAGCAGGCAGGGGCGTCTGCGCCAGGCTGGGCCTCGTGACCGAGGAGCGTGCCGAGCGCCGCACCCGGGGGCCACCAGGAGAAACACAGCCACCAAGCTCCTGCCTCGATCCGGGGCTGGGAACTCGCGGGACGGGTCTCAACACCCAGGGCCACACCCGTGCCACCTGCTGCCAGCCCCCCTCGGCCCTTAGAGTGTGCCCACCCTGCAGCACCCCAAAACCAGGTCTGGCTCTGCCTGTGGGGGAGCAGCTGGCCTCCCGAACTAGGCCCCTCCCCACGGTCCAGCACGGCCGTGTCCTGGGTCTGCGTGCATCTCTGATCCGCCCAGCCCTGCTTGGTGCAGACCCCCACTAGAAGGTCTGCTGGGGCCTCTGCTGGGGGCGTCTGTGGCCCCTGCTCGTCCCCACGAGGCTGAATCCTGCCGCCCACTCTGCAGCCCTCAGGAGGGAGCTGGTCCTGCTTCTGCCATCGTCTCCAAAGTCCTTCCAGCAGCTCCCCAGGAAGGGGTGAGGCAAGGGTCCGGTGGAGCTCAGCTTGGAGCTGTGGGTGGAGCCATTACGTGCAGACAGAAGGCAGCCCGGCGAAGGGCGCCCCTGACGGACACTGAGAGGCGCCTCGAGGAGGAGGAGGAAAACGGGTGCGGGGAGGAGATGGTGAGGCGCCCCGGAGGGCCCGGCCCGCCCTCCGCACCAGGCTCAGAAACTTCTGCAAAGCTGGCCCCGGCGGTGGGCCCTGGGCTCCGAGGGGGTCGCCAGGCCCCGGGAGGCTGCGCGCCCCAGACACTGCCCTGGCCTGTTCTGGGGGCTGAGTGACCCAGGGAGAAGGGACCCCACTCTGAGAGCCCAAGAGGGCGTCAGGAGGTGAGCTCACCTGCCCTGCCTGCACCACGCCCAAGACAGGGCACAGCAGGGGCAGGGAGGTGAGCTGAGCCGGGCCAGTGATGGAGGAAACGGTGCCGGCCTCCCACGAGCACCCGAGGGATTCACTTTCCGAGGTCTCGGAGGCCCCGCGGAGGCCCTGTCATGTGGGGCGACCCCAGATGGACCTGGCTCTGAGCCTCAGCTCCTTCACGCCCAGGACTGGCCTGGAGCCTCGGTTTCCCCAGCAGACGCACAGGGGCCTCAGCTCTCCCCGCGGTTCTTGCTCGAAGCTCCGTGCAGGCTGTTGAGGGTCCACTTACTCGGCAGGGCCTCGGCGGGCTGGCCCTCGCCGGCGGGGCCGGGGGCCGCGAAGGTCTCAGCCACCATGCGCTCGACGGGCGTGAGGACGGGGCCGGGGGCCCGGGGGCGCTCGGCCAGCTTCCTGCGCACCACCCCTCGCAGGTCCCGCCACTTGTGCTTGACGTCGCCCAGGTCGCGGCGGCAGTAGCCCAGCGCGTTCACCGCCTGCAGGATGCGGCTCCACACGCGGTGCTTCCGGGCGGGTGGGCCCCGCAGAGCCCCGAACAGCAGCGGGTAGTGGCGCGTCACCCTCTGCACCAGCACCTCGGTCTCCTGCGGGCTGAAGTTGGGCTTCCGCGTCTTGGTGCGTGAGTGGGAGCCCGGCCGCAGGGGCGCACAGCCCGGCCCGGGCAGCAGGGCCACCACGGCCGGCTCGGGGCTGGAGCTGCGCCGGCACACGGCCTTGCCGCTGCTGGACCCTGGAAAGGCACCAGAGGCTCAGGGCGGGCGGAGGCCAACAGGCGCCTGGCGGCAGATGGGACGGGCCGTGGAGAGCAGAGCCCCCGACCCCGGCTCGTGGCCCCGGGTCTCCACTGCACCCCGTAGAGGGGACGGTGGCCCCAGACCGACAACCGTCATCGCAGGGACACCCATAACAGCACGCAGCACGCAGCGGGGGCCCGTCTGGGCCCAGGTGCCCATCCCCTCTGCCGGGCCCCAACCAGGGTCACAGCAGGTGAGTCCTCGCCACCTCCCCGCCCGGGACACGGCCCCTCCCGATCAGCGATGGGGCTCAGTGACCATCCGGGTGACACCTGGGTGTCCATCTGGAGCGTAAAAGCCTCCTGCACACCCAGACGAGACGGCAGCCAGAGCGAGGGGAGGGAGGACGTGGAGACAGACGGGGCCCTGGGGAGACGGGCGGCCCCGCCCAGAGCAGGGTCCCGCAGGAACCCAGGCTCTGCAGCTGAGCGAGGGGCCTGAGGCAGCGCGGCCCGACTCTCTCCAGTCGCCCTGTTCCTGGGGGTGCAGCACACCCCGAGGAGGGCAGCCGGGCCGCCCGCTGGGGAGCAGGGCATGCATGGGCCTCAGCACCTCGCCGGCGCCCAGGCCTGAGGCGGGAGGTTACTCAGAGCCAGGGGACCCCAGTGAGGCAACGACTCAGCAGGGGAACGGGGTGAGGGTGGGGGGCAGCCCTGGGCCGTGGCTGGGTGCTGACTGCTGGCCGAGTGGCTCGGGGTGCCCCGAGCCGCCTTGCTCTTCCAGGCCAGGGGCTGTGAGTACCCCCTCCCTGACCTCCCCGCTGCCCAGGGCAGCCGGGCACTCAGGGCAGCAGCAGGAAAGCCTTAAGGCCACAGCAGGTGGCAGGCCGGGCTGGGTGGGGCCGAGGCCCTCACGTTGGGGAGACTGGGAAACAGCAGGGACGTCAGCTCCCCCCTCACAGCCCTGTAACCCACCACGTACGTTTCCTGGGAAGCGGCTCCCGGCTGCACACCCCCAGCAGTCTCCGCGGGGGGATCCACTGCAGCCCATCCCCCGCCCAGGACAGCTTGTCCTCCCCCTGGGAAGTCCCTGGCTGGGGAGGAAGGCCCGGGGCAGGGGGGCGGGGGCAGGCAGGCCAGGGCTCTTCCAAGAGCAGAACGGGTGTGCCAGCCTCTTGCGTGAAACTCCTCAGGCCCGGCCTTCCCGAGGGGCTGGGGGCGACCTGAGGAGGTGGGGAGGGAATGCGGCAGACGCCCAGACCTCCAAACCTGCCCGGGCCTTGCCGTCTGCCCACGCCTGGGGGAACGGGCAGGTGGCTGGGTGGATGGCCTGGGTACCCACCGATGGCCTCTCCTTGCTCCGACATCATGGAGGCCAAGTCCTTGATGATCTGGTTCACATCCAACAGGTCACTCTGTGGAAACAACATGGCAGCCGTTAGGTCAAGGACACGGCCACCAAGAGTGCTAAGTGAGAGGCAAGGACCAGAACAAGCCCAGGGTCACCCCGAAGTCAGGGACATTGCTGGGATCTGAAACACTGTCTCCTGACCCCGAGGCCAAACCCCATGCTGAGGATCCCAGGGCTGCGCGCTCCCTTGCCGTGTACAGAGGACCCTGGAAGGCTGCAGTCTAGTCTAGTGCAGGGCTGTGGCCCCAGCACTGTCCTGCAGGCCTGACTAAAGGGGGAAAGAGGCTGAGAGCAGAGAGCACAGTCTGCACCTCCCACAGGCCTGTCAGTCCTGCAGGCACCTCACTCCTCATTCCCTCCCGGGGGGCTCCTTGACAGAGGGTCCACTTTTCCTTCTCTGTACACTCGGCACCTAGCGTGGGCCAGCACACGTGGGTGGGTGGTGGGTGGATGGATGGATGGACGATGGATGGACGGTGGTGGGTGGGTGGATGGACGGTAGCCCCACTGCTGTCTAAAGAATGAGTAACTTTGTGAAGCTAGTGAATGGGGTAAGAAGCAGAACTGAGCCCAGGAAACTCTGGGGTACCTCCCGCCCTGCATGCCATGCTGGCCTCTTGCATCTTCCGTGCCGCCCACCTCTATCCTAACTCCACTTTGCCCAGCAACAGCACCAGTGATGCCGGTGAGGGGTGTGGCCACACCACTCACAGACCACCTGCCTGGGGTTGTGCCAGGGGCACCTCACACATGGCACCTTCACACCTGGCAGCACCTGTGAAGGGAGGTCACAGCACCCACCTGACAATGGAGGTTGTGGGGCTCGGAAAGGTGTGTGACCTCCCGGGCCTCACAGAAAGGGGGAGGGCTGGGATGGGCACCGATGCCCGCTGACTTGAAGCCCTCTCCCTGCAGGAGACGGCTCCTCCACCGGCCAGCCAGGTGACCCTGCGCAAAGCCATTCACCTTGGAGCCAGGTTCCCCCACCTACCACTGGGCAAATCCAAACCTCCTCCTCCCTCAGTGCCCAGCGCGTGGCCAGGGTAGAGCCAGAGGGAAGGTTCCTTCACGCCCGTGAGACGGCGGGGAGGGTTCACAGCCCGCCCCTGCCCCTGCCACCCTGCAGCTCATGCGGAGCCTGGACTGACTTCCACGAGGGTCATTTCACCCCACGGCAAAATATTACAAGGAGACTCATCCCCTTTTTAGGAGTGCTCTGGGAGATGAAGCAATTAGCCTGATCTTAAACCAACACGTACTATCAACTGCAATTCCACCACGGGGCTCACACACGGCGGAGGCGGCGGCTCTGCTGGGACGGGGCCCACGGCCGGGAAGGTGGTGGTGAGCGTGGGGCCTCGAGTGGCCTTGGCCTGGGCCCATTTCCGGGATCCGCATCCCCACGGCCCTCCCTGGCTGAGGCCACTTGGGGGGAGGCCAAGCTTAGGCGCCACCCTAAGGTCCAGACCTCAAGGTCACACGTGACAGCCGCGGGCTCAGCCAGGCCTCAGGCAGACAGACACACCTCTTCACACTTCCAGGTTCCCGTCCCAAGGCCACCAGACCACCAGCCTTGACCTCGGCCCCTGAGCTTGCCCGGTGGGCCGTGGACAGAAGTCTCTCTCGCACAAGGCTGGCCTGGGGGCCCTGAGCCTGACCGTGGGTGCACTTGGACTCGGGGGCTCAGAGGAGCTTTTCTAGGGCACACAGCCTCCCATGCTGTGTGAGGGCACCGCTGGTACCCCCACTTCACAGACGGGGAAATCGTCACCAGAGGTTAAGGGACTTGCCCCGGGACACGCAGCTGGGGAATACCGGCACCCGCGTTCACGCCTGCCCGGGCCCCCTTCCCTGGGTCACCGCTGGAAGCGGGGCAGCCCCGGCAGTCGGGACACCTGATCAGCACCCAGGGGTGGCAGGTGCTCCCAGGGACGTCTGGTGCCACAGCCACTGGCACCGGCAGACTTAACGTGCACGCGCTGGACCCCTTCCCGTGGGCACAGGGATGGAGCCTCGCAAGGGAGAGGACAGGGAGGGGGTGGCTGAGCAGGGGCCTGGGAGCGAGCCCACCGCCCCTGGAGCACGAGCAGCCGTGCGTCGCCGCGGCCTGGCCTCGGCAGGACACACGGCTGCTGCAGCAGCACTGACCCCGAGAACCCAGGACAGCCCGGGTGGAACACGGGGTCCCCGGTCCGGCTCACGTTCTGGGCTTCAGGAGAGGCCCCCACAGAGATGCAGCAGCCAACGCAAGCCCCCAAACGCTGCAAACACGCAGGCGCAGGGGCTGCCGACCAGCTCTGCACACGGCCGTCTCCACCAGGGCCTTGTCTCCTCCCCACGCGACCTTTCTGTAGCGAGCAGCCCTCCAAACACGGTCGGGGCTGTGGCCAAGGACGCCGGCCCGGAGCGGCAATGACCCGGTCCGCTGGCGTGAGCTGAGACGCACCCAGAGCGCCAGGCACACAGGCCAGCAGCACCGAGGAGGCTGAGCCTCACACAGGCGACCCGCCCGGACTGCGCTCCAAGGGCACCCGCATCTCATCCTCCAGAAACTCATCATCACGGCTGCCTCCTGGGAGGTCTCCACTCGCTGGGGTCTGGGGAGTCGATGTAACCTTTGACACGGACACCCTCCTTCATTCCCAGCTTCCCTCTTTTTAAGACGCCTGAGACTCCGGCCGCTGACCGTCGCCACCGCTCGGCTGGCGTTGAGGAGCGCCTCCAGCCCCACGTCTTCTGCAGACTGTCCTGGGGCCCTGCTTCGCCCTCAGACCCATGACCCTCCGAGCTGTTCGGCGATGAATAAACCCCTCGCTTGGAAGAGACGCTCAGGCTGGGCTCCTGGCGACGCTCCGTGCTCCAGGGACGGCTTTCTGCAGAGACCCTTCCCCACGTGACGTAGACCTGACTCGCCCAGGACGAGGCTGGGCCCGGACCCCTAATTCCCTCTCTGCCTCACACAAGATGAACCGAACCACTCATCCCGCGACCCGCTGGGGCAGGAGGCGTGCTGGCCAAGTGTCAGCCCAGCTCCTTTCCATGGCCTGCGCCCCCCGCGGATGCCCCAGCCCAGCCCCTCCGGCTCGGCGCACTCCCTTGCAGACGAGAAGCCAGTCCCGACTCCCAGGTGTTTGCACGTCATACAGCACAGCGTCCTCCTCGCTCAAGAGCCCCCCACTCCCTGGAACAATCCTTCTGAATAAAGATCTTACCCACTCAAAAAAGAAGGAAGCCGCGTGGGGGGGATAAGAGGAGCGAAGGTGTCCAGGGCCACCCGCTCCAGCGGGTCTCCACCAGCTTGGTGGCCAAGGGAGCGAGGATGGGAGCAGGGGACACTGCCCCAGCACCAGGCTGACCCCCGACCTCGGGCCACCGTGAGGGGCTCAGCAGGGTGCGCCCCCCCCCCACCACGCAGAACCAGACGGACCACGGGAAAAGGGTGGCAGGCGAGCCTGGGGCCACAGACCCCTCCTGGACTCCCAGGCAGAAGCCTCCTATGTGACCTCAGAGAACGGACCAGACTGGCTCCGAGGGGCTGCTCAGAGCATGGGGACCCCAGGATCCCAGCTCCCAGCCAGATGAGCCTGTGGGCACACAGCCTCCAGCCCCCCTGCAAGGTCTGGGGCAGGGAGCCCCACGCGCACGTCCCTAGTAATGTGGAGCAGGTGTGACCCTGGCTGCCCGGGGTCTGCGGTCCCCACCCCAGCCCCAGGCCTCTGGCCGGTGGAGGAGTTTGTGGGCTAGCACCTCCTCCTCGTCCAGGATCACTCACGGGTGCTGGGACGTGCTAGCTGGGGGTAGACCTGATGACGGGCCAGGAGAGGGAGGGGCCCAGGGGAGGGGGCAGCACACAGAGCGGCAGTATCTGGGCACAGGCGACCGGCACGGATGGCTGTCCCTCCGGTCACCGTGCTGGGCACCTGAGCAGGCCTGGGCTCCCGATGGAGGATGCCAAGGGCAAATGAGGGGGCTGTGCCAGAGATCTGGGCCCCACCAGGAGCTGGGGTAGGAGCCGAGCTCCAGGCAGAAGTCCAGGACTCAGTCCCCGGGGTGTGACCTCAAGGCCTGGCTGGTCACAGGGGCCATGCTGGGAGCCCAGAAGCCCCCCAGGGCTGCCCTAGGATGGAGCCCCCGGGGCAGCCCCAGCCACGACGCACGAGGGCGGCACTGGGAGCCATGTGCCCAGGCGTGGGCACCAGAGAGCGGGAGAGACTATAAAGCACCTTAACTTAGTAAATGTTTAAAGCAGGCAATTATTTTCCTGATGGCTTCTAAAACTAGAACTCATTAAAAGCTCTCACGGAATCTTCTCTCTTTTTACTGGCGCTGAGGAATAACAACCTTGCATAGGACATAATAAAACCTCGTGTGTGTGTGTGTGTGTGTGTGTGTGTGTGTGTGTGTGTCCTCCACCTTTAAGAGCAAAAGGAAAGAAAATGCCGCTGCACTTTTCTCTATCACGCAATCTCTTCTCGTAATTAGGATCTTGGCAACCATCCACCTACAGAGACGCGGTCCCAGTTCACGGAATAGCCAAACTTTATTTATCGATTTATTCCCATGTTTATAGCTAGATATTGGCCAGATCAACAACCCCCCACCCTCTGGCCGCACAATGCCAGCTACGGGCAGGGTGGCTGAGGCCCCACACGCTCTGCTCAGCCTGGAGGCCCTTCCTGGCCCCTCTCTACCCTAGCCTGCTCCCTCCTCGGCCTGCCAGGTAGCCATGGCAACAGAGCAGCTGGTGAGCACAGAGCTCTGCACCTGGGTCAGGTGACACAGCAGCTCAGGAGGGGAACAGGTAGCGCCAGGCCTCACAGGTGAGATCAGGTGAGCTGGGCTTGGCACAAGGAGCCGGTGAAGACATGGCAGCACAGGCCGCGGGCAGAGCTGGCTGGGAGGCAACAGGTGAGTCGGCCAGACCCATGCCTGGCAAGCCCGTTCCATGCTGGCAGTGGCTGGGGGCACGTGCCCGTCTCATTCGAACTCCTCCCGACCCCCTGGGGAGACCAGGCACCGCCCTGCCCTCCAGACAGGAGGAGCCCACCTCAACCAGAGTTCAGAGACCGGCCATGGGCAGGCGGAGCTGGGCCTCGTGGGCTGGCTCCTGGGCTCCGCCAACCCCTCGTGGGGCGATCTCAGTGCCCTGCTGCAACCTCCTCATCTGGGGAAGGTGTCAGAGCATCACGGTCGGGATAGCCCCGCTCTCGAGTCAGGCGGCTGGGCACCAGTCCCGGCTCTGCCACACACAAGCCGTGCGGCCTGTGGCCCGGCCAGGTGATGACTCCGCCAAGGCTCCACCTCATCTCTGGTCAAGCTGGAGCGCCGCGCTGCTCACGTTCACAGGGCTTTTGTGTGGGCTGACGAGAAGCTGCGTGTAAATAAAGGCAGCAGAGCCCTTTATTAAAACACAAATC
The DNA here is from genome assembly GCF_937001465.1 of Orcinus orca. Taxonomy (NCBI): domain Eukaryota; kingdom Metazoa; phylum Chordata; class Mammalia; order Artiodactyla; family Delphinidae; genus Orcinus; species Orcinus orca. Next base: position 85,768,974 of record NC_064575.1, read on the forward strand.
TTCTGCGGAGTCCCAACACGTACAACTTTTCACCCATTCACCTGCCATCCACTCAACCCTGTCCATCTACCCACCCATCCCCCACCCATGCCCCTACCATCCATCTACCCACCCACCCCTCCATCCCCCATCCCCTTGATTGTTCCAGAGAGAGTCACTGAGTGCCCAGACAGTGTCGTGCACCCTCTGGGGCGCCAGGACTAAAACAGACGAAAATCCCTGCCTCCATGGGGCTTACGTTCTCCTGGAAGAAGAGAAATAATAACGAGGTAAGTAATTAAGTGGTATGTTAGACAATGCAGAGGACAACTGAAATTTTAGACAGGCAACATCTAAGTCAAAACCTGAAAATAAAAGGAAACAAGTTGCTGGAGTGTCTGGAGGAACAAGGGTCCAGGCTCGGGACAGGGGTGGGGCTGGAGGGACGCACTGGCCCGGTCCTGGCGCTGCGACCTCGGCCGCACTCAGGGAGGAGGGACAGGGCAGCCCACTTCGGGGGCAACGAGGAGCCCAGGTCTGGGAGGTGGGACCAAACTGCCCCCAGGCTGGAGAGGGCCGCCCCACCGAGAACCTGGGAGGACGTGGGCCCAGAGCTGGCCAGGGGGCAGCAGGAGCACGGGGGTGTGGAGGCACCCCTGGCAGAGGCGAGGGGCAGCCGTGCAGGGACAAAGCAGGGGTCACCCGTTAGCACTTGGGCAGCAGGGAGGGCCCTGAGGGTCCATGAAGACCACCGGCCGCAGCTATAGGGACAGCAGGCAAGCCACTGGCCAGAGGGAGACTGGGGCTCTGAGGGCGGCCTTGTCTCCAGAAGAGGAAGCTCTGGAGGCCTTGCCTCCGCCCTCTGGGAGGATGGGCTCCCGGGAAAGGGGCCCCGGCGGAGGGCTGGGCACTTGAGGGAGTGTGGTGGGGACCTGCAGGCACCCCTCCTGCCCCTCGGGAGAGGCCTCGCCCTGTCTCCCAGCCCCCAGCTCAGGCTGCAGCCCCAGGGGTCACCACAGTGGCACCCAGGGATGCCCCACATTCCAGTCCGCCAAGCACCCCGCAGCCCATTATCTGAGAGTCCCCCATTTCTGATCACCCCACAGGACTAAGAAACAGGCTCAGAGAGGGGACCTGAGGCTGGAAGGGATGCGAGGCGGGGCCCGCTGGGAGAGCCGGCTCTCCCCAGGCTGGCCACAGCCTTGCTGTGTGTCTGAAGGGACCCCAGCCCTTCTTTCGGGACCCCACATGCTCAGTTACAGAAGGCACAGGGTGGAGGGTTCACGGCCACTGAGAATGGGCAGTGGGCACCCAGCCCTGCAGGCCAGACTCCAGAGGAGGGAGGGCCGAGGCCCTGGAGGACGCAGGGCTCTGGCACAGCTGCAGGTGGAGATACAGGCCGTCGAGGGGCAGAGGACAGGCCTGGGGACAGAGCTGCCGCTGGCCGACAGTGGGGAGGGGCAGCAGCTCCTGGACACTACTTCACCGGGAGCCCAGACACCTCCTGACACCCACCGATCCCGCCGCTGCCTGCCCACTCCCAGCCTCACGCCGCTGCCTGAACCCACGTACAGCTCACACTCCATAACGAGATGGACGTTCCCTCTCCTCTCTGCTCCAAACAGGGCCACTGGCCAGGAGGCTGCGAGCCGCCACCTCTGCCCCAGCAGCACCCCTCCCCGACCCTCGGGGTCCTGGGAGGTTTGGGGCCCCTGAGGCCTGACCCACCTGGAACCAGTGTCAGGGAGGTGCCCTCAGCTGGGAAGCCAGAGACCAGCCGCCTCCAAAGCAGGGCGGGGGGAAGGAGCCCGAGAGGGGAGCCAAGGGCTGGCAGGGGGTGCATGGTGCCGCAGGTGCCCTCTCGTCGGAGGGACCCGCCCCGCAGACCAGGCTCCTGTATGCTCGGAGCTCCCCTCGGCCTGGCACGGCCCTCCTGATGCGCCCCGCCTGGGTGCGGCCAGGGCTCAGACCACCTGGGTCCCAGCCGTGTGGCGTGCCTGTGGGGAAGCGGGTACCGACCGACATCCTGGCCCCACGGGATCACGTGCCAGGGACACGTGTGCCCTGGGCTGGCGCGGCTCCCCTTCGTGACCAGCCACTCTGCCCTCTGGAGCCACGAGGTGCCCCCCTATCCAGAGGGGTCTCCTGCACTCTGGGAGCCCGCAGGCCAAGCACAGCCGTCCTTCGGGCAGGGAGCCAGCTACTGGAACCCCAGGCACACAGCTCTCCATCGCCAGGGCCGCCTCTAGAGCTCCAGGCAGAGGGCAGAGCAGGGGAGGGGCGGCAGCCAGCAGTACCCGGATCTGGGAAGGGGCTTCCGGGCGGCAGGAGCCACAGGAGCAGCAGGTGAGGCGCATTCTGGGCATCACAGGAGCCCAGGGGTGGGGGGAGGGTGTCTGCGGGGTAACAGGGAAGAGAGCAGTGGGGGCCATCTCATCGTGCCCACAAATGGGGAGCCCCCAAAGGGTCTTAAAGGACATTCTGTGCTGCCAGAGGACGGGCTGCCCGAGGAGGTTGGGTGGAGGTCTTTACGGCGCCCCCAGGGCAGGATGCCCTCACTCAATACCTAACTGAGCAGGTCCAGGGGCCACTGAGCCAGGGAAGGGCCCAGAACCACTGCGGGAGGCCCTGGCAGCCCTCAGTCTCCTGCCCACTCACCACCTGATCCCTGGCCAGCAAGCCAAGGTGCCGGTCGCCCCTGACAGCCCTCCATGGGCCATCTGAAATGGCAGGGCCCCGAGAAGGAGGCTCCTCCCTGACCCACCCATTTCACAGATGAAATGACCGAGGCGAGAGGCAGGCCCAAGGTCACCCAGCCAGTTAGTGGAGACTGGGGTCTAAAGCCAGGAAAAGGCACCCCAGGCTGGCATTTTATTTTGTCCCATGAGGTGACTCGGGGAGGGGGAGGAGAGCAGGGACAGAGACACTGAGTGGACCCATCAGCTCTACACCCTCAGCGCCAGGCTGCTCGGCGCCCAGCAGCCACCCCGGCAATGCCCATCGTGGACCAGAAAGCACAAAGAGAAGATTACGAAGGAATCGGATGTGATTAACCTGTTGTCGTGACTTTAATTCCACCTTTTGGGCCTCAGTTTCCCCATCTGTCCACACCCCCTACCCCCCACCTAACAGGTAAGTCCTTCAAGGCAGAACAGGGCCTCAAAGGGGCTCCCTGGGACCACAAGTCTCACTCCAGTAACACTGTGAACGCATAAACCCATGCAAGTCCAAAAGCCCCCCTGGAATGTGGGGGGCAGTAGGGGGGGTACGGTAAGGAGTTTCCACACGGAACCAGTCTGCAGCCTGCCAAGGTGAGAAATGCCACGTGTGTCTTCCTGAGGCTGTTCCCACAGTCCCCTTCCCAGAGCACCGGCCCACTCACCACAGCCCAGCCCCCGACAGGCCACGCAGATCTGGACAAACAAGCCCCAAGAAACCTAAGCAGCGGGGTTCTGGCCGTCTCTGCTGCTGAGACTGAGTCTCGGCACCTTCCCAACAAGTCCTGTTAGAGATGTGCTGTCACCAGGACAGATGCAAACCTGGGGGAGGGCTTTTTAAACGCTAATGACAATTTTCGTTTGTCTTTCCCACCTCCAAAGACCCTGAAGTGGGGGAGGGAGGGAGGGTTGCAGGGAGGTGTGGTGCCCAAGACCAGTGATGCTGACTCCCCGTCCCACGCCATCACCCTCTGGCCAGCACCTGCTTCGTACCCACACCACCCACGCTGCAGATGAGGAAACAAGCTAGTCAGTGAGGCTGGCCTCAGGCCCCGCCCACGGCCCCCCAGGAAGCTCCAGCCTGGCTCTGAGGGCCACAGACAAGACATTGAATTCAGGCTGGCCCTGCATCAACCGAGGTCCTGGTCGGCCCAGAGCCCCACTCCTCTCCCACCAGCCTGTGCCCCTCCATCTTGGCTAAATGACAGCAGTGGCCTCCACATGGGGCCCCCTCACCCCCGGTAAAGCCCACCCCCTGCCTGTACTCACCACTCGCACGAGGAGGGGCTGGCGGTACCTGGGCCCTCTGCTCCCCTGAACCCCGGCGGGGGGCCTCTGCGTGAGCACAGAGCTGTGCATCTGGCCCCTACCTCAACCTGGCGGCCACGAGAGGCTGTCCAAAGCACTGGCTGAGCCCCTGAGCAAACCCCACGACCTCCTGGGGCTTTGCCCTCAGAGCGGAGGGCCCACCTGCTCAGGAGCTCCCAGCACTTCCTGGGGGGCAGCCCTCACCCCACTCACATCCTCAGGCCCTGGGCCCTGCTGGGGAGCCTGCACCTCTGCTCCCTATGTGCCGGACCAAGGCCAAGTCTGTCCGTCCTAAGCAGCCGCTTCATTCCACCTCACACAGGCAGTGCAGACCCCCGGGTGTGCCCGAGGGGCTGTCGGGGGCTCCCCCTAAGAGGGCTTCAGCTCTCGAGCTGCAGGAAGAAGCGGGTCCCTCTCTGCTCAGGCCTGCCGGCACCCGGAGCTGTCAGGGCGATGGCTCCTAATTTGTTCTCAGCTTCCCTGGGAAAGCAGGTCTCACTGTGCCAACGGCAGGATAAAAACATCTCTGTGTGTCCGGTCCTTTCTGGACCGTCTCGGCAAGAGGAAGAGGGCTGCCTTCCGAGACACGGCCCCCGTGTGGCCGCCTTCCTCTCTGGGCAGCGAGGTCCGGTGGGGGGAGGCGGGCCTCCGACGGGGGCTGAAGAATTAAGCACCCCCCACCAGGCCAAAGTGTGGGCGGGGGGCCGAACCCCGCCTCTCGGGGCGCCCACCTCCTTCAAGAGTGTAGGACCTGCTCATTGCAGGCACGGTAACAGAGCCTGGGCCAGTGGCTCAGTTTACCAACTTGCCCAAGTCTCTTTTTCTAAAAGAATCTGCTTTTAGGGAAATTTTGTTCCAGAAACCCAGCTCCTGAGAGCTTCGGGGCAGGCAGGCCCCCCAACTCCGCCGCCGGCAGGCAAAACCGAGGCCCAGAGGGAGGAGGGGACACACACTCAGAGGCTCAGGGCCCACCACCAAGAGAACCAGGCGGCCCAACAGCTACATTCTACATGCACTTCCCACGTCAGGAGGCCCCCTCGCACACTCACTGGCACACCTGCCCCTGCACCTGCACATCCACCCACATACTGGCACACCCACTCAGGCACCTGCTCCCACAGGTCCATCTCAGGGAACTGCACACCTCTGGCAGTTGTCACAGGTCATCCATGGCCAGCAAAACATCTGGCAGCACGTATTACACACGTGCAAACTTGAGAAGAACAAAGAACTAGCAGCCCCCCACACCCCATGGTCGGACACTGACACCACCACCGCCACCTGCTGGCAGCCGCCCCAAATTACAGGTTCAGTTCTCTCGGCAGTTCACTCAACCACTCAAAAACTATCAACTGGAACTAAGTGCTCTGGGCGCTGAATGGCCTCATCAGAGCGAAATGGCTTCCTGGAAACCTAAGCGTGCAGTGAAGGAAGCAGCCACGGAGACTGGCACGTGCCACCACGTGGCCAGAGGGCTGAGTCCACTAGGAAAACGCGGCGGGCAGGGCGATGAGACACAGGGTGAGACTCTGTTGGGTTCCCTGGACTCCCTCTCTCCACCGGGCGGCCCAGGTGGCCAAGCTCAGGCAATGCCCTGGGAGCCCAGGTCCAGCTCCTCTGGGCTTGGGCAGGGGGCGGGCCTCAGTCTGCTGGTCACAGAGCAGTGGCACCACCAAAGGGCCGGCCCAGTCTCCACTGCTGGAGTGCCGAGAGCCGCCACGGCAGCCGGGGACACCCATGGGCACACACACACGCATGCACGCGTGCGCACGCCAGCCCGCACCTCGATCTGCAGGATGGCCTCCTCACGCAGCCGGATGGCCTCCAGGTCCTCCTCGGTGATCTCCGGAAGCAGCGCCTGCCCCTGGGCCTGCCACACGCCGTCGCCCCCGTTAAAGATCTTCTCGTCCTCGGACAGCTCGGCAAATGGGGCCTGGGGACTCTGCCGAGACACAGACCAAGGTTACCCGCACGCACAGCCCGCTGCCACCAGGCCGAGCTCTCGGCAGGCACCCAGGAGCCCCCAGCCTGCAGCCCTGAAGGGGCGGGGGGGGCGGGCTCCACCCTGTCACTCGAGGGACGTCCCCACAGGGTCCCGGGTGCTGGGGCTGCCGTAGATGGTGGGCAGACACTGGGCCCTGTGGCCGTCCCAGGCCTGGCTGCGGGGAGCACTCGGCAGGACCCCACAGCCCCCCAGAGCCAGGGCCACACAGAAGACCCTGCAGAGCACAGCCGCCACGTTCCCAGCTCTTGAGGGGTCACAAGCCTCTTCATGAGCCCCCAGGAAATGTCCCTACAAGCACACAAACCCCAGCTATTCGTCGGGGGGCTGTGGCCCCCCTGGGAAGCCCATCCCAGAGCTGGTTACAGACCAAGTGCAGCTGCCGGGCAGGGGCCGTGGAAACCGAAGCATGGACGTCACCCAGTAGGGCACAGACCCGCCCCAGCTGGGACCAGATCACGGGGAAGGAAAGCCTGAGGGGGGTTTTCAAGTTGTCTTATCCTTTACTGATTCCTTGAATTCACCAAATTTTCGAATGCAATAAACTAGCAGCTTCTCCCTTTAATGAATTCTATCTGTCCCCTGAGGGAACAACCTGGGTACAAGTGAGCTGACATCCACCCCTGAGGTGCCAGTCCCGAGTGGGGAGTGGGGTGCCAGTGGGGGGCCGCGCCTACCCAATCCCCGCAGAGATGAGACAGCAGGAGCCAGGGATACCCCTCCTCCCAGAGCCATGGCTTCACACGAAGAATGCTTCCAATTTACCTGCAGATGTTCAGCAGCAAAGCCTACTGACCAGCACCCCATGGCACCCCCCCAGGAAGACAGATAACGGCACACGCACTCCCCCCAGCCCCGCTCCCCCAGGCCTGCCGTGATGACCAGAGCAAGAGGAGAAGGCACAGAGGACGGGCAGAGCCCCGGGAGGGCAGCCTGCCCACCAGTGCCCCTCACCTCCCACATGTGTCGAAGCTCCTTGGAGCAGCTGTCTCTGACGCTCCCAACATCCTTGCACGGAGCAGCCAGGAGCCCACTTTACAGATGAGGCCGCAGAGGCCGAGAGGCCAAGGAACCCAGAAGAGCCGGGAAGTGGAGCAGGGCTCCGGGCTCCCACCTGGCACAGGGAGCTCCAGGGCGAGAACCACAGACCAGGAGAGAGGACAGTGCCGGCACAATGCTGACCACACGCCCTCCTCCCGGCCCGGGGACACACTGCCCTGGAGGCAGAGGTCAGTGCTGGGCGCACAGACAGACGGGGGGACAGCTGCCGCTCTTCTTGAGTCCCTCCTACAGGTGTCTGGGCAGCGGGGACGGGGCTGAAACACAGGACTGCCGTCGCCCACGGAACGGCCCTCTGTCACATCCCCAGGACACTTGGCGTCGGTCACCTTGGAAGGAGGCTGCAGACGCTGCCACTTGCCTATTTTCTGTTTCCCCTTTGTTACAGGCCCCTGATGTCTGCCTGCAATGAAGACCACCTTCCCATGCCCTGTGCAGCTCAGGGTCACATGGCAGAGTCCTGGCCACACTGACGCCAGAGAAGTGACTCTGGGTGTGTGTGGGGGCGGGGGGCGGGTAGTCCAGGGGTCCACTCGGCTCCACAGGATGGTCTCTGTGCCTGTCCTCCCAGCAGACCCTGCTCCCTGCGGGCCCTGCCACACCGCCTACAGGAGGCCCCGCGGGTCAGCAGGAAGAGAACACAGTCTAGTGTCCACATTCTTTCCTGCACTTTGGGGCCCACGATGGCCACCGCAGGCCTGGCCTGCGGTGCAGTGGAGCGGATGGACACTGCCCACACATACTCATCTGGGCACCAAAAGCAGCAAATGGCACAAACAAGAACCTTGGGGCACTTGGACAAACGCCAGTACAGGCGGGCGCAAGGCACTGGAAAGCCACGTGTGACTGCGCCTAGGAAAGGGGACACACCGGATGCCACCCTTTCCATTGCTCAAGGCCCCACAGGGTGGGCACGCTCCCCTCGGTCACAGGGGGATGCGTCCGCACACACCCCGTCCTCCTCCCAAGGCTGGCACTCTCCCTACAGACCACACCGATACACGCAGCACCTCGTCCCCACCGTCAGCAGAGGCCTTTGAATAAATAAATACGCGGATACGTGAACACAGAATAAAAGATCCACAAATTCTGCTGACGGGCGCTCCTTGTCCAAGGCGGCAGTCACCACCTCCCTCCCCGGTGTGGGCGGGAGGAAGTGAGCAGTGCCAGGCGGGCAGCAGCGGGGTGCGGGCTGGCCCCGCGCCAGGCCGCGCGCCTCCACCGCCCCCCTTCTGCGCTTCCCAGGCCCCGCCTAGGCTGCAAAGCCAAGTCAGGTTCCGGCCCAGCACTGGCACCGTCGGGCCAGCGGCACACTCTCAGGGCCCCAGCGTTCTCTTCCACAGAACGGGAAGAGTGACCCGCGCCCAAGGCCTGTGGCCTGTGTTCACCACACAGCAGCTGTGCTGTCTGCACCCCCCCGTCCCGTCCCTTCCCCGTGCTGCCCAGCACACCCCTCACTCCCAGCAGGAGCCGCGGCATCTGGTCCCCCTCGCTGATCCCATGCCCTCAGTCCAAGGCGGGGAGGGACCGAGAAAGCTCAGCTCTGCCGCTTACTAGCTGTGTGATACTGCCGAGTTCCTTACCTTCTCCAACCTCAGCCTTCGCTTCCCTAAGACGGGGCTGATACCGCCTACGTCCCAGAGTCACATAAAGAAGTGACTGGGATGCAGGAGAGGCACTGACCAGCGAGCACACGTGAAAACGAGATGCCAATGGAAAGCCCAGGTCAGGTGCCACGCAGGGCCGGCCGTCCCCGGGCAAGTGAGTTACAGGGCACAGGACACGCGTGCCTGCGGGGGACCCCAACGGTGCACCCCTCCCAGCAGCGGCTGCTCCAGAACAGGACACCCAGCCCTGAGCTGCACTGACGCCTGCCCCCCACCCACCTGACTCCATTGGCCTGGGGCACCGCCTGGACAGGGGCTCCTAAAGGCCTCCCTGGCAAACCTAACAGCCCCCGTGGGAAGAGCCCTGGCCCGCGCACCCAGGGGCACGCCCACTGCAGCTCTGCTGTAAAGCACAACGTGACCAGCAGGGGGTGGGCAGGAGCACGGGGGCGCAGCCTGCAGTGAGCACCGCGGACCAGCTGAAAGTGAGTCAGACACTACGGTGCAAAGTGACACTACGGGTGTCGCGTGAAGCATCCTGGAGTCTGGGTTTCCGTGGAAGCTCCAGAAAGCCGAAGCAAAGGGTGCCGGCCTCCCTGCAGGCGTGGGTACGGCGCCTGGCCTCCACAGGTATCGGCCGCCTTCCCCAAGCCGCTCAGGACAAGGGAGCAGGGAGGGAGAGAGGGCTGATCCCGCCGCGGCCCCCCTCCTGAAAGGATCAGAAAGCACCCTTTATTCTCCTCACAAAGCCTCAATGTGGGTCTCGAGCTCTGAAGCCAGGATTAGGATGTGCTGGCAGGGTGGGCGCTGGGGCCGCAGCGCAAGGGATAGCCGTGTGATGGCTTTCCAGCTTGCGGGGCAGCCAACAAAGGCGGCTTTCTCTTTGCTCCAAGGCCCAGGGCTTGGGTTCCGTTCCGACACGTCCATTAGAAGCCCATAGTCCAACGAGACTGCTGGGGGGCGGGCCCAGCGGTTTCCCGTGAGAAGAGAGGGAGCCCAATGGGGGTTCAGGGAGGCCAGGAGGGCGCGTGGCAGGGGCTCAGCGTGGCCCCCCACCCAGGGCCAGTGAGCAGCACCCAGGGCTCTCAGGGGCTCTGGGAAACTGTCTCGCCAATTCCAGCCCAGGGCTCTGCATGGGAAGCCCGTGACCTCGGCGGGAGGGCAAGCGTCAGAATGACAGAACGAGAGCTGGTCGCACACTTGGGAAACACAGCTTCTGCGTAGTAGCCCGAGGCTGGTCATCCACTTCTCCAAACAGCAGAAGGCTGTGTGTGTGTGAGCTGACGGAAGGCTGGAGGCTCAGTAAAGCCCAGGACACAGAACAGGCGTGACTGTCGCGATCCTTCCCTGGCACCATATTAAATAAAGGCGCTGGGGCCCAGGGGCAGGGCCAACCCGCCCTGCGCCTGGCGGGGACCACAACTAGGGTACTTCCCAGCAGACGTGGAGGTGAGGTGGTCTTTATTGCTGCTGCTGGGAGCACGGGGCTCTGGTGAACCCACACCGAGCTGGCGACGGCAATGCAGACTTCGGAGTGTTCCCAGCGCTGGACAGGCACAGCCCTGCCTTGGGACAGAGGCCAGCCCAGAAGCACCTGGCGGCTGCCCACCGCCTAGGCCTGGGTAGGAGACTGACCCAGGGCCCAGCTGAGGCTGCGGCCAACAACAGCCAAGAAGGCCGACTCCAGAGAAGCCAACCTGCCCCTGCTCACAGCCACACCCAGCACTCAGCTCAGAGGAGAGCCAGCAGGCAGCGGCCTCCCCTGCTCCTGCCAGGACCAGGACCACCGGTCCGCAGATGACGGCCCCAAAGTCCGGATCATCAATGCGGCCACATCCCCGGGCTGAATCCTGCAGTATATCCTCTCATCAACTACAGCTTGCAAAATTCCTGGAAATAATCTAATCTTTCATAACTTCTCAGAAGCACTGTTGACCACTGTCTTCCTCTTTAAGAAAAACTCTACTGAAATAGGACATCAGTAGTTGAATGCACAAATCACAAGTGTAGATCGGTGTGTGAACTGTAACAAAAGGAAGACTTCCGGGTCAAGATACGGACATTCCAGCCTCCTACTCATCATGCTGTCCCCTACCAAGGGTAGGGGCTTCTAACTCTGCCCGTTGGTTTGGTCCGGTTTTGACCTCTATCCTCTTTGGGCTCAGCGTGTGTCCGAGGTGTCACCGGGGCCTTGCTGGCCACAGCACAACCCTTCTGCTGCCACAGTCTCCCATTTACGGACTCAGCACAAATGCTGTCCATCCCACCGCAGGCTGGCTCTCTCCCAGGTGTCTGCTGCTGTATGTCACGTGTGCTCAGCGTTCTTCTATGTGACTTTTCACTGGGTATACATTTGAGGTGGAGCTGCAAGGCCACAGACAGGACGTTTCACTCCCCAGGTGTGTTCAGCTACCAGAGCGGGGGCACCACTCACACTCCCGTCTATTGCACAGGGTCTCCGGCTGCCCCACACCCTGCCGGCACTCGGCGCGCTCCTGCATTTTCATTCGTTCTTTTTAGTCGTGTTGGTGGGTGTGAGGTGTGCAGAGATGCAGCATCGTGGGTTAACTCTGCCTGCTTCTAATGACACGTGCTGAGCACACACCCATGTGCTGACCAGCCATGCTGACGTCCCTTTTGAACGTGCATGCCCAAGGTGTTTGCCCTTTTACGTTTTTGAATTGAGTTGTTTGTCTTTTTCCTACTGATTTGTAAGAGATCTTTACATATTATGAAGTCCTTTCAGATACGTGATGTGCAAATGCCTTCTCTCACTGTGTGGGTCACCTCTTCGCTCTCTGAGGGTTGTACAGACCGTAACAAAGTCAAGTTTATCACTTTTTCTTTATAGTAAGTACATCTTCATCTGTGTGCGAGGAAGACAGCCTCCTATGGTAGCCTCTAGAAGCTTCACTGCCTTACACTCACGTTCAGATGTGTGATCCAGGGAAGTGTTCTGAGCCTGGGTGAACCGGGGTGAAGGAGCTGTTGTGCCAGCAGTGCTCCAGCCCCCTCCCAGCCACACAGCGATGGCCCTGGGCCCGCAGCACTTCCTGGCTGAGAGGGTACTCACAGCCTGAGCTGGCTTGTCGCCTCGTGTGGACATCCTGCCCTGCACACCGCTCCTCAGTCACTCTGACACCAAGATGAAGTGGGCGGGGTGTTCGGACCTGTACTTGCCGTGTGCTCAACAGGACCTTTCCCAGCTCAACCGTCAGCCAATCAGCATCAAGTCCTGTGCAAATCCTGTGCCTCCCACAAACCAGGTAATCACGTATGTGTGAGTCTGCATCTATATGCGACTCTGATCCCACTGGTCTGTTTGCTTAGCCTTCAACAAATACCACACTGTTCCAATTTCTATTGCTTTATATTGTGTTCTGATACCTGGGAATGTAAACCCTCAGTTCTGTTCTTCAAAATTGTCTTCATTATTCGGGGGTCTTTGTATTTCCATATAGATTTTATGATCAGTTTGACAATTTACACACGTGTCATATACAAACACATATTCAAAACCTGCTAGGATTTTTATTTGGATTGTATTGAACCTACAGAACCACTTGGTGAGAACTGACATCTTTATACATCAAAGTTTCCAATCTACAAATATGGTGTGCCCCCCATTATTTCATCTTCTGTAATTTCTCTCGGTAATGTTTTATAGTTTTCTATATAGAAGCTTCAACACCTGGTCGTGGATGTCTTTCTGGTTTTGATGCTATTATAAATGTTATCACTTTTTAAGTGATTGTCTTTTGCTGGCACACACAATGTTTTCTAACATGGTAACAGAAATCCTGTTACATTCATTTACGAACTCTCAAGTTTCATCAGATTCATTCACATTTTCTAGTTACACAATCATGTTGTCTGTGATGGCGTTTTAAACCTTCCCAATTTTAAACCTTTTATTTCTTTTTCATCTCTTATCGCACTGGATATGCCCTCAGTGCAATGGAGAATAGAAGCAATAATACTGGACACCATGTCTCCTCCTCACTCTCAGGAGAAAAGATTTTAATATCTCACCAGTGAGTGTGCTGCTGTTAGACTTTTGAAGGTACCCTTTATCAGATTAAAGGCATTCCTATCTACTCCTAGTTTGCGGAAAGTTTTGAGTCCCCCTAAGTGGGTACTGAATTTTACCAAATGCTCTTCCGTGTCTATGGAGATGATCAAATAGATTTTCTTTCTTACTGAATTAACATGGTAAATTACTCTGATTATTTCTTAATGTAAACCAACCTTGCATCCCTAGAATAAATCCTACTTTATAATGATGTATTACCTTTATATATATCGCTAGACTTAGCTTACTAACATTTTGGTTAGGATTTTTGCTTCTATGCTCATGAGACAGCACGTTATTTTCCATTTACTAGCCTCATAAAGCAAGGTGGGATGTATACCCTCTTTTTATATTCTATATAAGAGTTTGTGTAAACTGGTATTATTTATTCCTCAAATATTTGGGAGAATTCATCAGTAAAGCCATCTAGTCTGAAGTTTTATTGCTAGGATGCTTGTTAATTATGGATTTCATTTCTTTAATAAATACTGGACTTTCCAGATTTTTTACACATCCTGGGAGGTTACACCTTTCTTTAAAAACTTGTACTTCATGTAAGTTGTCAAATTTATGGGTATGAAGTTGCTAACAGTATCTTATTACTTTTTTTTTTAGTTTTTAGAAGCTATAATGATATAGCCATTTTCATTACTGATGCTAGTAATTTGTATTTTCTCTCTGTATCTTGATTAACCTTGTAGGATTTAACAATTTTATTAATCGTTCTAAAGAACCAATCTTTGGCTTTGTTGAATTTGTCTATTGTACATCTATTTTATTTTTCACTGGTTTCTGCTTTTTCCTACATATTTTCTTTGGATTTAATTTTTTGTTGTTTTTCTAGCCATTTGAGATTGAGAATTAGATCACTAATTTTCACACGTGCTTCTTTTCTAATATATGTGTTTAAAGTTATAAACTTCCCTCTAAGCACTGCTTTAGTTGCAACCCATAAGCTTTGATTTGTTGCATTTTCATTTTTGTTCAGTTCAAGATTATTTCTAATTTCTACTAGGGTTTCTTCTTTGATCCATGGGTTATTTCAAATTATATTATTTAAATTCTCAACCCCTGGTGCTGAGAATTTTGTTACCAGATTCTAGTTTAATTGCACTCTGGTTAGAGACCATATTCAGTATTATGTCATTTAGAATCTGCTGAGACTTGCTTTACCATCCAGCATATGCATTATGTGTATATTCTCTTAGTGTCATAAATATCAATTAGGTCAGTGTATTAATCAGTAGTATTGCTTGAATATTTTATATCCTTCCTGAATTTTTTCAATTTATTTTATTAGTCATTTAGAGTGGTGTGTCATAATTTCCGACTGTGATCGTGGATTTACAAGCTTTCCTTTTACTACTATCAGTTTTGCTTTATATTTCTATTTTTGAGGGTATATTGTTAGGTACATATAAATTTAAAATTATGTCTTCCATTTGAATTAACTTTTTATCCTTACAAAATATACCTCTGTATGCCCACTAAGAATTCTTCATGTGAAGTCTACTTATTCTGATATTAATATGGCTATACCAGCTTTCTTTAGCTTTTGGTTGCACAGTATATTTTTTTCCATATTTTTACTTTCAACATTTTTCTGGATTTATATTTAAGGTTTGACTCTTCTGAGCACTACACAGCTTTTTTCTTTTAACCAAGTCTGACCATCTGTGCCTTTTAATTGGAAGGGTTAGTCCATTTTAGCTTAGCATAAGTGGTATAAATCAACCATCTTACAATTTATTTCCTATTTTTTCCTGTTTTGTGTTGATTCTTTTTTTTTTTTTGCTTTTAAATTAAGCATTTCTTTTATTATTTCATAGGTACCTCTCTATTTATGTTACGCTGTCTATTCTTGTATTGTCCTTTTAGTATTACCCACAATGCAATATGCATCCTTGGATTATTACAGCCTACCTTACGTTGGTATTTTTGTCTCTTCTCTGATGACGCAAGGACATTACAATACCTTAACACCATTCACCTCCTTTATGTCCTCTGTGCTGTTGTTGTACAAGTATTTTCATTTGCCCCATATCTTAAGCCTCACAAGTCATTATTATTATTACTCAACAGTCAACATGGATTTAGGTGTATCCACATTTTATTGTTTTCAGTGCCCATAATTCCTTCCTCCATTACTACGCTTCCATCTGGGATTATCTTCCTTCTTCTACTTTTAGAGAGTTCTGTTGATGAATTCTCTCAGTTTTTGTTTCTCAAAATATGTTTTCATTTCACCTTTCCTTCTGAAAAATATTTTCACCAGATGTAGAATTCCAGGTTGGTAGTTATTTTCTTTCAACTGTCCTCTGGTTTCCACTGTTTCTTTTAAAAAGTCCAGTGTAAGTCTCATTGCTTTTTTAAAAATAATGTGACTTTTTCTTGGGCATCTAAGACTTTTTTTCTGGCTTTAATCTGCTTTTAAGATTTTATTTTTGTCTTTGGTTTTCAAGTTTTTATTATGATGTGACTAAGCGTAGCTTTAAGAAACAGGATAACTTTATCCTATTCATCATAGAGCTTCTTCAATCTGTAGCTTGAAGTATTTGGACAGTTTTGGAAAATTCTCAACCATTACCTCTTCAAATATTGTTTCTGTCCATTCTCTCTCTCCCCTGTTCATCTAGGACTCCAATTACACTCTTTACTGGATTTTCTATCATTCCTACTCACAGGATGGTTGGTCTAATACAAGTTGGTCCTGTACAGTAGGTAGAACTGTCAGCAAGCACTTCCCTGTATCAAGCCCATGCCAGAGACCTGAGGGTAAAATGTCAATTTCTTTTTCTATTTTAAGGATATTTAATTCATTATTTTATTTTATTTTATTTATTTTACCTACATTTTTATTGAAGTCTAGTTGATTTACAATATTGTGTTAACTTCTGCTGTACAGCAAAGTGATTCAGTTATACATGTATACATTATTTTTTATATTCTTTTCCATTATGGTTTATCATACGATATTGACCACAGTTCTCTGTGCCATACGGTAGGACCTTGGTCCTCCCCGCCCTTCCCTGGAGCCCCAGTGGCACTGGATTCTATGCTGTCCTCTAACACCCACTGGCCAGGTAAATACTCAGCACCCACCTGCTGCTTGCCAACCCTCTGTGCTGTGGGAAGCAGTGCTCTGGACTTTTCTGCAATTCTCTGTTGGATAAAGTACAAGAAAAGGGAGACGGGAAGAACAGAAAAGGTGGGGAAAAGAGAAGAAACAGTCAGATACACACAAAGTACTGGACGATGACACAGCAAAGCACACCTTCAGCTGCCCCAGGACGCTGGAAACTGGGAGCTTGGCTGGGCTTGGGGGCTGATCAGCTAGATGGCTTCCTCCCACATCCTCGGCGGGTGTGGAAGGATGGGTGATACCTGTTCTCCCACCTCCCACGGGGCTGTCATGAGGACCCTCTTGGGCAGCGCTCCAGAGGTAAACATCCCTCACTTGCACGCATGCTGTGGTCCCACCAGCCAGATCCTGGCGATTATCCAACGTCTGCAAGGTGGCCCTTCCTCTGCTTTGGGGGATGGGACTGTACCAGGCCGACCCAGAGCGGGTGCTCAGGGGACCTGCAGGGGCCTCACCTTTTGCACCACTCCATAGCTCTGGATGGCGTCTGAAAGCTGAGTTTTCAGACAGTCCAGCTGAAGACGCTCCTGCTGCAAAGAGTGGGGGGCGGCTTCAACAGGCTGCCGAGGCCTCATCTTGCCCCCGCGGCCCCTCCATCCCTGGGCACTTCAGTTCACTATGCTCCTGTGCCCCTCCCGTCCCTCCTGGCAGCACCTGCACCACAGCGTCCCCGTCCATCCATCTCCAGCCTCACGGCCGTCACCACCCCCTCTGCCATTAGAACTGGGTTCATTCCCATCTTCATCAGCCGGTGCCGTCATCTCCATCACCTCAAACACCAGCAAGGGCTCCACGGGCTCAGCCAGCATCATCGTGAACACCATCTCCACCCAAACCACAGGCATCATCAATACTGACCTCGGGGCCAGCTGCTCTAACGTGATATGCCTGTCCTGTCCCCAAAACAAACTACTCGGGTGAGAGGTGTTACAATCCCCACCTAACAGCTCAGGAGATCTTGGGCACAAGTTCTAAGTGGCCTGTTCAAGGTCACACAGGTGGTAAGGCTGCATGTCAGCCCCAGCATCAGAACTGCAGCCGGCAAACCATCCATCCTGCCCCCAGCAACTCGGCGCTCACACACGGCCTCTGTCCTGCTGGAATGGGACCTCATCTCTCGTTCGTCTCTGCACCCCAGCGTCAAGGATGAAACCCGGCACAGAGCCAGCACTCAAGGCATACTGACAAACGAGGGAATGGGCAAGCAAGCCCTGGACCCTGACACCGCCAGGCCATCAGGAGCCACAGCCCCTCCTCTCTCACCACACAGCACTAGCACCAATGGAGCCACGCCAGTCCCAGTGTCCTTGGACCAGGACGCGGACACAGGCTCCTGGTCCCCTCCTGCCCCCAGCACCTCCTGTCAGCTCCCAGGAGGGCCCTGGACACTCCCCAGACCCTGCGTCTCAAGTCCCAGAACCCAGCCCTCACTGCCACCATGCACCCCATGCAAGCCCATGGGTGAGAAGGAGCCACGGGGCACCAGCAGGCCAGGCGCGTTTCGGGAGACCAGCTTTCCAACACCTGCCCTTCCAGGGCACTTGGCAGTGTCTGGGCCTCACAGTTCCGTGTGGCTGCAGCTCTGTGGAGTCTGTTTCAGTGTCCAGGTAAGGCTCTTATAACTGGCACCATATGTATGCCCCAGGACAGACCTGAGGGCCCAAGGGGCTATTTAGTGCTTTTGAGCAAACCATCTCCAGCTCTGCAGCCCATGTGCTCCAGCACCAGCTCCAGGTGACGGGCTCAGCCTTTCTCCCTGCGAGAGCAGTGACCCACGCTGCCCAGCACCAGCTCCAGGTGACGGGCTCAGCCTTCTTCCCTGCGAGAGCAGTGACCCACGCTGCCCCCCTGGACGAGACGTCCTCCCGCAGGCCCGCACTTGTGTTCTCCCAGCATCTGACAGAGTAGGTGTGCAATAAATGTTTGTTGGTTCTCAGATGGAGGGATGGGTGGGTAGATGGCTGGGTAAGTCAGTGGACAGGCAGGTAAATGGATGGAGGGACAGATGGACAGACGGGGGGCTGGTGGGTGGGTGGATGGAAAGAAGGAAGGATATATTAGGCTAAAAGTGAGCCCTCTGAACTCCCAAGGGGGTCAACTCTGCTTTCCAGCCCTCGTGACATACACAGAGCCGGGGACATGCGTCACAAGGCCACACGTGAACAGGCCCATGAACACCAAGGCCTCAGAACCGCTGTAGACGCTGCCCTGTGCTGCGTGAACCCTGGGCGAAGGCCAGGACCAGGCGCCTGCCTCTGGTCCCGACGACCAGGCTGTGACTGTTATATCGCATGCAGAGCAGTGCCCGCCACTCCCAGCAAAGCTCTGAGTGCTTCCTCCACCTGAGACCTCGGGTGCACCCTGCCCACGCCATGCAGGGACACCTGACCCCTGATCCTAGGACGTTTTTTTCACTGTATATATATATTTTTTTAATCAAAGTGTAACTCAAGTTTTCGAGCTGGGTCTACTTTATGAGGTAAAAATCCAACTATCTTAAGTGCACAGTTCACCTTAAGTGTAAGCTTCGGTTGCACAACCAGCACCAGCACCTGGTTTTAGAACATTTCCATCACCCCCAAAGCCCTCCTGAGACCAGTCCCCAGCCCAGGCTACCACGTCTGCTTTCTGTCTCCAAAGGGACCTCCGGGCACCTCGGACGAACAGAACACACACGTGCTCCTCTCACCCCGCGGGAGCTCTGTGCTCGCCCAGGCTGAGCAGCATCAGTGGTCCACGCCCGCCCACTGCTGGATGGCGCCCGCGGGGCTCACCACGGGGCCTGAGTCTTCCTCACCAGAGGCAGGGCCTCTCTCTCAGCTTTTAGGATTTGGAGGTGGGTCTCTGCTGTTGTAGCTGCCGGCAGCCCTGGGCCACATGTAAACGAATGGGCAGCAAACAAGCTTCACTGAAGAAAACAGGCCCCTGCTCTGTAACCCGCGAGGGTTTAGCAACACTGCATGCTCTGGGCTCCCCCAACCTCTGGGGGAGCAGGTAGGGTGTGGATAACAGACAGCCGGCCAGGGCTGGAGGGCACGTGAGAGGCCAGTGGGGAGGGGCAGCGGGGACGTGGGGGCTGTGAAGGGGCCGTGGTCTGGGATGCAGTGGCCGTGACCACGCTGAGGAGGCCGACGGTGAGTGCAGTGGCAGGAAGGGCACACGTAGAGGTGGCAGGTGGGTGAGGGGCACGTAGAGCAGGGCAAGGGGACAGGGCACTCTTGCCCAGGAGGCCGGGAGCCCACGGCACCTGCACCGCTGCCCGGCCCGCGGCCCAGTGAACAGAGGAACGCGCGACCTCTGCCCCGAGCAGCCGCGTGGCCAGCATCTGTCTCCCCACCCCCGCCCCGGGCCCTGGCCCCCTCCGGCCCCCAGCGAACGTACCCGGGAGCAGCCCCGCAGGAGCTCAGCCATCTGCTTCAGGGCACTGGTGCTGGCTGCGATCGCGTGGTTGGTCTGCTGCTGCACCGTGTGCCTGGAGTGGGTGTGGAGGGGAGAGAAGACCAGGGGGCGGGCAGCAGAAAGGGGGGATGACACAGAAGGGCAGGACGGCAGGTGGCGGGCTCGCGGAGGGACGGGAAAGTGCACAGGAAAGGAGGAGTCGTGCAGGGGAAAAAGGGAACAGACGGGAAGGACGTAAAGATAGGCCCAGGGAGGGACGGACACGGGAGGGGGCAGGCGAGGCGGGGGAGGGGGGAAATAACATGACACGGTGAACTCAGGTCAGCGTCACCAGGCCCCTCACCGCCCAGCCCCCATGGACCCCATACCCAAGCCACGGGCTCGGCAGCTGCACCCCCGGGGCCCCAGCCATGAGCCCTCCCTGTGGAAAGGCCGCTGTGGGTCAGCACCGGTCGGGGCCCAGGAAGCACGGTGGCCGCACAGGTGGCCCTGGGACCACTGCTGAGGAAAGCCCAGCCTTCTCCCAGGCCTCTGGGGGCCCCGGTGAGACTCCCACCTCCAGACCCAGGAACAGGGGGAGGCCGGGCCTGGGGCCTCTCCCAGCCCCTCAGTTTATGATTCTGAGTGTGACCTTGAAGGTGCTGAAAAGACCAGCCCCTCACCGCCTGGGGCTGACCACTGCCCCTGTGGATGGAGTGACACAGGGCAGACCGTGTCCTCAGGCCTCCTGCGGGCTCACAGGCCCAAGTGAGGGAAGGGCCCTGGCCTGGCTGTGGGGCGCAGACACCAGAGACCCTCCCGACCTTCAAGCTGCAGCGCAGATGCCCCTTTGCCCCCTGTGGGACCCCCACGTGGCAGCAGCGGGCGTGGGCACCAGGCCACCCCGGGCTGAACATGGGAAGCTCCGGACAGGCCACCCACGGAGCCGGGTGCCGTCTGCCGAGGTGGACGCCCCGGGAGGCACGGGCAGGCCCCAGGCCCCGACGCTGGCCCCTGGGTCACACGGAGCTGCGGCATGCGGAAAGGGGGATGGGGGTGGCATAGGAAGGAGACTCTGCACCAGCCTAAGGGGGCGTGGGCCGAGGACGCGGTGCAGGGACCCTTTCCTCCCAGGTCGCCCGGAGGCCACAGGAAACAGCAGGGACACACGCCGCGTTTCCCCTCGGGATTTGGTCACGTGGTCGCTGGCGCCACAGAGCCCTCCCTCCTTGTCACACCTCCCACCCAGATAAGGAAATATTATGAATCCCAAATGCCAATAAATTTGACAGCTAATATGAAAAAGAAAAATTCCTTGAAAGACAAGAATTATCAAAGCTGACTCAGGAAGAAACAGAAAACCTAAACAGCTCTACACCTACTGAAGGAATTAAATTTGTTCTCGAAAACATTCCTACAGATACAGACGACTTCACCATCAAATATTTAAAGAAGTAATATCAATACTATAGAGTCCTTCAGAAAACAGACAAGAAGGGACACTTACATTTTACGCGGCCAGCATTACCCTGATACCAAAACCTAAACAAAGAATCTAAAAGCAAAGAGCAGCAAAAGTCACATGACAGAGCAGCAAAAATCCTGCACAAAATATTAGAAACTTGAATCCAACCACATACAAAAAGTCTAACATCGTCCAAGGAACGCAAGGTTGGTCTGACATCCAAAATCAATTAATGTAATCCTCATACTAACAGAACAAATTTAAAAGGGAGAAAATCATCTCAATAAACTATGCAGAAAAAGCATCCGACAAAATTCAACAAGAATTCATGACAAAAGCTCTAAGAAAACTAGAAAAGAGAAGGGAAGGTGATCAACTTGATGAAGAGAGACTGTAAAGACAAAGCAGCCTCCTGTCACTGCCAGGACAGGCGGGCGGCTCCCCCTGAACAGGCACCGGCACAGGCGTACACTTCCAGGACTGCCTACCTCCACGTGGAACTTTATAGGTTTATGACATTCTAACTATAAAAGGACACGGTTACAACACTGTAACGGGACGAAAGAGGTAAGCAGCACAGAGATTTAAAACAAAGAAGTGGAAGAGTCTCTGTCACAGACGACAGGTTCATTTATGTAGAAAAATCCTAGGGAATATGGAATCTAACGAGGGCACAGGGCACAGGTGATAAACCGAATCAGCTGTATTTCCATGTAGCGGAACCAAAAATGGGAAATGAAATTTAAGCAACGATACCTCTTACAACAGTATAAAAATATAGGGACTTCCCTGGTGGTGCAGTGGTTAAGAATTCACCTGTCAATGCAGGAGACACGGGTTCGATCCCTGGTCCAGGAAGATCCCACATGCCACAGAGCAACTAAGCCCATTAGCTACAACTACTGAGCCTGTGCTCTGGAGCCCGCGAGACATAACTACTGAGCCCGCGTGCCACAACTACTGAAGCCTACGCACCTAGAGCCTGGGCTCCACAACAAAAGAAGCCACTGCAGTGAGAAGCCTGCACACCACAATGAAGAGTAGCCCCCGCTCGGGGCAACTAGAGAAAGCCTGCGCGCAGCAACGAAGACCCAACACGGCCAAAAATAAATTAATTAATTAATTAATTTTAAAATATATACATATGAAATCATTACCATAAATTTAACAAAATACATGCAAGACCAGTGCACTAAAACCTACAAGGAACTTCTGGGAAAAAAACACCTGTAAATGAGACGAAAGCCGACCATGTTCATGGCCAGGAAGACTCAGGATCCCTGTGAGGCCAGTTCTCTTTAAACGGGTCTGCAGAGTCACTGTGACCCCATATAAAATTAGAGCAAGCTTCAAACATCAGAAAAGGACAAGCTGACTCTAAAATTTATGCTGAAATACAACCAATCGGAAGTAGCCAAGACAATTTCAGAAAAGATGAGCAGAGCTGGAGGACGTCCAGCAGGGAGGTGCGGCCGCAGGGCAGGCTTCCTGCCCGGGGCTCCTGGAAGGACCGTCCATTCACTCAGCTACTCTTGCCGGGGGGGCCCAGCAGTGCCCTGGGCTGACACCGATGAGCCTCACCTTCACTCCCCGGCCACCTCGGCCAGTCTGGGAGCCGTGCTGGGGGGCGGGACAGAGCCACTCACGGTGGCTCACAGAAATGACAAAGCCCACGCCTGTCTCACGCAAGATGAGAAAAACAGGTTCAACCTTGTGAGGTTCTCGTGAAGCTATATTTATTCAATTTGAAAGATTGTTCTTTCTCCTGAGATCAGGTCCTGCCTACTTCAGGAGTACTGAAATATCTTTATTTTTTAATATGATGGCAATAGTGGATGGTAGCGTACTTTTTTTTTTTTAATGTCCTTACTTGGCAAAATATAAAAGCTGGTGACTGTCAATGTGGAGAAAATATAGACTTGACAACTCCATGCTGTCTCAAGTCATTTAAAAATGCTAACGGCGGGCTTCCCTGGTGGCGCAGTGGTTGAGAGTCCGCCTGCCGATGCAGGGGACGCAGGTTCGTGCCCTGGTCCAGGAAGATCCCACATGCCGTGGAGCGGCTGGGCCCGTGAGCCATGGGCGCTGAGCCTGCGCGTCCAGAGCCTGTGCTCCGCAACAGGAGAGGCCACAGCAGTGAGAGGCCCGTGTACCGCAAAGAAAAAAAGAAAAATGCTAACGGTCCAGGAGGTGCACAAATTCCCCCCACATATGTGGCCATGGAAGGCTCTGGAAGGCCAGGACACACAGGCTAGGGAGCCTGGTCAGCCCCACCTGGAGGAGGGGCAGAGGGCTGGGGTTCCTGAGGGGTGGAGCGGGGCAGGAAGGCACTCAGCGAGCTGTGGACCTGGAAGCTGAGGCTGCAGGGGCGGGTGGGGAGCAGCTGGGGCCCGGGGAAGGGCCCGCTCCCCTCTCCAGACCCACATCGGTGATGGCATCCTCCAGCCCCCAGACCAGGCAGCCCAGGAAACGCGCTCAAGGGTCAGGGCTCTGAGAAGGCCACCTGTCTGACCCTGGGGACCGCACTCCGGGAGCCCAACCCAGAAACAGGCAGCAGCACAGAGACAGACTGCACGTTCCTGATGCTGAAGACGGACCAGCCCGAGAGCGGTCCCGCATCTCAGCTGAACAACCACACAGAGCTGACAGCGCCATCTGTGCCTCTGAAAGGCACATCTTCAGTGTGCGACGGGGGCACGCATAGCCCCAGCCCTAAGTGTGTCCCTAAGGACATCAGTGACTGAAACGCGACTCCACGAAACGCCTGTGGGCCTGAGAAGAGGCTGGCAGGAGGCCACCCGAGTGCCCACGAGCACGCACTGCTTTCACCATCAGGAAACAATACATGCTACTTTCAAAAAGAAACGTAAAGAATAACTTAAAGCAGAATTGCACACAAAATCTGCCGAGGGCCCTCTGTTGCCTTGCTCTGCACCCCGAGACTTGGCAGGGGTGGTCCCAGACTGCTTGGGTGGACGGAGAGAAGGAAGGAGGGGTGGGGGGACGGACGGACGAGTGGGTGGCTGGGTTCTGGCCTGTCCACTGAGAGAGGTGCAGCCTGAGCCACACGTCCAGCCCCTCCCGGGGCCTCAGAGTCTTCCTCCATGAAGGGGAACAGCCTTACCTGCCCCCTTCCTTCCCAGGGTACTTGCGGGATGCAAGGAGCCGAGGGCAGGGCTGAGCCCCGCCAGCAGGAAGCCCTACCTGCTGCCACAAGCTAATTCCAAAGCATCAGGAATCATCAGGGCAGAGAACGCTAAACCCACTGGTGACTGGCCCAGACCTCGGAGGTGCAGCCGGAGCTCTGGTGTGTGGCAGACACGTGAGGGGACAGTCAGTGAAGCAAAAAGTGTGCAAGAGACGCATGTCCCGCCACCTGAGTGCACACCTGTACACAGGTGTGTCTACATGGGTGTCACACATCTGTGTTGGGGGTGGCCCCACGTGAGCCCAGCCAGCTGTCGGGCTGGTGTGTAGATGGGCCGGCATGCGAGTGGGTGCAGGGCACATCCGTGTACACCCACACGCACCACACGCACACTCACAGGCTGTCCCGCAGCTCCTGCGTGCCACTTGGCGTCCCCAGGGACCGGAGGCTCTGCTCCAAGAAGGCCACTGCCGAGAGAAGGGGGCAGGAGTCAGGGGCAGCGGGGCTCCACCACGCAGTCCCCACCCTCCAGGATGCACCCCCAGCCTGCCTCTGTGCAGGGACGTGGGTGCCGAGACCCCACAGCAGGGCCCCAGGGCAGCCCTCTCCCCAGCTGTCCAGAGACAGAGGCCCTGAGTGGGGCTCAGGGACCCTGGGGAGCTGCCCCAGTGGGCCTCGCCCTGGCTCTGGGGAGGGAGGGGCTTCTCTCCCCCGCTGGTCAGCGCTCTCTGACCTGGGAGAGCTCAGAGTTCAGGGCAAACGCGAGCTCCCACCCACGAGGGTACAGGGAGCCCGGGCCACCCTGTGCCCATGCCCCCGTGTCCTGAGGGAGTGGAGGACAAGCCCTGTCCTCGTGGGCTGTGGCTCTCGCCCTGACCCCTAGCCTCGGTGACCTGTGAGGGGGCGGCCCTGCCAGTCTGAGGGAGGCTCTGACACGCTCCTCCCCAGGGGGCCCATCCAGGTCCCAGGTGTGCGACGGGGGAGGGAGGAACGGGCCCAAGAGGGCACCTGCCGAGGACACAGCCCAGCCTGAGCCCAAAGCACTGGGCTCATGCCCTGCCCCCACCTCGCTGTCCTGCGTCAGCAGGGCCTGGGCCACAGGGCACCCTAGTGCGGGAGGCCACCACCCCGAACCTCCCGCAGTGCACTCCGCGGCCCGGGCCAGGGCAGGGTGAGGCCAGGGCACTGACTCACCATTGGAGTTGATTCGGAAGACGCTGGCCGACGTCTCCTGGAACAGTTCCTGGAGGTCACTCAGGTCCATCTCGGTGGCTGTGAGGAGACAGGAGGGGGAGGTCACATCTTCACTGCGCAGCCTGAAGGCGGATCCCTGGGTGGATCCCAGGGCCACCATGCTTGGGCAGAGCCACCCCCTCCCAGCTGTGTCCCCTCGGGGTCCAGCAGAGCCTCAGAGACAGAACAGGAGCCGCAATGCTCAGTGGGGGCCGAAGAGAAGGGCAAAGGGGGCAGCTCCTCGGGCCAAGCCCCCACTGCTGGGCACAGCCCAGGGCAACGGCAGCCTCAGAAACTGCGGAAGTCAGGAAACCCCGCAATGACATCTTTAAGCACTGAAAAGAAAGGAAAAAAAAATCAGTCAACCAGAACTCTGTACCCAGTGGAGATATATTTCAAAACTAGAGGCAAAATAAAGACTGATTCTCAGACAGAAAAAAGCTGAGAGAAGCTCTTTCAGCCAGAGATGCAGGACAGGAAATGTTGAAAGCAGCTCAGGAGGGCAAAAGACGCTTGGATCGGCCGGAGGGGCTGAAGACCGCAGTGGGCGAGCGTGCGGGCAAGCGAAGACATCCTGTCTCGCTCTTGACCTAGTTCAGAGTCAGATCATCGGAGCCAAACGAGCACCAACGGCGTTAGACATGACGTATGTGCGGGGTGCAGGGGCGCAGACGGGAGTCCTGTAAGGAGCTCACACACCAGGAGGAGGCGAGGCTGTTCCTCGAGGGAAGGCCACGGACGCTAAAGACGCTGGTTACACACTCCAAGCAAAGCCACTCAAAACTAGAACACCCCTAAGCCAACAGCGGAGGGAACACAGAGCACTCACCCCACTCGGTCACTCCAAAGAAAGAAGGCACAGCGGAGGTAACACAGAGCACTGCACCACGCTCAGTCACGCCAGAGAAAGAAGGCACAGCGGAGGTAACACAGAGCACTGCACCACACTCAGTCACGCCAAAGGAAGAAGGCAGAGAGAAGAAGGACGAGGGGTCACAGGGAAACAAAGGAAGCAACTATCGACGTGGCAGATTTACCCCAAACACACACGTTTTGACACGAGAGAGAACCCATCTAAGGCAGGGTCATGCATCACAGCCCACGCATGACCAGTAAAGACCACGCTGGAGTGTGGATTCAGAACATCTCTGTCATCACCGGAAGCTCAGGGTGAACTGCTGCCACCACTCAATCCACAGCAGAGATGTCAGATGGGACAAAAGCAAACTCGACGGCACGCCGAACACGAGAAACCCAGCTCACGTGTAAAATCAGATACAGCTTATAAAGTAAAGGATTGGAAAGTGCATCAATGTAACAGTAATCATGAGACAGCTGGAGGGGCCACAACTGACATCAGACAGAGTAGCACTCAGGACGATGGGTCCAACCAGAGACCAAAAGGACGTGGTTACAATGGTATCGGGGACGAGCGACAAAGACAAATGACCTAAATATGCACCTCGTATCACTGTGTGAAAATACACGAAGTAGAAACTGGCAAAACTGAGACTCGCCGACACCCCACTCTCAGGAGTTCCCAGTACGAGCAGACAGAAGATCAGCTGTCTGTCAGTGCTCTCCAGCAACTTGACCGGAATGAGCATCGCAGGACGCGCCACCCAGCAGCAGCGGAACGCACATCCTTGTCAGACACACAAGCAACTCGCAGAGGATGCCGATACCTCAGGCCATAAAGCAAGTCTCGATTGTTGATAATAGTTGAAATTACGCACAGTATATTCTCTGACCACAACAGGACTAGGAACCAATAACAGAAAGAGATCTGGAAATAGACACTTATTTGAAAAACAACACATTTCCAAATAACCATTAGTAAAGAAAAAAAATCACAAAGGAAATTAGAAAATATTTTAAACTGAATGAAAACATAATACAAATGTGTGTAAGTAAAGCAATGTGCTGAGGATAATTTGTAGCAATAAATACTTACATTAGAAAAGGATAAAAGTCCCAAGTCAATGATCTAACAGAAACAAATCAACCCCAAAGTAGAAAGGAAATAATAAAGGTCAGCAGAAATCAGTTAAATCGAAGTGGGTAAATAGAGAAAACTGATGAAGTAAAAATCTGGCTCTTTGAAACTATCAACAAAATTGATAGACTTGCAGCCAGACTAGTTGAGAACAAAACAGAAAAGAAACAAATTAGCAACATCAGGAAGGAAGGAGGAGCTCTCACTACAGGTCCTACAGGCATTCAGATGACACGAGGGGAACTTTAGGAACAACTCCTGCCAGCAACTCTGACAACTTGGACAAAACAGGCAAGTCCCTTGAAAGACACAAAACAGTGAAGCTCACTCGAGAAGGACCGCAGCAAGGGTGGCACAGACTGTTAGAGAGACTGTGGGTGACAATCCTCCCACAGAGAAAGAAAGGCCGTCTCAGATGGTGGCCACACATTTAAGGGAAGAATAATACCAATTCTACAGAAAGCCTTTCGGAAAACAGGAGGAAAGGATCCCCACTCATTTCAATACTGGCCTCATAGTTTCCGTAATCAGACAGCGTGGGCTGTATAAGCAGAGACACAGATTGAAAGAAACATGAAAACAGAGGTGCCCAGGTCATTCCATGTTCAACCAACAGTGCGATAACTGGGTATCTACAGAACCTCGACCCCAAATCCACCACACTCAAAAATGAACTCAACGTGGACCACAGGTTCAATACAGGTGTCTGGCAGGTCCCTTGCCTTGTCTCCAGAATCAAGGTTGAGCAGATGCACGCGACAGGCCAGCAGCCCAGGAAGAGATGGACGTGGGTGTGAGCAGACGCTGCACCAAAGAAGAAGGATGAACGGACAGACAGCACAGGACAAGCCCCTGGTGCAGAGACCGGGCTGCATCGCAGCAAGGCCCCTCTCCCGCCAGCTCTGTGTGGCTGAAGCCAGCATGACTGCCAGCAGGGACGCCAAGCAGAGGGCTTCTCACAGCTGCCCTGGGGCCTGAAAACGTACAACCGCTGTGGACGATGGCTCGGCAGTTTCTTACAAAGTTAAACTTACACTCACGCTGGACCAGCAATTCGACTCTCAGGTGTTTATCCAAACCCGCCAAGAAAGCGAGGACGTGTTTCCACACAGATGTTCACACGCCCTTTTACTGCGCCAAAAGCCAGCAACGAGGAGCCCGCCCACCACGTGGACGGACACAAACCGTAGAGCGGCCCCTCCCGAGCAACAGAAGGACAAGCTATGACACACCCCACACCCACGGCCAGTCCTCGAACATATTAGGACAGGGGAGGAAGCCGGAGCCGAAGGAGAGCAGCCCGCAGACCTCACACAGGCTGGGAGGGAGAGCAGAGCTGGGCCGGCATCTGGAGGGGAGCAGGGGCCACCCACTGCAGCCCCGGCTCTAGGCCAGCCCAGCCCCAGGGCAGCACGGAGATGTGACACTCGTGCAGCGGGGACCCAGCGCAGGTACTGGGCGCCCTCACTCTCCTCCGGCTCCACAGCTGCTGCCACGATGGCCTCACACAGCAGTTCTGCGGCCCGTGTGCCGCCCAGACGGCACCTATTATTACCGCCCCAGCGCTCTCTGGGCTGCCAGACAGCAGGCCTGCGCTGACCTCGCCCTCCCTGACCCGCTGTGCCTGACTGCAGCCTCTGTGGAGAAGTCAGGCCCCGCAGAGCGATGCTCCCCTGGAAAGCCCGGGAAGGGCTCTGCCTGGGAGGCCCGAGGTAACCGGGGTAACAGGGTCTCAGGTCCCCACCTGCCCATCCTGAAGCTGCAGGGCCAGCCCAGCCCGAGCCAAGGCCTCGTCTGGACACTGAACCAGAAACAGAGAGAGAAAAGCAAGTGCGTGTGGGACGAGCAGGGTAAGCGCTGCCCTGGAGACCCTGTGTTTCAGCTTCACGTGTGACACTGCCAGGAGAAGAGGTCTTCCTCATTGTAGGTCACAGCCCAAAGGCTGGAACTAGGTGCCCTTGAGAAGACAGCTGCATCTTGTCTGTGCCTGGCTCTCCTCTGCGACAGGTGAGGGAGGGGACGAGCACCACCGAGGAGGAAGCCAAGCCCCTGAATGCCTGGGGTTTAGACGCTGTCACGTGCACGACGGCCGGCTGGGCGAGCACGTGAGTGAAGGAGCAGAGGATGAAGGACAGGAAGGATCCAGAGATCGTGGAGGGAGGACTGAGGGGAGGGACAGTGGCCTTCAGTGGCCACGAGCTTCCTGCCGGCTGAGCTGGGCGATGAACTCACCTCTGGGCAACTCGGGGCTGAGGCCCTCAGAGGGCAGAGACTGGCAGGAGAAGGTCTTGGCCACGACCTGCTCCACAGGCGTGAGAGCCAGGGCCTGGGGCTTGGCAGGGCCGGGGCCAGGGGCCACTCCACGCAGGTCGCCCAGCTTGCGCCGCACGACGGCACGCAGGTCCCGCCACTTGTGCTTGAGGTCCACGATGTCGCGGCGGCAGTAGCCCAGCGCGTTCACGGCCTGCAGGATGCGGCTCCACACGCGGTACCTCCGGGTGGGCTCGGCCCTCAGCAGCCCGGTGCCAAACAGCAGCTGGTGGTGCTTGCTGACCTTGGCCACCAGCACCTCCGTCTCCTGCGGACAGAAGTTGGGCTTCCTCTTCTTGGCCCGGGAGGCCCTGGGCCCCGCCACCCGGCCATGGGCCCTTGCAGCCAAGTCCTTCCTCGGGCCGGCAGGCGGCGAGGTGCGCTCCGGTGTCCCGCTGCCGTCCGTGGCGACCCCTGGCCCTGGAAAGGCACCAAAAGGCGGGTGTTTAAGGCCCCGGCCAGTGGAGTGGCAGATACGGTGGAGGCTCCCGGGGAGCCTCTTCAGATCCAGAACATTGCTGCCAGCTCCCACCCACCGGTCCCCTCCCTGCTGGGTTGTCCAGAGGCCTGGGTCCAAGTCCTGGCCCTGCAGCTGCCTGGCTGGGCGCCATGCGGCAAGGACCTCACTTCCGGGCCATGGTGCCCATCTACCTCCAAAAAGGGCCACCCAGCCCTACCTGCCTCCAGAAGCTGATGTCAGGGGCAAAGGAGTGAGAAGGTTGGGACAGCTGTCTCCTGTCCGCAGGGAGAAGGCCCTCTGGGGCCAGGGCCAGCCTGGGGACAGCACTCACCACTGACACGCCAGACACCCTGGCCAAGAACCCACCCCTTGGGGCGCCACTGACCCCTGCCTTCCTGCCCAGCTGCATGAGTCCTGCCCTCGGCTTCCCCTCCCACGCAGCGTCCTCCTGAAGCACACGCCGAGGACCCGACACTCGCCTGCCAGCCCCCTCTGCAAGGAGGATGCAGGCTCTGGGGCCAAGAGACCAAGGGGTCACGGGAGCCGGTCCAGCCCCTCACTCTGTCCTGTAGGGTCAGCCTCGTCCCTGAAGCCCACAGGGCCCTGACAGCCTGGCAACATCCCTCCTGCCACTGGTCCAGCCCCACCACGCCATCAGCTGGCCCTGGGAAGGGACATGCTGGTGGGGGTGAGGGCGGAGACGGGCCAGGCCCCCGCTTTTAGTGTTTGTCTGTTTTTAATATTTATTTATTTATTTGGTTGCACCAGGTCCTAGTTGCAGCACGTGGGCTCCTTAGTTGCAGCTTGCCAGCTCCTCAGTTGCAGCATGCGAACCCTTAGTTGCCTCATGTATGTGGGATCTAGTTCCCTGACCAGGGATCGAACCCAGGTCCCCTGCATTGTGAGCAAGGAGTCTTATCCACTGTGCCACCAGGGAAGCACCCACAGCCTGAGCCCCTGGAAGTCCATGCCCCGCCTGACCCTGCCTCCTCAGTGCTCATCATCTCTGGGTGGCCTTCACTGGGACCCCCAGACCCAGCATCCCAGCGGAAGTACCTCGCTTCCTGGCCCTTGGGCCTCTGGGTGTACCGGCCGGCCCCAGATCACTTTCCCCATCCTTGCCCACACAGGGGTCCTGCAGGCTGCGCTCTGGCGACGGGCAGGGGAAATGACGGATTCCGTACTCAGTCCAACATTTAGCGCACTCTACAGACAGCAAGGGACGGTCTCGGTTATGCCCCGCCTGCCTGCAGAGTGGCTCAGGGTGCCGCTGGTAGAACAAGGCTCTCACGCAGCACAGCAGGTGTGCCAGGCCCTCCAAACATCCATGTTGACAGCTCCACTCACTCAGACCCACCTCCTCCAGGAAGCCCTCCCTGACTGCCACACCCTCCAGAACTCCCCGTTTGCTGAAAGAGAGCAATCAGTTCAGAACTTTAAATTTTCCAATCTTTCTCCACACCCAGGTTCTTCTGAAAGGTAATTCCAAACCAGTACGAAACTCCTTAGAGCAGAGCCTCAGATGTGGCCCACAGACCAGGCCAGGCCTTTGACAGGTGTTATCTGTGTGCAACAAACAGCGCGGCAAAAACGGAAAATAAGGCCTTGGGAACGTCTGTGGCAATTTGAAATCGCCGCAACACCAGCACAGGACCATACTGCTGTATTTCATGAAAACACTGTTCCTGGTGTACTGGAAGTGAAAATAAAAACGAGTTCCCCTGACACTCGGCTGCCGAGCTGAGGAGCAACTGTGGGGTTTCCTCTCCGATAATTTTCGTTCATTGAGAAACACTTCCTGCACAGGTCTGCCAAAATTCCTGAGCCCTAAGATGCACGTCGTGAAGACACTCAGACACCTCTCTGAGCAAGCTGCCTTCTGTCCGCGGCACCTTGGGGCCCACGGAGGCGGTGGTGCCGGGCAGAGGCTACACGCCAGAGCCCATGAGGCTGCGTGGGCCCTGCTCCGCCTGGCTCTACGAGGAGGGCACTTGCCAGAAGCCTGCTCCAGGGGAGACATCTGAGCACGTCGACAGTCTGGCAAAGTCCTGGGGACTGGCAGTCCCGGCCCGTCTCAGCGCTGAGCTCCTACAGCGGCAGCTCCTTCGCAGAAAAGGCCTCCACGTTGGGTGTATCTGCGGGTCTGAGGGTCCAGGACAGGGCCCATCTCACACGAGGTCAGGGCCTAACCTCCCCTCTTCCCCAGGGGCTTCCTGGGGAGCCTCCAGGCAGGGTCTCCTCCTCAGGCACCCACCCAGCCTCCCCTGCAGGCAGACACTCCCCAGGCCCGGGAACTCCGGCCCCAGTGACGGCTGCCCAGACAGCACTGTGTAGGGTGGAGATGCAGCCGCCCAGGTCCCGGGCGATGGGGTCACCCTTCTGCTTCGTGGGGAGCAGGGAGACCGCAGGCCCGGCTGGCAGGCCAGGTGCCACTCGATGCCCAAGCCTCGCTGGCATCCGGTCACCAGGAGTCCAGACCCTGTCCACCTCCCCCTGGTTGCTCCACAAGGTTCCCAGACACCCATGGAGGGGCCAGTCTGATCTGCCCTCCGGAATCACGTGAACTTTGAACTTTGGGGGGTGGGGGGGGAACTGGGACAATTTACATGTAAATGCAGACAATTAAAAAGGAAACAATAAAGATCATTTGCAACCACACATCCCTAGGTAAACACTGTCCACACTCGGGCTGAGGTCTCACGCAACTAGAAGACTGTGGACGGGCTTTGCCTGTTTCATTCCCCACGTCCGTCCGTCATCCCACCGGGCCGTGGATGGGTCGTCGGCACTCTCCAGCAACTGATCCCCACGGCGGCCGGCTCTCTTCACTGTCTCCCCAGGCTGAGGGGTGATGGCATTTCTGAACTCTGTCTCCTACCCCCATGTGGCAAACACCTCTGCCTGTATCTCTGATTATTCCCTAACAGAGAAGAGGCGTGGCTGGGCTGAGAGGGAAGGCAGCGGGGTCTGGAGGCAGGGAGCCGTCTGCCCTCCCCTCCGGGGGAGCCCCCCCGCCACAGCCTGGCCACAGGAGAATGGCCAAGTTCGCTTCCAGCTCTCCAGGTACCGGTGAGGCCGAGTGCCTTCTCCCGTGCTGCGAGCCATCCCGATCCCGTCACAGATCTGGCCCACCCGCATGAAGATTTGGCGGCGGGGCAGTTCCTTCTATTTATGTGAACTCTTTGTGTGTTAGTCACGTCCCACTTGGCTTTTTGCTGCATTTGCGATGGGATTTTACGATAAGGGCCCACTCTGAGCTCTTCATAGTTAACTTCAGGGTCCCCGAGTAAGCCGTAACACACGGCGCTTGGCACACAGCAGGTACTGGTGACGGCAGCTGCTCCCACACCTGGGGTCTCCGCAGGGCCCCACCATTCTGGCTGGGAGGCCCAGCCCTGCCTCCCTGGGAGCCTTCCTGGTCACCCCCAGAATCACACCAGCATCCCAGAAGCAGCTGTGGTCTCAACAGCTGTCAACAAATCAGGAAGATGCAGACCCTTCTCTGACAGAAATGCAATTAACTTAGAAATCATTTTAAAAAGACAATTAGAAAGAAATACGTATGTTTGGAAATGACGAACTATAATTCTAAATAAATCCTGGATCAAAGAAGAAATCATAATGGACATAAAATATTTACAACTAAACACTAACAAAAAAATACTATATATTTTTAAATGTGTGAGATTCGACTAAAACAGTGATTATTTGGACATTTATAATCTTAAATACTTTTATTAGAAAAGAATAAAAACTAAATTTGAATGAGGTTAAACATCCAGCTTAGGAGTCAGAAAAATAAAACAGCGTCAACTCAAAGAAAGGAGGAGGAAAATAGTAAAAACATGGGCAGAAATCCATCAAATTTTAAAACTAGCATATGATAGAGATCAAGAAAGTCAAGTCAGCTCTTTGGAGAGGCTCATAACACTGCCAAGGGTCTGGCAATATTGTTTACGAAAGAAGAAAACAGGAAGGTACAAATAAACAACATTAGGAATAAAAAAGAGAATATGATCCAGGTACCACAGACGTTACCAAAACAACAGGAACAGAGCTTCACCGGGTTAACTTGCTCAGTCTCCACCACGACAGGAGGGAAGCCTAACCTGGTCCATTTTCAGGTGGTCAGGACACAGCTGGAACACGGCAGGGCAGGGGGTCGGAACCAGAGCAGCTACCCTCAGAGCTATGCCCTTGACCAAACAATAATGCTGCCCAGGTCCGACTGGACAGTGACACGCTACCACACACGATGTCATTTCAATCAATTTGAACATTTAGACGAAGCAGACACATGTCCAGAAGAACACAACAAACTGACCCAAGAAGAAACAGAGAGCCTGGACAGCCTTCACAGATGGAGAGAGTAACGGGCAGTCCAAAGCAGTCCACAAAGAAAACTCCAGGCCCGCGTGGCAGTTTTACAGCAAAATCCCAGATGCCTGTGAGGAACACAGAGTCCTCTTCGTCCCAAAACTCACACAGAACATAAGCACCATTTCTACTCAACCCTGAACTAGAGCATCGGGCCGGCTCCAGACGGCAGGAAAAATAAGTAAAAGATAAAAGCATTGAAATAGAAGAGGAAAATACTGTTGTTATTCATAAATGACACTGTCTATACAGAAAACCCAAGATTCTACAAATTATTACAATTAATAAAAAGACTTTAGCAAAATGGCAGGACAAAGTCAGTGGGCAAAAGTCAATTACACTCCACAGGGAGAAACTGGCTTCCTCAAGAAATAAAGTTCAGGAGGAAAAAAGAAAAACTAAGATAGAGGAGAATCTAGAGATTTGGAAAGACTTAAAAGGCGCATCATCGACTACAACGCGTGGATCTCGTAAGGACCCCGTGGAAACGCATGTCTCTGTGGTGCTCCGGAACCCAGCGGTGGGCAGGAAGCCACGGCTGCAACTGTACGACACTTGGTCATGGAAAAGAGACACACCCTGAAATACTCACACAGGAGATGTGCTGACGTCTGGGGCTTCCTTCTCAATGCCCTGGGCAGAGGGGTCATGAGGGCAGAGGTGAAGCTGGACCAGCCACGGGGGAGGCCCCTCACCCCAAAACCCAGTGGACGGGTGCTGGGTTCATGATATCACTGCGTCTACTGCTCTGTTTGAAGTATCTCACATTTAG
This sequence comes from Orcinus orca, assembly GCF_937001465.1. NCBI lineage: Eukaryota > Metazoa > Chordata > Mammalia > Artiodactyla > Delphinidae > Orcinus > Orcinus orca. The sequence goes on from NC_064575.1 coordinate 85,803,999, forward strand.
AAAGTTAAAAAATAGGATGTAAAAATTAAATAAAACCTCTGGACTTTCCTTCTTAAAACAACCAGTCGTGTGTGCGTGCACCAGCAACCATGACTTGGAACGTGTAATCTATACCATTTATAATGGTACCAATTATAAAAGCAGCAAAAAACATGTTGTCATTTTGTTAAGTTTAATGGAAGATATGTAAGATCTTTATGGAGAAAATTATAAACCTTTATTGAAAGAGGTTAAAGACCCAATAAACAGAAAGACCTACACGTTCATGGGCTGGAAGACTGGTGGTGACAGAGATTCCGATTCTCACACGTTAACACAGCGGAAGCAAAGCAATCGCAGTCCAAGTCTGACGCAGGGATTCTATAATCTATTCAGCAGCAAAAGGCCAAAATACCCAAGACACTTCTAAGGAAAAACAAGTAGAGCAACTTGCCCTAAAAAATATCAAAGTTACAACAACTGCATGAAAATTAGGGTAGAACTTTGCACAGGAATAGAAAACCTGACCAGGAGAACCTGTAAGGGAAACTGTACTCATCACAGAGCTGGCACTGCAGGTCTGTGGAAAGGGATGGAATTTTCAGTCAAGGGCCCAGGGACCATCTGTTATACGGAGAAAAGTGCTATTGCACTCCACCCTCCCCTCCCCACCTCTCACCATAAACAAAAATCAATTCCAGGTGATTGCAAGACCTAAATATGAAAAACAAATTATATAAGCTTTAGAGGAAGTAAAGGCAAAATCATTATCACCGTATCATAGAATTTATTAAACAGAAAACGCACACCATGACAGGGATGATTGATAAACTCAGCTACGTCGTGATTAAGAACCTGCTTTCCTCAGCAGCACCATAATGAAAAGCCAGCCCAGTGGACAAAGGTTTCACCTCCAGAAACCTTGTACATCGACAAGAACAAGACAAACTCAAAGGAAAAATACACGAAAGAGTTACCCAGAGAGCCCCAAATGCCCAGTGATCCCACGAAAACCTGATCAATCCCATGAGTTACCAGAGAAATGTGAATTACAACCAGAAGACACCATTCCACGCCCACAGACGGGCAAACAGTTAAGGCCGCCACCGCCCGGTGCTGAAGGGATGGGAAGCAGGGGCAGGTCAGCACAACCACCGGTCACCGAGCTGGCCACCCCCGGCCACCCCCTCGCTTGGGCCGTCCCGACAGCGCCAGCGTCCAAGGGTCCTCAGCACCACCACGCAACAGGGCCCAAAACAGGTGCCCTAACAGCCCCTCGCCCATGGACCAGGAACGCCTGCCATGGCCACGCACATGACCCAGCGCCACAGAGAAGGGAGATGGAAGGGCAGCCAGGTGAACGGCAGTGACTCAGGGGCAAAACAGCAAAACCAGCAAACTGCAGAATAATTCAACCGTACAGAGTCCCAAAACACGCAGACTCGCAAGGTCTGTGTGAGACTATGACATGTAGCAGCAAAACCACAAGCAAGAGCCAGGAAGCCGTAACCCACAGCCCAGGGGTGACGGGAAGGAACTGGGATCCAGGGGAGGCACCTGGGAGTCCACGTCGCCAAGCCTTAAACGTCACATTTAAAGTCACCATGCACACTCACTCACACTCACTGAGTCGCACATCTGCCTGGCACCCCCAAGGACACGAAATCAGTTACGTAAGCCACAGTCCTGCCGAAAACCCCCTTGGCCCAGGGAAGAGAGCCAGCGAGTGAGCAGACTGTGCGGTCAGCCTGTGGGGTGAGGGCTCGGCACCCGGAAACCTAGAAGCGGATCCCGCCCGGTGTAGCTCAGGACAGTGTCCAGCACCCCGCAGGCCTCGCTTCCCGCACTGCGCACTGCACGCTAACACCTGCTCCACAGTCACCCACTCAGCCATCTGCCAAGCACCCGCAGGCCACCGCAGAATGACCGCAGACACCCAAGTCCACCCCACAGCAGAGCAGCCTCTCCTACTCTGCTCTCTCCTGGTGCCGACTCAGCCCAACGCCAACAGCGCCATCCCAGCCCAGGGCCAGGGTCACCCCTGGTCCCGGGTCACAGGCAGCGCTGGCCAGGACAGAACCCATCTACAGCCACCAACACAGCACAGTGGAGACCCGCCCACACTGCCCACTGCTGTCCTTACCTAGGGGCTGATAGCCTTGTGTGGAGGGCTCCCCAAAAGGGCCGTGGCTCCCCAGGCCGCCGCTGCCAGCGATGGATCCGTAGGACATCTTCTCACAGAAGGCAGGGCCGCCGCCTTCCTGCAGAGCTGGAAGAAACCAAACCCGGGCAGGGAGGGAGGAAAGAGGGTTTAGCGCTGGGATTCAGGATGCACTCTGGCCCCGCCCACCCTGCCTAGGAGTCTGACTCTGCTGCACCCTCACCTTGCAAGTCAACAAATAATGTGTAAATGTTGAAAAAAATCAAGCAGTAGCGACACGAGTGTGTTATTCAGAGGAAAGCATCAAAGATCTACTAGAAGAATCCAAAGCAGCTGACTCGGGACAGGAGGAGGGCGGCTAGGGGTGACTTTTCTCTGAATTAACCATGTGGCGCTCCTTTACTCCATAAACTTCATGGATGGATAACATAAAAATATTAAAGCTTAATTTGCAAAATTCCAGTAAGATCATCCTCCAGAAAGATCAGTGTGGAAACAAGAGCTGCGGCTGCAGGGGTGTCTGCCTTGAGCAGACAAGATCCAGGTGGGGGCCCAGCATCTCCTCAGATCTCTGGAAGGCCGCCCCAACATTGTCCTGTGCAGCCATGCAGACCCCAGGCAGGCACAGGGACCCAAGAGGACTCGGCCCAGTTCCACAGGTGCACCCGTGCACCTACTGTGCACCAGGCAATGTGTCCAACGTGGTCAAGGGGGCCTGGCCCTGGGGACCTGAGCATCGAGTGGGCGACAAGGGATCCAACAGCAGCTTTCAGAGACCCTGGGGGCACAGCAGAGCCACAGACCGGCGGGTCCCCAGGGCAGCAGCTCAAGCAGGATCTGAGCCGGGAGCAGAGAGCAGGTGGCCAAGCCGCAGAGCCACGGTTTGAAGGGAGGGGCAGGGCAGCCCTGGGAAGACAGGAGGGACAGCAAGTGTAAGGCGGTCCCACGGCCACCTGGGGGACTGGCGGAGGCTGCGGGGCGGCACTAGGGACCCTCCAACCCAAAGGCCCACCGTGCGCCCAGCCACAGACGGGCAACTGGAAGGGACTGCGGGGCCCAGCCAACAGCACCTGTTGCTTGAGAGGCAAAAACAATCCAAGGGACTGCCACAGATGTCCAGGCAGGTGAGGGGTCGTGGCAGTCCTGGTCTGAGAAGGGCAAGTCCCCAGCCTGCCATCTCATCTAACCTGCAGTCTCACACGGCCTCTGCCTTTGCTCAGGAACTGGGAGATGGAGGCCATCCCACCGCTGGGCCACAAAGACTCAGCCCAGCCCGAGGACACTGGTCTGGGAACACGAAACGCCACCGGGCAGGACTCTGGGCCTCAAGGCCCTGGGGACCCGGAGCCCAGCGGGCCCGTCCCCGGTGGCTCGCAGCCACCCACCCCCACCCCCAGGCTCCCCACGTGCCAGGCTGCACCCTCAGCTTCCTCCCCGCCGCTCCCGCCCATCCACCCGCAGCCAGTTCACGCCCCGACTTCTGCACCAAGGTGTCCCCCAGCAAGGGCAGGCAGCAGGCAGCAAGGACCCAAACAAAGAAGAGGGAGGGAGCCGCTGGCAACCCAGAGGGCGGGCGGAAGCTGCAGCAGGGCCAGGCCAGAGGGCCGGGCGGATGCTGCTGGGCTGTGGTGTCCCAGGGCAGCCCCAGGCTGCCTCCAAACTGCTGGGCAGAGGCCAAGGGAGCAATGCCCTCTCCCCGGGAGGCCTCCTACCAAGCGGCTTCCACCGCCCACCAGGGCTGCCAGCCTCCTCCAGCCTCGTGCCCCTGGCTCATGTTGGCGCCAGGCTGTGCCCTGGACGTCAGCCCCCTGCCCCGCAGCAGCCTGAAGGGAGCCGTCTGTCCTCAGACTGCCCAGATCCTGTCCCCCAGGCACCAGAGGAAGTGCGGGTGCCAGGGGACACCCCCAGCAATGCAGCCCTGCCTACAGGACAAAGCCCCCAGGCCCGGGGGAGGAGCGGCCCGCCAGCAGGATGCCAGGGGACACGGGGCTAGAGGGGCACCCGGACACGGCTCAGGCTGGGGGCCAACAAGCCGAGCTCCAGGGCCAGCGCTGAGGCTGTGGTAGGGCCGTCTCTGCCCCGGATGGGCTCCCACGCAGGGCGTGACCTCCGCCTGCAGCTCTCTCCTGCCGGCCTGGGTCTCTCAGAGGCCGGGGCCCCCGAAGACCAGGGTCGACCTTCCCAGTAGCAGACAAGGAACGGTACTGTCTAGACGGGGGTGCCACAGAATGGGCCCTGCCCCCCTCACTAAGCTGAAGGGACCCCCCTCCCCAAGGATGGAGAGCTGGTCCTCCCAAGCTGGGGCCTGCACAAGTCACTTCACCCCCCTGGTCCTGCTTTCTCATCTGTAATAGGGGGCAGCACGCCCGCCCTTAGCAGATTAGGGTGAGGCGTCAATCGGTGACCTTCAGGAGCTCACCTGTGAGCCTGTGCCCCGTGGTGACATGGGGCCACATGTGGCACTGGACAGCAGCGGCGCTGAGTGAGGGCCAGGCCTGGGGGCCGGAGAAGCGAGAGCAGCACGGCTGTCCCTCCTTCCTCCTGCCCTCAGCCTCCCGAAGGCCTGAGCCCACCAGGAACCGCAAGATGCGCCCAAAACCCAGAGCAGGAGGAGGGCACGGGGACCCCGCAGCCCCCCTGGAGGTACGAGCTGACCTCTGCCCGATGGCTGCGCCTCGCCCTGCACCTCGCTCCTGCTGGAGCCTCTGTGAGGCCCTCCCGGCCGAGGTGATGGGCCTGACAGCAGCAGCAGGTGTCCTCCCCGCTGGAGGGTCCACTCCCGGGCCCGCCCCACACCCACCTGCAGGGGAGCTGCTGGGGCAGACCTGCCCCGATTCTGCTCTGCGCTCTGCTCCACCCTGGGCCCAGCGGCATGGCTCCGGGTCCTGACCTGCGTTGCTTAGAGACCGCAGAGCTGCCCCGGCGAGGGCGAGGGCGAGGTAGGAGGCAACACTGATGCCCAGTCCCGCCCACGCCACTCCAGGCGGAGGCGGAGCAGCCCAGGCTGCTGCCCACTGAGGGCCAGGAGGACATGGTGAGTCGGCCCGCACACGGCAGCCCTCAAGCTAGACCCACACTTCCCCCCACTGACCCCCCCATGGGCCCACCGAAGGGGCTTCCGATGGGGGGCACTGGGGAAGCCAAAGCAGCTCGCAGACCCCGGGAGGAAGGCAAGGACATCACCCAAGACCAGGCTGCCCGGCACCAGGCCCCGCATCTGGAGTGTCCTGCAGAGAAGACATCTGGGACCTGTCTGGGGTCATGGGGGCCTTGGAGGATGACAGGCGTCTACCGTGGGCCCAGGGGAGGGGGTGGAGGTCCCTGTGCCAGGCATCCCCTGATCTAGCTCAAACCCCCAATTTTTTTTTTAACATCTTTATTGGAGTATAATTGCTTTACAATGGTGTGTTAGTTTCTGCTGTATAACAAAGTGAGTCAGCTACACGTATACATGCATCCCCATATCCCCTCCCTCTTGCATTTCCCCCCCACCCTCCCTATCCCACCCCTCTAGGCGTTCACAAAGCACCGAGCTGATCTCCCTGTGCTATGCGGCTGCTTCCCACTAACTATCTATTTTACATTTGGTAGTGTGTATATGTCCATGCCACTCTCTCACTTCGTCCCGGCTTACCCTTCCACCTCCCCGTGTCCTCAAGTTCATTCTCTATGTCTCCGTCTTTATTCCTGTCCTGCCCCTAGGTTCTTCAGAACCTTTTTTTTTTTTTAGATTCCATATATATGTGTTAGCATACAGTATTTGTTTTTCTCTTTCTGACTTACTTCACTCTGTATGACAGTCTTTAGGTCCATCCACCTCACTACAAATAACTCATTTTCATTTCTTTTTATGGCTGAGTAATATTCCATTGTATACATGTGCCACATCTTCTTTATCCATTCATCTGTTGATGGACACCTAGGTTGCTTCCATGTCCTGGCTGTTGTAAACAGTGCTGCAATGAACATTGGGGTACATGACTCTTTTTGAATTATGGTTTTCTCAGGGTATATGCCCAGTAGTGGGATTGCTGGGTCATATGGTAATTCTATTTGTAGTTTTTTAGGAACCTCCATACCGTTCTCCATAGTGGCTGCATCAATTTACATTCCTCCCTTTTCTCCACACCCTCTTCAGCATTTACTGTTTGTAGATTTTTTGATGATGGCCATTCTGACTGGTGTGAGGTGACACCTCACCGTAGTTTTGATTTGCATTTCTCTAATGGTTAGTGATGTTGAGCATCCTTTCATGTGTTTGTTGGCAGTCTGTGTATCTTCTTTGGAGAAATGTCTATTTAGGTCTTCTGCCCATTTTTGGATTGGGCTGTTTGTTTTTTTGATATTGAGCTGCTCGTATATTTTGGAGATTAATCCTTTGTCAGTTGCTTCGTTTGCAAATATTTTCTCCCATTCTGAAGGTTGTCTTTTTGTCTTGTTAATGGTTTCCTTTGTTGTGCAAAAGCTTTTAAGTTTCATTAGGTCCCATTTGTTTATTTTTGTTTTTATTTCCGTATCTCTAGGAGGTGGGTCAAAAAGGATCTTGCTGTGATTTATGTCACAGAGTGTTCTGCCTATGTTTTCCTCTAAGAGTTTGATAGTTTCTGGCCTTACATTTAGGTCTTTAATCCATTTTGAGCTTATTTTTGTGTACGGTGTTAGGGAGTGTTCTAATTTCATTCTTTTACATGTAGCTGTCTAGTTTTCCCAGCACCACTTATTGAAGAGGCTGTCTTTTCTCCATTGTATATTCTTGCCTCCTTTATCAAAGAGAAGGTGACCATATGTGTGTGGGTTTATCTCTGGGCTTTCTATCCTGTTCCATTGATCTCTATTTCTGTTTTTATGCCAGTACCATACTATCTTGATTACTTTTGTAGCTTTGTAGTATAGTCTGAAGTCAGGGAGCCTGATTCCTCCAGCTCCATTTTTCTTTCTCAAGATTGCTTTGGCTATTCGGGGTCTTTTGTGTTTCCATACAAATTGTGAACTTTTTTGTTCTAGTTCTTTGGAAAATGCCACTGGTAGTTTCATAGGGATTGCACTGAATCTGTAGATTGCTTTGGGTAGTATAGTCATTGTCACAATGTTGATTCTTCCAATCTAAGAACATGGTATATCTCTCCATCTGTTTGTATCATCTTTTATTTCTTTCATCAGTGTCTTATAGTTTTCTGCATACAGGTCTTTTGTCTCCTTAGCAAAGTTTATTCCTAGGTATTTTATTCTTTTTGTTGCAATGGTAAATTGGAGTGTTTCCTTAATTTCTCTTTCAGATTTTTCATCATTAGTGTATAGAAATGCAAGAGATTTCTGTGCATTAATTTCATATCCTGCTACTTTACCAGATTCATTGATTAGCTCTAGTAGTTTTCTGGTAGCATCTTTAGGATTCTTTACGTACAGTATCGTGTCATCTCAAACAATGACAGTTTTACTTCTTTTCTGATTTGGATTCCTTTTCTTTCTTTTTCTTCTCTGACTGCTGTGGCTATAACTTCCAAAACTATGTTGAATGATAGCATTGAGAGTGGGCAACCTTGTCTTGTTCCTGATCTTAGCGGAAATGGTTTCAGTTTTTCACCATTGAGAATGATGCTGGCTGTGGGTCAAACCCCAATTTTTAAGAAGAGAAACTGAACTCAGGGAGGGAAACCGACTCACCCAAGTCACAGAGACAGACGGGGTCTAGGAAGCCCCCCAACACCCCGCCCCATGGCTGCAGTCCTCCCACCCGCCCTCCCCAGTACTCTCTGCCCTGGGTACTACGGTCCCACTGTGGTCCCACAGCTGGGGAGGAAGAAAAGAGCAACTCCCGCACCTGCCTGGTACCCTGCCAGCGCCCTCCCTGCCCACTGGAGCTGGCAGGCGGCGTGTGAATGCAGTCTGCACTGCACACAGACGGTGCAGAGAGAGATGTGAGTGGGTACACGGAACCGCACAAGGACCAGTCGTTCACACAGCTGTGAGTGTGATGTTCATCTTCCCAGCCTTGTCCCCTAAGACGGGGTAACGCCCCAGAGCAACGGACACGCCCAGCACGCAGATTTTGGTTACAAAGTACCATTCTTCACAAAAAGGAATTAAGACTGCTTGGAGAAATGGTTGATTCCAGGACTGGGCAGAGAAAGTAAAAGATAAGCCTAGAATATTCTGTTACACAAAAGAGTACGGAAGTGCTCGAAGCAAGGTGGGGCTGTCCCCAAAGGACACAGGAACCAGCCTGAAAGGCTTCCACTGGCTAAATCTGGAACAACCTGAGCATGAAAATAGACAATAGCGGAACTTCCCTGGTGGCGCAGTCGTTAAGAATCCGCCTGCCAATGCAGGGGACACGGGTTCGAGCCCTGGTCTGGGAAGATCTCACATGCCGTGGAGCAACTAAGCCCGTGCGCCACAATTACTGAACCTGCGCTCTAGAGCCCACAAGCCACAGCTACTGAAGCCCGCGTGCCTAGAGCCAGTGCTCACAACAAGAGAAGCTACCACAATGAGGAGCCTGCGCACCGCAACGAAGAGTAGCCCCTGCTCGCCACAGCTAAAAGAATGCCCACACACAGCAATGAAACCCCAATGCAGCCAATAAATTAATTAATTAATTAATTTAAAAAAAAAAAAGAATCCACCTGCCAATGCAGCAGATATGGGTTCGAGCCCTGGTCTGGGAAGATCCCACATGCCATGGAGCAACTAAGCCCGTGTGCCACAACTACTGAGCCTGTGCTCTAGAGCCTGCAAGCCACAACTACTGAGCCCATGTGCCACAGCTACTGAAGCCCATGTGCCAAGAGCCCATGCTCCGCAACAAGAGAAGCCACCGCAATGAGAAGCCCACGCACTGCAACAAAGAGTAGCCCCTCCTCGCTGCAACTAGAGAAAAGCCCGCACGCAGCAACGAAGACCCGATGCAGCCAAAAAATAATTAATTTTTAAAAAATAGACAATGGTAGTAAAAGATAATTTTTATTTATTATAGCCTTATAATAAAGAAGTAAAACAGAAATCCATGAGTCCACATGGTTATAAACAAATAAACAAGTGAAAAACAGGAAAAAGCTCTTTCTTAGAGCATATACTGACAACTGGGGAAGGAATGATGGAATTAGCAACATTGTGACCATAATTGATTCAGGCAAGAATGTCCAGTGGACCTTAGAGCTGGTGGGTGAAAGTCCCATGAGTAACAGGATATTCACATAGTCTCAAAGTATCTTCCCCAAGAAACTTACTAATTAAAAATGGAAAAAGAATAACCTTGTAGAGGAGAAACCTGGCAGACTAGTCACCTTAACCCAAGGACCTACATCACACCATCGGGGACACATCAGATGTCATGTGCCTCCTGCTGCCACACGCGCTGAGGAGGACACGGCAGCGCCTTCCAGGTCCGCCTGCCAAGAACAAACAATTGTGGAGACATCAGACACACCCAGCTGAGCGAAAGCCTGCAAAACAACTGACCTGCAGTCTTCACCAATGTCAGTTTTGGGAAACAAAGACAGAGGAACTAACCGGCCAGGTTCAAGGAGGCTAAAGGGACGTCACTCCCCAAAACCAACACACAATCCTGGATTTCATTTTGCTAAGACGAGTTACTGGGATCCCTCACAAGGTCTGTCCCGTGAACACCAGTAAGACCCTTAGGCTAGAGTACTGGCTGGTTAATGTCCTGATTTTGATAACCGCCCTGCAGTTACGTAAGAGATCATGTATTTGGGGATCGAGGAGCATCACATCTGCAGCTCACCGAGCAGTTCAGAAGAACACACGACGTTCACACGAACATGAAGAGGGAAGGAGATGAAGCAAATACGGGGAAACGGTAACACATGGGGAATCTGGTGGAAAGGTAGGCTTTCTGTTAATCTGGTAACTTTTCTTTAAAACTAGAATTACTACGTCCAAGAGTTTTAAGTTCAAAATAAAATGAAAATTCTACTAGAGTTTTTTTTTAATAAATTTAAGAAAGATGCAAGATCTGTGTACTGAAAACTAAAATAAAAAAAAATTATTAAAAGTAAAGGAAACATAAAACAAATGAGGGGCCACGCCGTGTTCGTGGGCTGGGCACCAAGACTGCACAGCTACACAATCAGCTGTAACACACTTCACTGGCAGTAACTTGCACACATGTCCGACATAGCTTCTAAAACCAAGAAGTTCCTCCCACTTCAAAAATAATTAGACAAGTCTTGGAGAAAAAGGAAAAAATACCCACTAAAATGAAGAAATTTCTTTAAAAAAAAGTGAAAACACTACATGTGAAAACCAACAAAACACACTTAAAGCAGTGATCAGACGAAAAGTCATAACCCTTAACATTTCATGAAAAAAAAAAAGGAAACAAATGGACTTCATTCTTAGCTCAAAAGGTTGGAAAAGAGCAAAAAAAAAAGTCAAAAGTAACCACAAGGAAGGAAACAATATATATAAAAGTTAATAATATTAATGAGGTATAAAACAAAAACAATAGACCTAATTATAAATCAAAATCCTGTTTTCTAAAAAGTACTAACAAAAAAGACAACTAATAGCTGACTTAGGAAAAGAGGGAAGAAGCCACAAATACACAATATAAGAAATGAAAAAGGAGGCAAATCACTGAAACAAAAATGTTAAGGAATCATTAAGGCTCTACTTTCAAATCTCTATACGAATAAATCGTAAAACATGGACAAGATGGATAATATCTTAGGAAAACGAAGTTCACCAAAAAAAAAAAAAAAGCTACCCACTGGAGACAGAGAGCTCTAACAGACAAATTTGGATAAACGAAATAGAAAGTTATCATAAAAACCACCCAACAGAAAATACCAGGACCAGATGGTTTTGTGGGGGGTTGGGGGGAGGGGGGATGATTCCCCCACATTTCCAAAGCCACATATTTCCCGAGCTCCATAAATTATTCCAGTGTGTTGACGATGCAGGAGAACCTCCTGATTCTTTTATGAAACATGTACAACATTGATACGGAAACCTGATGAATGCAGTCCAAAAAATGGGAAAGTTACGAACCAGTACTGGCTATGAATATTGATGCCAAAACACTAAATAAGATACTAAGAAACAAAATTCAAACCTGATTTGTTTATTTTTCTAGGAATGTGGGGCACGTTCCACATTAGGAACCCATTAACATGACACCACGTTAACAGACCGAAGGGAAAGGCTTATGAGTTTCTCCACAGGTGCCAAAAACAGACGCATCAACAAAACTCCTGATGAAAACAATCAAAAATCTTTCTTGGGGCTTCCCTGGTGGCGCAGTGGTTGCGAATCCGCCTGCGGATGCAGGGGACACGGGTTCGTGCCCCGGTCCGGGAGGATCCCGCATGCCGCGGAGCGGCTGGGCCCGTGAGCCATGGCCGCTGGGCCTGCGCGTCCGGAGCCTGTGCTCCGCAACGAGAGAAGCCACAACAGTGAGAGGCCCCGCATACTGCAAAAAAAAAAAAAAAAAAAAAAAAAAAAATCTTTCTTAAAATGGTAAACACCCTTTAATCCTAAAACAAGCATCTGTTTAAAGGGAAAGCACTGGAAGCAATTCCCAGGGATGCAGGAGAGGGCAGAGGTTCCCTGCGTGCGCAGCACCACCCAGCACTGCTCCGGAGGCGTCGGCAACACAGGTCAACAGGCGAGACCAACGGGACGTGGGAAACAGAAGTGGGACCAGTGCCAACGGCATGACGGTGACTGGGAAACCCTGAGACAAGGTTCAAATTCCAAGAAGTAAAGACTTGGGCAAAGCAGCAGAACATAAAACTCACATACAGAAAGCAACCGTCTTCACATACACACACCCAGTTAGAGGACAGAATCGTAAGGAAAACCCGTCACCAGAGTAACACATCAAGGAATGAAGCTAACGTGAAATGGGAAATACCTCTGAGCGGAAGCTTTAAAACACTCCAGAAGACGGAAGGCCAAGAGGATCGCATGGAAAGCCATCCTTGTCCTTGAACAGGATGACCCTATTCACAAAAACATCCCTTTTTCCACTCCAATAAAAATACCAACCAGCATCTTTATAGAGCCAGACAGGCCGAGGGAGTTCATGTAAGAAAACGCTACACAAACAAGCAGGTAAAAAGCACTGCTTCCCCCAGACTTAAAAATCCCAGAGAAAGAAGTGCTGATGCTGCTGCGACACAGATGAATCCTGGAAACGCTGCACTGAGGAGCCGGACACGGAGGTCACACGCGCACGATCCCACGTCTGTGAAATGCCCAGGACAGGCAGGTCCACGGAAACAGGACACAGGCAGGTGGTTGCTAGAGGCTTGGGTGGGGGGGGGGCAGGGGAGTGACTGCTAACGGGTGTGGGGCTTCATCTAGGGTGATGAGACGTCCTGGGCTTTGATGGCAGTGACGGATGTACAACTCTGCGTAGATACTGAAAACCACTGGACCGTACGTGTCAGAAGGGTGAACTGTAGGGTACGTGAGTTATATCTCAACAAAGCTATCATAACAAATGCTAGAAAGTCTCTATAATTAAAACCAGGCAGGAAAACACAAACAAACCAATGGAATAAGAAAGGAAGTCTAAAATTAGAGCCGCACAAGTATGGATGTTTAGGATAAAATAAATGCAGCACCTCAAATCAAAGGAGAACTTTTTAATAAATGGTGCTGGGACATCTGGCTATCTACGTGGGAAAAAAAGTGGTTCATGCCTAACACAATAAAAAGAACATATGCTAAAGGGATCACGGCTATCCAAGTAAAGGATAAAACAAAGTATCTGAGAAAATAAGAGCTCCTCTTCAACCTGTACGCAGGGCAAGTTTCCTAAGTAGGACTCAGAATCAGATGCTGTGAACGAAGAGACTGGCACACGTGACCACTGCCTCGTGGACGCTCCCTTCACCCGGTCTCCTCCTCCACGACTGCCCGACCACAGCACCCGCCCCCCAAGGGGTACAGGGGTAAGGGAGCTGTGTGTGCAAAAGGCCGCAGAACCAATGCTCCCGTCCGTCCCTGCTCTTTCCTGCCCCAGCACCCGGGGGTCAAAGGGACACATGCTCACCAAGGCCACGTGGCCTCTTCCGGGTCCTAGCCAAGCCCTGCACCTGCTTCTGGATCCTTCCTCTGCTCCTCCAGGCCACCTCCCCATCCCGACTGCAGCAATGCCCCAGCACTCCCCTGCCTCGCCAGTCTGCTGAGACCCCAAGCTCTCTGCGACGCCTCTCCGTGTGTCTCCCCCCAGAAAAAAGATGGGGGTAGGGCAGGCCCCCAGGACTGGGCAGGGGGCACGCGGACCAGGCTGGGAGCTGAGCACAACTCCCTGGGGAAGAAAACCATCTGGTCTTTGAAGGAGCCGCAGGGCGCAGACCCAGGGCCACGGGAGCTGGCTCAGGCCAGGCACAGGCACCTTCAAAGGACAGCTGGGCGGTCTTAAAGGCCCTGCGAGCCAATGCCTGTCCCGGCTGAGTTCACACACACGGGAGAGGGGACAAACACCCCACCCACGAGGGAGGCTGTGACAGCCTGATTCTGCCCCAATGCCTCACCCCCAGCTTGCCTGAGAAACCAGGACACAGGCACTGAAGACAAGTCAGCCCGGCCATCCCCAGGAAGGAGGCCCAGGGCGGCCTCAGGCCTCCTGCCTGCACCATCCGTCGGCCACAACCCCCAGGACCTGCCCCAGGCCACTGCGGGAGCCGGGGTTGTGAGAGGTGGGGAGCCCCGAGAGCTGGGGACCCCAAGACCACCACACCGCAGAGGAGCACTGACCCCGGCTCAGAGGAGATGACCCCCCGACCATGCCAGGATGTGCCCGGACCCAGGCTCCTGACCACAGGCTGGGCAAGGGGAGGCTAGGCAGAGCCAAGGACAGGCCTGGCAGAGAACCACGCCAGGGACCCACCAGCTACCTGCTGGGCCGGGGCTCCAGAGCCCAAGAACCTGGCCTGAGCCCATGGCTGTCGGAGCCCAGCAGGGACCGAGACCCCTCCTGGCAAGGACAGAGACGCAAGAATGTGAGACAGAGGGAGGCCTCGACATAGATGGGAAAGGAGGGAGGAACACAGCCCCACGTGATGCAAAAGCAAAAAGGAAGAGCCCCCTTGGCCTCTGAATGTGCGAAGGAGCGTGTCTTCTCGAGATGTTAGTTACAAAATTCAGGGAAATTAAACCTAAAGTTCATTAGCTGGGGACTCTGGCTTCCAAGCACATCACTTTAGAAGTGGGAAATCCGTGAATTTCAGGCCCCTGGAGGGTTCTCGCAAATGAAAACCATTTGAAATGGGGGAGAGACACTGAGATTCAGACAGAACCAGTGGGGCAGGGAGAGGCCAGGCAGCGGAGGGAGGGACCCAGCCCCACCTCGGTGCCCTGCCCTCAGTGGGGGGGGGGGGACCCTACGAAGAAAGTCCCCACGGCTCGCTCCCCCCTACATCAGACTCTTCAGCTAGACAAACCCACGCAGGACAGAACGTGCAGGGGCCCAGCGCCTGGCAGAGCCACACACCCAGTCCCCTGACCCCAGGGAGGCGCCGGGCTCAGTGAGAAGACGAAACCCAACATCACATCACAGCACAGCAGGAGTGGTCCCCCACCCGAGAGCGCACCCCCAAGCAGCCGGGGTCCACTGCGGAGGGATCGGGGCTGGTGGCCCTGGGGGTGCAGAGGCAAACCGATCTGCAGAAGGCACCACGCCCTGCACCCCAAGAGCTCTGCTCCAGGAGCCAGACAGGAAGCACTCGGAAGCCAGAAACATTACAAAATAAAAGCCAGAAAGCTAGAACAACCAAAATAGCAGCAATGAACAATTAAATGCATCCCGTTAGGTGTCTAAACAGGGTGTGGTGAAGCGACTTTAAATAGGGTTAAATACATCCGTTAGGTGTCTAAACAGGGTGTGATGAAGCGACCTTAAATAGGGTTAAATACATCCCGTTAGGCGTCTAAACAGGGTGTGATGAAGCGACTTTAAATAGTGCTAAAAGTATATATTCAGTCGTGGGCGGAAAATGCTCACACGTGACGCCAAGGTGAAAAATGATGCTACAAACACAAGACACACAGTTACCCTGAGGAGTGCATGTCCTGGCCACAGGGACGGAGGAACCGCCACTCAGGAGAACCGCTCAGCAGATTCTTATAAAGACACATCTACCTCCGCCAGGGTCACCCCACTCCTGGGCACCTGGTCATCATCACCCACCCTGAAAGTAGCCCAGACGCACACCAACAGGAGAGGGACACGCCGAGACCCTCCATCTGCTCAGGCTGCTGACATGAGCTACACACGCAGGGCTCACAGAATCCTCGTGTCGAGCACGAGAAGCCAGAACAGAGGCCCCCCATTGCCCCCGCCCCCGGTGATCACGTTCATGCGACAGTGGGAAGAGGCACGAGGAACCTCCAGGGATCACATCCCAGACCCACGGCACACGTGCACGGACCAAAGACTGGAAGGAAACGCATCACCAGGGCCTTGAAAACACGGTGAGGTGGGGAGGCAGCCACCACAGAGGAACACGCGGTGCCAGACCACATCCACGTGAGACGTCAGAACACACAAATCCACAGAGACAGGACGTGGCCCGGGCTGCCAGGGGGAATCAGAAGTGGGAATGGGGAGTGACCGCCATGGGTACAGGGTTCCTGTGCAGGTGTGGAAAAGTTCTGGAATTAGACCTTGGTAATGGTTGCACAACATTGCAAATGGGTTAAAAATCACTAAACTGTACTCTGGTAACGGGTGAGCTGTACGGTGTGTGAATCACATCCCATGGCGATTACCAAGCTGCTCAGAGCGCGGTGGCTGGTGGCGGGTCACCGGAGGCTGCGGGCAGATACGCTGCACTCGGGACCCAGGGCGTGCTCGGGGTGTGAGCCAGGGGCCCCCGAAGCTCTTAGCCAGGCATACACGTCACTTTTACAATCAGGAAAAATACACGTGGTCACTTAACCCAGCAAGCAAACATGCTAGCGCTGATGGGCTGGACGCACAGGCCAGCGGTGGCACTCCACCAGGCCAGGGCTGCATTTTGGCCATGGTCCCCGGGGTGGACCAGTGCACAGCAGGTCCTCAGGTAGTTTGCTGGCTGATGGACCCACGGCACGCCAACAACCCACACGGGCCACCTGGTGCCCTGGGAGCTGCCCGGGGAAACCACCTGAGACAGCCCACACCCGCAGAGCACACGGCCGGGAGTGACCGACGCATCCACGTCCTGCCCGGCCAGCCTCGGCAAGTGGACACACCCCATTTGGTTTAGGATCATTCTGTTAACTTATGCAGCTTGGTGAAGGCTGAAGACCCAACCAGTCCACTGAGGAGACTTCATCCCCGGCCAGAGCCTAGCCCAGGAGGGATCCAGCCTGACCCCTGATTCGGTCGCAGTTGGGTCGGGCCAGGGCACATGGTGACCCCTGACCCTGGCCACACACCAGCCCGCACCCTGGGATACCCTGGCCCCTCACCTCCCAGCTAAGAGACCATGGATGAGAATGCAGCCTCCTGCCTCCCTGCACCGGCAACAAGGAGACAGCTGCCACAGACCCACTTCTCCAGTGGCTGAGGAGTCAATGAGTTAAGACACGTAAGCGCTTCAAAAGCACCAGGCGTGTTCGGCGCCCCATCCGTGTGCTAGCCATGCGCCACCACCCCAACAGGGGACCCTGAGGCACAGAGCCTGGCTCGGGCCGCCTCTCCCCACACACGCACCTGGGCCAGACCCCAAGGGCCCCTCGCACGGGTGCCTGTGTGCGCAAAGGCAGAGGAGGGGCCAGGGGCTGCAGTGGCATGCGGTGGAGTGTTGCTATAGCAACTTGGACTCCTCGTCAAACAGAGCGCCAGCCAGGCGCCCCAGGCACCCCGAGAATGATGCCCAGAATGGCCACGGAGAAGCAGGATTGCTGACAGCACCAAAGGGCGGTTGGGATGCCAGCCACTCATGCCCTTCTCCCATCCCACCTGCCACACCACCCCTCCCCCACCCCCACGCCCCTCCCCGAAAAGGCCACGGGAGGCCCGGCTTCAGGGCCTAGCTCTGCCCACCGCCCTGCTGCCTGCCCGTCAGCCAGGCCCTCTCCCAGGATGGTGGCAGCCAAGGAGCAAGAAGACTGTGCCTGAGTCACGAGGGCGGGGCCCACAGCACAGCTGCGCACGGCCAGGACCCACGCTCCCCTTCAGACCCCAAGACTCCCCGGGCCGTGGGGTGGAGAAGGATCACGGCCTGAAGCCGGAGCTGGAGGGCCCGTCCTCCCGGGCGCGGCCCACGCACGCGGGAAGCCAGCCCACTTCAGCAGGCAGCCCGGCTCTCCAGGGACAGGCTACCCAGCGGGCCCTGGACTCACAGCCCGTGGTCACCACTTAACTGTGGGGAAGGAACCTTCGTTGTCACACTCCATGGACAGGAAACTGAGGCTCAGAGAGGTGAGGAACTTGCCCAGGAAGCCCAGCTGATCCGAGGCCAAGGTGGGAACCAGACCCAGGTCTGTCTCTGGGCAAAGCCAGTGCTGTCCCCACCCCACATGGCCACGGCCCCGCCAGAGCGGTGGCAGGCCGCAGCTCAGGCCACACCGGGCTCACAGTCCAGCTCTCCCAACAGGGGCCAGCGAGGCAAGCACGGCCACGGTCATCCGACGAGACAGCAGAAGCCCCAGGACTCTCCCCCGGCCCTTCGTGGGGAGCCACAGGGTGGAGGGGCTGCCACACACCTGCCACGTCCTAAGAACAGGCTGGCTGAGGGCGCTGCTGAGCCCAGCGGTCGCGGGGAAAGGGGGTGGGCACAAACCTGAAACCTCAATCCTAAGGGCACAGGCTTCATGACCCCCACACCCAGAGCTCCTTCTCCCTGCCTCGCCCACCCTCACCCTCACCCAGGCAGAGACAGGCGCATACTGACTACCGCTAAGAAGGGCAGCCCGTGCCGAACACTGGGGGCCCCGTGGGGAAGCCCCGTGCAGAGGGAGCGGGGAGACAGGGGGCCCAGTGCGCTGAGATCTGGGCCTTCTTCTGAGCCACCGTCACCACCTGAGTGTCCAGGGTGCAGCTGCATCCCAGTCTCACCACCACATCACACCACCCCGCCAGGAGCAGCGTGACCGGACAGTGTCACCACACCACCCTGGCCACCGGAAAACCTCCACTGCCATCCCCACCCCTCGGTACCACCCCCGCCAGTGGCAGCATCGCCAGGCCAACCCTCAGCAGCAGCCCTGCCCTCCTATGAGCCACTGGCCCCACTGTCACCCCCCAGGTCATCGCCACCTCCTCCCTCGCAGAGGACAGCATGACGTGAGGCCAAGGAGGCAGGGGCTGCTGGACAGCTTGTTGTCTGCCGCTTTAATGAGGAGGGCAAGACCCCTCCTGCAGGAGACGGGGTGGCGGCAGGAAGACGCGGGGTCCCCCTTTCTACAGATGGCAGAGGTAAGCCACAAGTGTCACTGCTCAGAGTGACAGGCAGGAGGCGTGGGCTGGACCCCCAAAGCCCACGCTCTTTGCCCCGGACCTGAAAGTGCAGACCCAGCTGGAGGGGCCCCTGGGGAAAGGAGAGCTTGCCCTCAGCCCCAAACCCACAGTAACACCCGGCAGCCCCTCCCCCGACTGCCCACCAACCCGCTGGTATTGATGCCAGGGCAGGCCAGTGGCTCAGACCCGAGGGCAGCCCTGGGCCTCCAGCCCTGACCCAAGCCTGCAGGGAGGAGGTGTCGGTTGGCAGGATGGGCTGCAGGGATGGAGGCCCCGCCCTAGGAGCTGTCCGCGGTGCTGAGAACAATGGGCCCAGACACAGCCGGCTGGCCGTCAGTTAACGGCACTGAGTTTAACGTCTCTAGTCAAAGAAAAAAAGATTCTCAGATTGGATCACAAAGCAAATCCAACCTCATGCTTATGGAACAGACAGACACCCACGAAGGAACGCAGGAGGTGACGGGCAGAAGGATGGAGAAGGCGCACCAGGCAAACCAAGAGGGAGGGCAGCGCACCATGATCCCGAAGTCAGGCCGCGTGGAGACGAAACAAAGGACGCAATTCCGAATAAAAACGATAGTTGTACCACAGCCGCCAGCAGTCACAGGAGACACAGGAGGAAGGGGCAGAAACAGACCTACGGCAGGACTGCAATTCCCTTCTCTCAGTCCACGACAGAGCAGGCAGACAAAAACTATTACCTATGTGACCCACGACACGATCAGGTGGTGAAACTGACTGACACACACGTCAACTGCTGTTCACCCAAAAGAGAGAACAGATCTCCTTTTCAAGTGCCTGTGGAACAATGGTGAAAACTGACTCCGTGTTAGAACCACAAGAAAAACCACATAAAACCCAAAAAGTTCGAAAGAGAATAGTCAACATTCTCTGATCAACATGCAATTAAGGGCTTCCCTGGTGGCGCAGTGGTTGAGAGTCTGCCTGCCGATGCAGGGGACGCGGGTTCGTGCCCCGGTCCGGGAGGATCCCACGTGCCGCAGAGCGGCTGGGCCTGTGAGCCGTGGCCGCTGAGCCTGCGCGTCCAGAGCCTGTGCTCTGCAACGGGAGAGGCCACAAGAGTGAGAGGCCCGCGTACCGCAAAAGAAAAAAAAAAAATGCAATTAAAACCAGAATAACAACAAAACCAAGAAATCAAAAGATGCTTTTAAGACTTGCTCCTCAACAGCTCTTGGACCAAAAAAGAGACTACAAACCAAAATTATAGCACTTCCAGACAGCACTGATAAGGAAAACACATACTCTCAGAACTGAAGGAACGGCCTTTAAACATTAAACACTTTTTTGAAAAGAACAGAAACAAGTTAATCAAGCATCTAAACATCTAGGGAAAAGGATGATAAGATAAACTGAGACAAAGCAAATGGAATTCTTAACTATAAGCAAAAAGGGATGCATTAAGAAGCAGGAAAAAAAAGGACAATGAATTTTTTAAAATACCCAAAAGATGGCTCTTTGAAGAAAAAGAAAAACCATAAAATGGAAACAACTAGCCAATCCAACCAAGAAAAAACAGGAACAAATAAGATGGAAATAATCACAGAAACCAAGAAAATTAAGAGAAGAGTGAGAGATAATTACACTCAAGTCTACGTGAATAAATCTGACAACCTGGACAAAACTGACAATTTTCTAGGAAAATATAATTTCTAAAACTGACCCCCAGAAAAGAAAGAAAAAGTTTACAGGATTTTCTTGCTCAAAACGAAAACAAAACTAACAGAAGAGCACCGGGTCTCAACAGTTTCACAAAGTCTACCAACACTTTAAAGACCAGGTATTTCAACGCTATTAAACTACTCTAGAAATGCATCCGAAAGAAAACGTTATTTTTATGAAGCAGATGCGACCCTGATATCAAAACCTAGAAGAAAGTGCACACACACCAAAAACGAGATGACAGACCAAGCCTACTTATGAAGAGCAATGCAGATGCTAAATTAAACAGCACAAAGTATCCGGCAGCACCTTACAGGAATCCCACATCAGACCAAGTGAAGGGCATTCTAGGAACTCAAGAATGTCTCGCTGTTAGCAACTCCCATTAGTGTGATTCATCAGATTACTATATCTAAGGAGAAAAGTCACGTGATCATCCCATAGATGATTTTTTTTTAAAGAAACTGACAAAATTCGACAATAGTTCTTGATTTTTATAAATGAGACTCTCAGTAAAATGGGCAGGACAGGCTCTTCCTTGACACGTGGAAGGCATGTATCTCATTCCGAATCCACATCTGCCCCACGGGGAAACACCAGGGGCGCTCAAGAGAGGTGGCCTCCACCAGCTCCTCGGAGACACTGAAGGATGAGTCCACGCAGTTACGTAACAGAAGGAACCTGGCATACAAAAACTGGAAAGGGGAAGGTTAAATATCACTATTTGCCGCTGCTACGATCGGATACCTGGAGAACTCAAGGTAATTAACTACTGGGTTGGCCAAAACGTTTGTTCGGGTTTTCGTAACATCTTACAGAAAATCCCGAATGAACATTTTGGCCAACCCAATTAAAAACACAGAATTCAGCAAGGTAGTATGGAGCAAACTCATATGAAGAAATCAAGAGTATTCATACATGTGTATACAAACACAGGATAATACAGAAGAAAAGACTCCTAACCATCACATTTAAAAGGATAAAATTCCTGCAAATAAACTTGAAAACATTACAGAAAAAGAGACCTAAGCAATTGGGAAAGTACAGCACATTCTTTTTTTTTTTTTTTAATAATTTTTTTTACTTATTTATGTATTTATTTTTGGCTGCATTGGGTCTTCGTTGCTGTGAGCAGGCTTTCTCTAGTTGCGGTGAGCGGGGGCTACTCTTCACTGCGGTGTGCAGGCTTCTCACTGCGGTGGCTTCTCTTGTTGCAGAGCACGGGCTCTAGGCACACGGGCTTCAGTAGTTGTGGCACATGGGCTCAGCAGTTGTGGCTCACGGGCTCTAGAGTGCAGGCTCAGTAATTGTGGCACACGGGCTTAGTTGCTCCACGGCATGTGGGATCTTCCCCGACCAGGGCTCGAACCCATGTCCCCTTCATTGGCAGGCAGATTCTTAACCACTGAGCCACCAGGGAAGCCCTACAGCACATTCTTAAGAAGGAAGATTCAATGTCATAAAGATGTCGCTCTCCCTAAGTTAGTTTGTACATGTAACATAATTCCAACCCAAAACCAACCAGGTTTTAGGGATGCGAGTGTGTGTATGTATGTGTTTGGTGGTGGGGACTGAGTAAAGAATAGACAAGCTAATTCAAAGTTCATATATAAAGATAATCTAGAATAGGCAAAAAAATTATGACCAAAGAGCAATGAGTTCTTTGATATACCGAAACACAGTATAAGGCCTTAAAAATTAAAATAGATGGGCTTCCCTGGTGGCGCAGTGGTTGAGAGTCCGCCTGCCGATGTAGAGGACACAGGTTCGTGCCCCGGTCTGGGAAGATCCCACATGCCACGGAGCTGCTGGGCCCGTGAGCCATGGCCGCTGAGCCTGCGCGTCCGGAGCCTGCGCTCCGCAACGGGAGAGGCCACAACAGTGAGAGGCCCGCGTACGGCAAAAAAAAAAAAAAAATTAAAATAGAGGTTACAACTGTACACATGGACAGTGGAACAGCTTACAGGCAAACAAACGTAATCAATCTTGAGAAAGAACAATAAAGTTGGACGCATCACCCATCGTGATTTCAACATATACTACAAAGTGACAGTCACTGAAACAGTATGCTACTGGCATAAGACGAGCACACAGACCAATGGCACAGAATAGAGAGCCCAGAAGGAAATCGACACACAGTCACTGGATCTGCCAAGGGTGCCAAGAACACAGAGCGGGGAGAGGACAGTCTCCGCAACAAATGATGCCAGGAAACTGCAGCTGAACCTGCAAGAGAATGAACTTGGACCCTATGTTATACCACGCACACAAGTCAACTCAAAATCAATTAAGGACTTAAAACACGAGACCCAAACCGTAAAACTCCTAGAGGAAAGCACAAGGGAGAGGCTCACAGCACTGGGCTTGGCAGTGACTTCATGGATATGATGCCAAAAGCACAAAGTAACAGAAACAAGAAACAGCTA
This sequence comes from Orcinus orca, assembly GCF_937001465.1. Classification (NCBI taxonomy): domain Eukaryota; kingdom Metazoa; phylum Chordata; class Mammalia; order Artiodactyla; family Delphinidae; genus Orcinus; species Orcinus orca. Next base: position 85,826,668 of record NC_064575.1, read on the forward strand.
AGTGGGACTACATCAAACTACAAAGCTGCCGCAAAGCAAAGGAAGTAGTCATCGAGCGAAAAGGCACCTACGGAGCGGGAGACCTTCCTCGCCTCACAATGGGGCTGCACCCTGATAAACCCACGGTAAACTGAAGGTAAGTCGAAAATGCATTGAAAACACTGAACCTACCGAAGGTCACAGCTTAGCCTGGCCTTCCTGAAACGTGCTCAGAACACGCACATTAGCCTACAAGTGGGCAAAACCATCTAGCACAAAGCCTATTTTACACTAAAGTGTGGACTATCTCATGTGATTGATTGAACACTGTACTGAAATTGAATACAGAATAGCTGTCTGGGCACCGGCTGGTCACCCTCGTGACCTCGGGGCTGATGGGGAGCTGTGGTTGCCACTGCCCAGCATCACAAGAGTATCCACCCCACATCTCTGGTCCAGGAAAAGATCAAAATTCAAAATTCGAATCATGGTTTCTACTGAATGTGTATCACTTTCGCACCATGAAACGTCAAAAAAACTGTAAAATCGTTAAGAGGAACCATGCTAAGTATACGACTGTGTGCATCTTATAAGGCGTTAATCTGCAAATCATATAAGGAACTCCTACAATTCAATAGTTTAAGAAAACTAATAAATTACCCAATTATAAAACGGGCTAAGGACTTGAATAGACATGTTTCCAAGAAAGACATACCAATGGCCAAGAGGCACATGAAAAGATGTTCAACGTAAGTAATCATCAGAGAGATGCAAATCGAAACCACAATGAGATGTCACCTCACACCTGTCAGAATGGCTATTATCAAAAAAAGAAGAAAAGAGAGAGAGAGAATAAGTGCTGGCAAGGATGTGGAGAAACTGGAACCCTGTACACTGACCGTGGGAACACGAAACGGCACAGTCGCTATGGAAAACAGTATGAAGCTTCCTCAAAAATTAAAAATAGAACTACCACGTGATCCAGCAGTACCGCTTCTGAGCATTTATTCTAAAGAATTGAAATCAGGATCTCCAAGGTACTCTGCGCCCCATGTTCACTGCAGTGTTATTCACAACAGCCAAGATATGGAAACAACCGAAGCATCTGTCTACAGATGAATGGGTAAAGGAGATGTAGCATATCCATATGATGGTATCATTCAGCCTTTAAAAAGGAAATTCTGCAGTGCGTGACAACACGGATGGACCTTGAGGACATTACGCAGAGTGAAGTAAGCCAGTCACAGAAGGACAGACACGGCATGACTCCGCCTATACGAGGGACCTATAACATAGTCCAGTTCAAAGAACTACCGAGTGGAACGGTGGCTGCCAGGTGCTGGGGCAGGGGACGTGCAGAGCTGCTAATCAGCACGCACAAGCAACATGATGTGGCTCCAGAGCGCGTGTGGGCAACGCTGCGCCTGGTCGGCAGCATGCGGTACTTGCACTGCGCACGCAGTCCTGTACTGTGCACTTAAATCTGCGAAGGGGGCAGGTCTCACGTGAAGGGCTGTTACCAGGATAAATACATTATTTTAAAATTTAAATACAAATGGCCGTTTAGGGCATGACTAAGCTAGAACCTAAAGCCGGTGGGGGAAGAAACGGATTCTTTAATAACTCGGACAGGACTACTAGTAGACCATCTGGGAGAAAATTAAGGTCAGACTCGTACCTCACACCACACACCAGGATAAAAGACAAATGAATAAAAACTTTAAAAGGAAATCAACGAAAATGAGAAGAAAACACAGGACTTCTTTTTAAACTTGAAGAAAAGAAGCATTCGTTAACTACGACTCAAAATCCAAACACCACATGTGAAAGCTGACGGATCTGACTACGCGAAAGGACAACAAAAGGCAGCAGCAAATGCCCTGCATTCATCTGACGTTCAAAGAACTCATCTCCATAATCTACAGGGAAAAATCAACAACGCAGTTTTTAAAACATGGACGATGTCAAGGAGCAGAAAGCTCGCAGCTAAAACACAAACGGCTCTTTGATACATAAAAAGACACCATCATCCATCAGAAAGGAAATGCAGATGTGTCCCCGCTCTGAAGCCTGATCATACCCAGCATGCAAGCAGCTGGGGGACAGGCGCCGACAGCTTTCCATGGGTATGTGGACCAGTGCCTCCCCTTTGGAGGGGGGCTGGCAGGGTGTGTCCTCATGAGGAAAGTCTGAGTCTTCTGACCCAGCACCTGCACTCAGAGCATACATCCTACATACATGCATCAAATGACATACGAAGAGGTCATTCATTCTGTAATAGGCAAACACTGAAAATAACCTAAATTTCTATCAACAAAAGACTACATTAAATCGATTCTGACATACCCATACTCGAAATATTCTGCAGTTGTCAACGAGAAAAAGAGAAGCTCTCTGTACTAACATAGGAAGACCTCCAGGACGTTTTGGTTAGTGGGGGAAAATTAAAACCAAGGTGGAGAAGAAATTTATAACATGACTTGTGACAGAAAAAGGAAAAACATCAAAGTGTAGACTTGTATTTGGTAGATAATCGCATTCTTACGTATCTGGAAGGATAGATAAGAGACCAAGAGCAGGGTCACATGTGGAGACAAGGACCGGGCCGGCTGGGATGGGGAGACTTTCAACTTTCTACTGTACGCTTCCTCATATGTTTCTACTTTTGAACCATATACACTATTCAAAAAGTGCAAGAGCACTGAACAGTTAAACCGTGCTCCGTTCACACCATGGAACAGGACTTGGTGATCAAAACAAACAAACTACAGGTACATGTGCCAACCCTGAGAAACCTCCGGGGAATCACACCAGATGAAAAGAGCCAGTCCCCAAGGGCTACACACTGTATGATTCTATTTGTATAACATTCTTGAAATGACATAAGAAAAAAGGAGGACAGACTGGGGCTTCCCAGGAGTTCAGGAGGGTGAAGGTAGCAGGGAGGGGGGTGTGGCTACAAAAGGACAACCACGTGACAGCGACAGCCTGCATTCTGACTGCACCCATTGTTGGTATCCTGGGTGTGACACGGTGCTACAGCTCTGTGAGACGCTACCTTTAGGGAAACTGGGTAAAGGTACACAGGAAGGCTCAGAATCAGTTCTTACAGTTGTACATGTGAACACACAATGTCTCAAAATATAAAGTTTAATAATTAAAAAAACAAAAACAAAAGATACTGGGCTGTCGATCTCCATGCCCGAGGTCACCAAGTGGCCAGAGCAGAGGACATATCCAGCCTGATTTGCTTCCCAAGTGCCTGCCTCCTGGGACATGGGGGCCACAAGGGAGGTGACCCCACAGGGCTCAACCTCTCTCTGAGCACAGGGCAATCCTTCAAGGAAAAGGGGAAGCCCAGCGAGGAAGGGTGTCCTTCCCGGCACAAAGCTGACTCTGTGGTTTTAAGCTGCTGGCACCTGGGGGATACTTGTTACCGCAGCAAGACCTACCCTACACCATTAAGACTTCTGTCCATCCAATCACATCCGTGCCTGCACCTGCTGCCTGACTTCACTCCTGCCCACCTGGCCCTCCTGGCCCATAAGACAGAACCCCGCCTGCTGCCTGTGGGGCCCCCCTCCACGGGCCTCCAGCCCCTCCTGCAGGTGGGCAGCGGCACACGCTGCCAGACGGAAGAGGCAGGGCAAGGCTGCACCCCACAGCAGCAGGTGGCTCTGGCCCCTGCCTCCCCAGGTGTAGAATGAGGGCTGAACCAGCTTTAGAGCTTTTCCCAGCTACAGAATCCTTCCTTAAAACACAATCATCCTCAGAAGGTCCAGGTGAAATGGATGAGATCAGAGCTGCTCTGGCTAAAGGAAGAGGATGCTGCCAGCTGGGGTGACTAGAGCCCCTCCAGTTCCGGGGACCCCCTCAAGCCACTGGTCCAGCAGCTCTCTACAACCCTGGGTCGGTAACGCTGTGCGGCAGAGTGGGAAAGCCCAGGTTCTAGGGCTGGACACGCCAGGTCCTACGCCCAGCCTGCTCTGCACTTCGTGGCCTTGGAAAAGCAGGCATCACCTCGTGAGGTCTAAGAGGAAATGACTGCCCCGCTTCCCTGCTCTGACCAGTGGCACCAAAACCACCACATCCTCCACTCGGAGCTGCGGCCCCGCTCCTCAGGGTCCCTACAGCATGTTCCACGTGCCACCTACCTGCAGGGCCCTGGAAGACTCATCCCCACACAGCTCCGCCCCCTGCAAGCTATAACCCACCCTCTGCAAGCTGCCGTCTCCCTTCTGCTCCGAGGAGCCAGGACACACATGTGAAGCACCTGCTCACGGCTGGCCCACCTTAGATGCAGGTGGCCCCTGGCACGGCAGATGCCCAGAAACCAGCTGAAAGAGCTGAGAAATACCCCTTTCCAATAGCTAGCTTGTGCTTACATGAGCATTTATCGAGCACCTACTGTGTGCTCTTCCTGTGCTGGGGCCACAGAGACAGACAGGGTCCTGGCCCTGGAGAGTGCATGGGGAGCCCGACACCAAATGACCACAAGGAAACGAGGAAGCAGCCACGCAAGGCTTTCCATCAGTCTGCAGCCCCTCCCCTGCCCCGGGCCAGGCCCCCGAGGACGGGCCAGGCTTCCACACGGCAGCGCAGACCTGAGCCTTGACCGGTCGGAGGACGTCCCCAGGGGCGCTGGCGCCCGGCCATTCCAGCCAGAGGGGCAGCCAAGCTGACCCCAGAGGGCAGCCTTGGGCAGCCGAGAAATCGGCCCAGCAGGTTGACCAGAGGCTGGGGAGACATTCAGGTCACACCGTGAGAGCTGCAAAGGCCAAGTGCGGAGGCGGCCCGATGCTACAGATGGGCGCCCTGAGACAGGTCAGCCGGGAAAACACGCCAGAGCGGCCCCCGGGCCAGAGGAGCCAGGACACTGAGAGGGGATTACGGGGTCCAGGCTGGAGGCTGCGGACCAGCCAGAACGTCCACCCTGCGACTGAAGGCTTTCCGGACCCTGGACCCAGAAGACACAGAACCGACTCACCTCCCAAGCCCAGGCCCGCCTCCCACCTGCCCAGGCTCATTAGCACCCTGGCTGTGGGCGAGGCCGTAGCGGGGAAGGAGGGCAGACCCGAGGCAGGGATCCAGCTCCTCGGTGGTACCGCCACCGAAAGCCTGTGCTGAGAGGGCAGCCAGGCCCGGGAAGGGGGCTGCTGTGCCGAGTTCACGTGGGAGAGGTTGATTCCGGGCTGCCGGTGTAAAACTGTGTCCCTTTCCGAATACTTGGCAGGAACAGATCATGGCTCCCGGTGGAGGGCAGCCAGCCAGCGGTGTCTGGGGCGGAAGGCGGGGGGGCTGCCCCTGGCCGGCTCTGTCTGGCACCGACTCCCTGAACAGAGCTCTGATGCCCCTGCCATCCCCCGGGGTGCCTGCCCCCTGTCTTCCCCAGACGACATCCCACCGCCCTCCTTCCCCACCACCCCGCACCCCTAACATCCAGCTTCCTAGTTGGTGCAGGCACAGCCTGTGACCCCGCGACCACATCCAGGGTCTGGCTCGGGCAACAGTAGGACAGACGTGGACAGACAGGTGCCCGAGCATGGCACCTGGTCCCAAAGCCCTAAGGACCTGACTCCTTTCCACAGGTCCCAGAGAGGAGCCATGGCCAATGGTGGGCTCACTGTAACCCCCTTTCATCCGGCCACACTGGGAACAAGAATTCCAAGTTCCAGCCCAGCCGCGACCCCCGCCCCCCACGAGAGATACCACACTTCCAGAGCTGGACTCCCTGACGCCCTCGACCCGTGCCAGGCACTCCTTTAGAACATCAGTTCAATACGGAGGGAAAGTCAGGATAAAGTCTTTATTGGTATAATCATCACCACTACCAAAGTCGTTCTCCAACTCAAAAAGCATCCTCTGGGGCGGTGGCATCTTCCAATCTGGTCCTCGCAGGAAGCAGCAGAGCAGGAAGGCTGGGCGGGCGGGGCAGCAGAGCGGTAAGCGGGCTCTGGAGCCAGAGTGCTGGAGGCAAATCCTGGCCGCTCACTTACGCGCCTGTGACTCCGGGTAAGTTACTCAGCCCGGAAAGTGTCCTGATCTTAGGAATATGAGGAACCGAGCAGGTGCTAGGTCCATAAACGGTGCTCACTATCACGATGATGATACAAAAGGCTGACGATGGCCAGTTCTCCTGGGTCCCCGCTAACCCACCTCAAACGCAGGCCAGAGAGCAGTCTCTGGAGCCGGAGGGCTGCTCAGAAGAGGAGCAGCTGCACCAGCCTCCCGGGCACCCCCTGACTCCACAGCCCCTCCCAGAGCTTCAGCGCCTGTGTCTCTGCGATGGCGCGGATGCCACCACCTCCCGGTGGCTGCGGGATCAGAAAGGACAGAGGGCGGGGACGTGCTAATGAGGAACGTGACTCAGGACCCCACAGCTGAGACTCAGCCACGCTGTGTCCGCAGGATTTCACTGTTCGTACCAGGATGCTGACGTAGTCAGGGCTGGGTCCCCATCCTTCCCATGGGGGACATCAAGAGGCAGAAAATGAGACAGTCTTCCATCAACCCACGTAAAGAAAACAATAAAACTTTATCGACTGGGAGCTCCGAGATGGGGGCTCACAGGGTCAGCACGACTGCCTGGCCTGCTCTCCTGCGTCCACCTCGGGGCGGGCTGCCCTCTCCTGGAGGCGGGAGCGCAGGGCTGCTGGGACTGTGTGCAGCCTGCCGCGCCGATTCCCAGGAAGACCCCGCTCTCCCCAGCCAGCAATCACGCCAGGGAAAGGTCCACGGCACTGCTACCACCATCGTGGACCCAGCCACACGATACTGAGCCCAGGGGCCGACAGCCTGGACTCTGCGGGCTGGGAGGGGGCACACACCTCTAGCCACAGGCCCCTCGTGTGGTCCGGCCCAGACCCCAGACGTCAGACCCCTGGTCCCTGCTCCCCACAGCCCTGTCTCGGCTGCTCTTCAAGTGAGTCTCAGCGCGGCACAGGCTGGCCCTCCTGGGACCAGCACCAAATCCACGCCTCACCTGCCTCCCTCGGGTCTGCCGCTGTTCATTCCCGCTTCACTTTAGTCTCATGTCACCCACTCCTCCATTCAGGGGTCCAGCAAACACTTAGCAGCCAGGCGGTGCTGAACGTTCTGGCAGAAAACAGAGGAATCCGAGAGGCGGCCTACCTTCACAGCCCAGCAAGTCCGTCATTACAGACATGGCACAGATCACAATTCAAAGAACAGAAAGAATGATGGCTGGACTGAGCCACCCAGGTTAAATTCCATTTGTAGCAAATAACACAATCAAAACAAACCCAACAGCCACAGATATGCCTGTGCACATTAAAAAAAAATCTAAGCCTTGGCCAACAGTTTGTTTCTCCCAAACACTAGTCAGAGCAACGAAACTCTCAGTAACACAGAAGGGTGCTGTGTGCTGTGAGCCGTGGTCATAAACATGGGTGAACCGACCCAGGAGAGGAAGGGGACAGGAAAGCATCCAAAGAGAACCGGAGTACAAGGCATTCCAAGTGGAAGGCACAGACATGAGAAAAGACATGGGCTGTGCAGGAAACAAGGGCTTGTGCACTGGCAGGGCACACGAAGCAAGTGGTGGAAGGTGTGCCTGGAGCAGTAGGCAGGAACAGGGTCCCGAACAGGGTCCCGACCTTCACCTTGCAGGAGGGGACTTAAGGACTCCTATCTGCCCATGAGCCCCCAAACCCCTAGATGGCAGAGCCCGTGTATAGGTGCCCACCTCAGGGCCCTGCAGAGGAGCGCCCGGAGAAGGTAGCCTGGATACAGTCAGAGCAATCAAAGGAGGAGAGAAATGTGCAGTTGGCCCAGGAAGCTCCGCCTCCTCCAGGAAGCCTTCTCGGACTGCCATTCTCCCACAGCTACTGCAGTCACAACTGGGCTCCTGCACTGTCCTGGGCAGGCTGCGCCGGTTTCTACCGAGGACCTACAACATATGAGGCTGACCACTCAGAAGTACCATTTTAATAGGCTGAAGCCCTCCAATACTGACAAACTTCACCTGGACCTCACCCTGACACTGTCCACCCTGGGGCTATAGTGAGGAACAGTCCCAATCCCTGCCTCCTGGGGACCCAAGATAAAGCAGAAAACAAGCAAACAAGCGACAGTGACAAAACATGAAGTACTGAGAAGGAAAAGAGAAAGGACCTGAACCAGGGTACTGGTAGGAGAGGGCGGTCAGCAAAGTGGGCTGTGACCTGCCTTAAAGATGGTGAGCTGCCATCCCACCAGGAACTAAGACAAGGGCAGGAAGAGGGTGCGTGAGGAAGAGGCCAGGTGTGGCTGCAATGGCAGCAGGCCCATCTAGTCCAGCAGCTCGACCCAAAGAATTTTCTGCCATGACCGCAGTGTTCCATGCCTGCGCCGCGCTGGCTAGTGGCCGCCACACTGGACGGCGCACAAAGAGCCCAGAGGGCAAAGGAGGAGTGAAACGTGAGTCTCCCAACAGGAAGCCCCTGGAGGGCTTCCGTGAGGGCAGCACAGATCAGAGGCACCTGGAAGCTGGACGGGCGGGAGGGCCCCTACCCTCCGTGCCCCAGAGGCACGTTTTAAGCCAAACGTAGAGAAAAAGCAGAAAGGAGCGGAGACGAGGCACATCGTGTCCGGCTCTCCCTCAAGGGCTGCCTCCCGCTCGCTGGTGACGAGCAGCGTCCCTGGCGCCCAACAGGTGTGCACCCGGGCCTCGGTGCGAGCGCTCCGCCCCCGAGACCCTGCCCCTCCCACGACCCTGCCCCTAGGCCCCGCCCCTCCCATGGCGGTCCCGCCCCTCCCGGAGGCCCTCCCGCCGCGCGGGCCCCGCCCCACCCCGCCCCCGACCACCCCGGGCCCCGCGCGCCCCTCCCGGCCCCGGCCTCCGCCGCCCCCGCCTACGGCCTCGCCCCCTCCCAGCCAAGCCAGCCTCCCCCCGCCGGCCCGCTCCCGCCGGCCCGGCACCACCGCACGCCGCTGCCTCACCTGGGCCTCGGTGGCTCGCGGGCGCGTTCCGTGCTTTCTCGGAGGGAGGGGCGGTACGGGGGGCGGAGCCGGCACCCAAACATCACGTGACGGCCTCTCTCGCGCCGGCGAGGGCCTCGAGGCCGCCCCCCTTCCGCCCCGTCGGCCCCGACGCCTCGCGCCAGCCAATGGCCGCCGAGCCGCGGACGAGCTGAGGACGGCGTGAGCCCTGAGACTACAAGTCCCAGAGTGCCCCGCGCGGGCGGCGGAAACGGCCTGGGACGGCGGCCGGAGGAGCCAGAAAGTCTGCGCCCGGCGGGAGCCCCCCGCGGCTACCCAGGGCCGCGGCCCTCGAGGGCCACCGAGGGCGCGCCGTCCCGGCCTGCCGGGCTGGGCCGAGCCGTTCCCGCCGCCTTACCGGGACTGTAGGTGGCCGGCTCACTCGCACCCCCGATCCTCAGTACCCCCATCTGTGGAACGGGGGTGACAGACGCGGAGTGCGCGGTCCCCGCCTCAGAGGCCCCACCGGATCTCACGGGTCTGAGAGGCCGAGCCGCGGCGGCGCAGTGGCCGTGCGGGCCCCGGACTCGGGTCCGGAGGGCACAAGGGCCAGCGCCCGGGTCTAGGGCGGCCGCTGAGCACTGCCGGGAGGGGCCGTGCCCTGCGGACCCCACGCCTTGGTCCGTGCCTGCGGGGGAGTAGACGGGATCGTCACCACACCCCGGAGCCTTTCCGCGGAGGGCCCTCGGGGGACGGGTCTGCAGAGAGCGGGGTCTGAGGGTGCTCCGGCCACGCCCCACCCTCAGCGGGCGCGGGTGTGGAGGAAAGGAGGGGAAAGCCAAGTACACCTCCTCCCCGACGACCACCTGCAGAGTGTGCTTCCCGCCTACCCAGCGGGCCGAGCGGGTGCCCCGGGGCTGCGGACCGGGTGGTCTAGCGCTAGCAGGGCCGCCCGGGGCGGGTGCTCAGTACCTGCTGCCTCCTCTCTAGTCTGGGGCGAGGGCCCCTACCGCCCCTCGGAGAAGCAGGAGAGACGTCCCCCTCCATCAGGACCCGGACGGGTGAGGGTCAAGGGGATGGCCAAGAGACCCCCAGAGGAAGAGCGGAGGGAAGAAGCTGCCGCAGCCCCCACGGGGCATCTGCCCGCTGCACTGCATCCTCGCTGTGCCCGCGGGGTCTTCAGAAGAAGCCTCCATGTAGCGCCCACCAAAGCCGACCCCAGAAACGCTCGCTGTAACAGGGGTAGCCACCTGGGCTTCTGCGTGGTAGTACCAGATCCCTGGGTCAAACACTGTCAACCTGGGGTCTGCAGCGAGTTCCCCTCCCCCGCCCTTCCTGTCTATCCCCTGAAGACCGGCTCCCAGGTCAGCTTCTCTGGGAAATCAGCCCACCCAGCACCGTCCGGGGGAAGAAGGTGTTTACACTTCCACTCTGCCCCCCCACACCCCGACCCAGCACGTGGCAGCCCCCACTCACTCACCACAGACCCTCCTCCATCAAATCCCGTGAGCAGGTCATCCCTGCGGCCCAGTCCCCCTTTGTCCCTTACCAACGGAACCCATTTTGTTCAAGGCAGCAAGGTAGTGCTGGCCCGGAGGAAGACGGCAGAGGACTCAGTGAGTCTTCAGACCCAGAAGGGACCGATGTAGCCAGCTAGCCCTCTGCCTTCTCTTGTTCCAGCCTGGAATGCGGGCACGGTCTCCCAAGGAGAGCAGCCATTTGGGGAGCAAAGGGGTGGGTCCCAAGCTGCGGACAGGGAGCAGCTGCGTGGTGGAGCCTCCGCCCCAGCTGTACCCGCTCCTCAGAGAGGAAACAAGCCCCTGCTTCCTCCACACTGCTGCTGGCACCCCTCCTAGCCCGTACAACCGCATCCAGGCGTGACGACCACCCTTTTAGGCTTGTGACCTGCCCACCGTGCAACAGGCCTCTTGAGGGCAGGCCCATGTGGTTGAATTTGCATCCCGGCGCTCAGCAGGGCACCCTGCATGTGGTGTGGCCTCGGGGAGTGATGACAAGTCAGCGAGCACACCAGCTGCACTCACGGGGGCCTAGTGTTCACTCTGTGTCCCCACAGAGCCTACTCTCTTTTAACACCAAACCTATCCCTGTGTTGCTGTGTGATGTTGAGCAGTGACACCTTCTCCAGGCGTGTTCAAAGCGGTGATGTGGCAGCCGGCTGGAGAGCAGGCATGGGAGGGGCAGGGTGGCGCACCGCTACCCTGTCACCTGTCACCTGTACGGGGCAGTGTCACTGGGGGACATGTGCTGGGAAAGGGCTGGCGCAGGCCCAGCATCTAGCAGGGGCTTGACCAACACAAGCACCTCACCCCCAAGTGTTCGAGACCAGTCTCAGGTGCTTAGAAAACTGACTCCACATGAGACTCCTAGCAGCCTCCCAAGGTATTTATCACCAAGCAGGAGTGGCAAAAAAAAAAAAAAAGAAAAGAAACTCCACGACAGGAGCACTTGAGTGTCGTCTTCGCTAACCTCTGTGAAGGAGGAGTTTGCCGCCCCTCCTGGGAAGTAGCAGAACCTGCTTATTCCCCACCCCCATGGGAGGAGGCATCTCCACACCCCAAGGAGCCAGTCTGTCTGTCCGTCACCCAGCACCCAGGCTTGCTACCTGGCACAGCGTCCCCCTCTCCTCTTGCCAAATCTTATCCTGTTTGCCATCATTTATTCATTCAACAACCTTCCGATGTCAGGCAACATGCTAGGCCTTGGGGATGCCACACAATTAGATTTGGTTGCTAATGCCAGAAAATCCCAATAACAGTGGCTTAAATATGATCAACGTTTACTTTCAGTGGTACACATTCAAGTCCAAATAGGCCATAGGGCTGGGAGGGTGGGCCTCACAATCATCAGTACCCTGGACTCCTTTAATCTTGTTCCTTCGACCCTCGAATGGGGCCTCTGCCTCATGGCACAAAATGGCTGTGTAAGTGCCAGCCATCACGTCTGCTTTCCAACAGCAGGAAGGAGAACTGGATAGTGGGAATGCACACACCCCCAATCCCATCCTTTTAAGGACACTTCCTGGATACTGTACACCCCATATCTTCTTACACCCCCCCACCCCCACCACCACCACCCCTCTTGGCCAAAACTGGGTCCCTTGGGTACTTTTAGTTGCAAAGGAGGCTAGGAAATGTCGTCTTCCTGAGGACTATGTTCCCAGCGGCCATCTGGGCTCTTGTACCAAGTAAGAAGGGGAGGATGGGGCCCATCTAATAGTCTCCACCAAGACACAGCCCTTGTCACAGTGCTTGCTGTTTAGCACGCAGGCCACAAAACGCACAAATGTGCACTGGGAACCTGGGTGACGGCTGTGCAGGAGCAGAACGGGGGCGTGGGGGATCCAAAGGGGGCTGGGGGTCAGGGAAGTCCCCCTTGACAAGGAGGCCTGGCACAGGGGAGTCTTGAGGGGTAGCGTTTCTGGGAGGTGAGTTGGGAGTGTCCAGCAGGAAGGCAGGGAGCCTGTGGACATCCGTGTGCTACTGTCACCCCTCCTGTGTGGAGGCGTCCTGACCTCTCCAGCCGCTGATGGCCTCAGAGCCCCTGCCGCTCAGACCACCCCTTGTGCTCCCTCAGCCACAGGTGGGGAACCTGGCCCTGGCAGCGAGGGGCACACACAGGTCCACAAGGGGCCTCAGCAGCCCTGGGGCCCCAGGCCTGTCTCTGACGCCCAGGCCAGGGCTCACCTCTACATCACAGCCCGCACCCCTCGGGGCTTAAGATCATGGGCATGTAGCGGCCTTCAGATCATGGGCCGTGGGCTCGAAGACCAGCCCAGTGGACTTTAGGGAGGGTCTCGTCTACCTCTCCCTTTAAGGTCCGCCACACACAATCTGGCCTGATTACCTGTGCACGGTGTGTGCACTGATGGGCAGTACACCTGCGCCCAGGTGACACTTGGAGCCCATGAGGGCCGTAAGCGTGCTGGCCACACCCCCAGCCCCTGGGCAGCCTGCGGTACTCACGTGGGGGGAGAGAGTAGAATGGACGGGAAGACAGACACTGAAGGGGACACCTTGGGGACCAACCGAGGCAGCCAGTGCTCACCGGTGCTTATTTCTCTGCCCAGGACACACCCACATTTTGTGGCCTCCTGGGCAGTTTGGCGGCCCCGTGGCTGGCCCCAGACATAAGACCAGGAGCAGCAGCGAGGGGCGCCTCTTTCCAGCTGCACCAAGCCTGCCCCACTGTCCTGCGTGCATCCCCCTTGTCACCAGGACGTAGAGGAGCTCCACCGGCTTGCGGGCCTCCAGCTGATGCCGGACAAGCCCCAGGAGGGAAGGGCCCCGGGCCGAGGCGCTCTCTCACCCATGGGCGACTGAGTGTGAGAGGAGAGGACAAAGGTTGGGCTACAGGAAGCAGACAGAGGAAAAGGCACTGCCTCTGCAGGCCTGGACCGCTAGCCGAGCCCCAGACAGCACTTGGGGTTTGGGGAAGAGGGTGCGTCAGCCCAGCGCTGTTTCCCAGGGGCTCGGGGAGTTGGGGTGAGGAGCTGGCAGGTGGGGGAGGAAGAGAAGTAAAGAGCACGGGGCGTAGGGGAGGGGGAGGGGAGCAGGGGGCCCCTCCGGCACCCTGCGTGGGTCTGGCTCACCCCCAGGTAGGGTGTTGGGAGCTGGGCCTGCGTTTGGGCTCCTCTGGGAGGAGTGTGGTGAGTTCTCTCGGCCCGAGGCGTCCCCATGCCGGGACCCACGTGGCTGCTGCCCACACCCCGCCTTGATTTCCTCTGAGGTGCTCTGCACACGTGGCACCTTGTTCTTTTGGTACCAAGTCTCTGTTTAGGGACAGACAGACTCCTTCTCCTCTCCCTGTCCCTCTTCTCCCTCCAGCTGGGCCTCCAGATCACTGGCCACACTGGCCACCAACCCTGCAGCGCCTCCCCCTGGCTCTACCACTGGCCAGCAGGGGTGGCCCGTCGACACCTGCCCTGAGCCTTGACTTCCTGAGATCTGCAGCATGGATCACAGTGTTCCCTGCTGCGTGGAGCTGACGTGAGGCTTGTGGGGGCCAACGCCTGCGAAGCCCTCACTGCCCTTAGCCCAGACCTGGCCCGCTGGAGACCCTGGGCACGTGTGAGCACACGGCCTGTCTGACTTGTCATTGATCTCTTGGGTGCGTGCTGAGCACCAGTGCCAAATACCAGGGCCAAGAGCATGTGGATGCCACCCTCAGGGTGTCTCAGAGGAGCAGAAGGAGACAGACAGGCCCAAAGAATCACCTACTGGGCTGTAAGTCTGTTGTTAGAAGGTTGTATGAGGAAACAGGGTGTTGGAAAGGTTTCCCAGAGAAGGGGCATTTGGATTGGGTGCTGAAGGATGAGTAGGAGTTTGCCAGCAGGAACGGTATGAATCTAACGTGGCTGCTGAAGAAGGTCACCATGTCCACCTCCTGTGTCGGATTCTGCCCAAACTCCTATCCCAAACCTAACACATGGGGGTTTGCCCGGTCTCCTGCCTGCTTCCCCCTCCTCTCCTCCCTGCACACGTTGACATTGACACAAACACAGTCCCACACACTCATACAGAGTCACACACATTCTCACACTCCCAGAGTCAAGAACTGATTTCAGTGTGTTCCTCCCCATCCCCACCCGCCACGCGCAGGGAACCGCGGTAACGAGATGCTAACGAGCAAAGGTAAAGCTCAGAGAGAACGGCATTTTACAAAATCAAAACACTTTGTGCTTCCAGGGACACCTCCCGGCAAGTGAACTGCCAAACCTCACGACAGCGCTGTGTGTGGGCAGAAAGCACCCGCCAGCCCCACCTCCCGGGTAGTTGATGAAGTAAGAGGGGTCTGCGAGGTAGCAGAGTGGGAGAGCAGACTCCAGGCCCTGCCGGACGCTGCCGCAAGCCCACGGCCACTAACTCTCCAGGTGCATCCTCTCACCTGTGCCCAGCCGGGTCTCTCTGCCTGGGAGGTGACGTCCGCATCCTTCAAGCTGTCCCTCCCACACACCTGCACCTCAGCCTGGGGCTGGGGTCTCCTCCGAGTTCCCCGGCCCCGGGCTTGCCTCCTTCACAGCACTGATCACACTGTCCACGCCTCTACCCCCGCCCCCAACCCCAGCATACAGAGAGCGACCTGTCGGCAGCACCTGTCACGTGGCTGCTTTTCACTGTGTGTTAATGGAAGGAAGGAATGAGTGAGTGAATGAGTGATAGACGGAGTGGCTGAGCTGAAGAGGTCTTGGAGATCATGTGGCCTGTTCTGGGGGAAACTGAGCCCCAGAGCAGGGAGGTGGCCCCCCAAGGCTGCCTAGCCATGAGGCAGAACTGGGCCTGGAGCCTGCCCGTCCGATGCCCTTCCCTCCTCCTCTGACTGCTGACGTCCCCAGGGCTGGGGGCTCTGCCCTTGCTACGATGGTCTGTCCCCTTTCCTGGGGTCCCCACGACCCTCGAGCTCCATCAGCTCCCTCTCAGCACAGACCCGTGACCATCCCTCCTCCCTCTCGGGTACCTGCCCCCTGGCCGAGCTGTGGGCTCTGAAAACAGATGGACTGGGGGGCTTAAGAACATGGCTGGGGGCTTCTCCCTGGAGCTAGCGGGCCCTGCGCGCCTTCACCTTCGGAGGTGTCCGACACCAGAACGAACAGCATCTCTGGCCCCTCAGAAGTCAAGGAGGCCTAGAGGGAGGGAATCCAGGCTGGACCACAGTGGGCTGCTTCCTCGGCCCATCTGCAGGGAGCTCCCAGGGCCTATGAGGCCATGGGATGAGGGTCTTGGAGCTCCCTGGGCAGTGCACAGGTACTGGGTGGAGTTATCCTGGTGTTGACCATGGAGCAGACAACCCAGGCGTCTCCCCTGTTTCCATCAAGGTGGGTGTTTAACAAGGCATGATTACAGAGACCAGTCGCGTGGGGGTCCAGCACAGTCCCCGTGTAATGGGGGAACCTGGGGGAGGGGCGGCACACGGTGCCAGAGTGGCTCCCCTGTGCCCGGCTCAGGCCGAGCCCTTAGCGGTGCCCCGGGGACAAGTGCCCAGGCTCCTGCCGGGCCAGCCAGGCCCAGGAATGGTGGTCAGTGGGGTGAGATCAGGGAAGACCAAGCCCCAGCCTGACTTGACCCCCGTGTCCTGAGCCACATCAGCATTTCCGGACGTTCCTTTCCCATCTGGAAAAAGAAGACGTCGGCCTTGATTCCAGGTCTCCCCTGGGGGCACCGTCACCTCGGGGGACAGAGCAGAGCCTCCTGGCGGGGGAGCAGCACCCACGTTGGTTTTCTGGATTTCTGGGCCCCTCGTCCTGCCCCTGCCTGGGAACCTCCCACCAGTCCTGCAGGTGAGCTGCAGCGCCCCTCCTCCCTCCATGCCTTGACAGATCCCCATCCGTGAGGAGGGGCTGCACTGACCCCATCATGTACTCAGTGGGGCCATTATTTCCTGTCCTCCATCCATCTACCCACCCACCCACCCATCCCTCCTTCCTTCCATTCATCCATCCATCCATCCACTCACTCAACGAACATTCACAGAGGGTCTTGACCAAGCACTGGGGACAGAAGAGACTGAAACCAGCGAAGCCCCTGTCCCCTCCAGGAGTGGGCGTTGGGCGTGGGGAAATGACCACATACGATGTCCACTCAGGTTGTCACCCCCATTTCTCTAATGGAAAAACTGAGATCCAGAGATCCCAGGGAAAGAAAATGTCCTTGGCGTCACACATGAGAAGAAAGACGAGAGGCGCCAGCATGTCCACTGTGGGGGAGACGGGGTCTGTCCCAGGGCTCCCAGCTGAGGACCTGCCGCACCTCCCCTAGAGCCTCGTATGTCTGTCCCTCTGCCCCGGGCCCCCGGCTGTGTGGGTGGCAACACCGCGGGCAGGAGGCGTTGGGCACATTGACTGTATTTGGTGATCACTGCTGTATTTATAGGGCTTGATGGGGATAAAAATAAAGTGAGGGAGCATTGCAGGAGTCATCGTGCAGCACCGCGAGCATGCGTGGTCCCTGCCTCTCCCGCCAGGAGTCGGGGTCTCGGGGGCAGTGGGGAGGGAGTAGGGGCACATGGGCCCAGGACAAGGTGTGGACCTGCTGGTGGATGTCAGTAGAGCCACGTGCCCAGCTCAGGGTGGGGTCCCCATAACCACTGCCCTTCTGCTTCTCCTCCCCAGGCTTCCCTGTGGCCAAGGACTGTGCCACTGGGCTGTCCAGTGAGGTAAGGGCTCAGACTGGGACCAGGGTCAGCCTGTGACCAGGTTCAGGGCTCAGCGCGCGCCGAGGCTGGGTCTCAGTCTGGCCCCGAAGTGGGAGGTCTCCCACGGTCCTGGAACCCCAGGAGGAGCAGCGCTCAGGTCCTGTCTGGGAACCTGGGAGCCTGTGAGAGTGTCCCCAGCAAGCATCGCTGGGTCTGGATCCCCTCCGAGTCACTCTCCTGGCGAGTCCCTCACGATCAACCAGAGCAGTTCTGTGTGGAAGGTGGGCACCCTGCTGGCCCTCCCCGTCGAAGGCCCCCAGCCCTGTCCTCCAGGGGTAAAGCTTCCTCTCCAGCTCCATCCCACCAACTATTTTTGCTTTGAATTCAGCCCCACGAAGTCACCATGTTGGGGAGGAGCTGGGAGGAGCGAGGTCAGCAATGACCCCACCCCGGGCCACGGGGCTTGCAGTGGCTTCCGGGGACACACCCCCTGATTCTCCTTCAGGCCAGGCACCGGCTCTCCAGCGTTAGGGTGCTGCCAGCCCCATCCGGTTCCCATTGCGGGACCAGCCTGGCTGGAAGGAGCCTCCTTGCCGTCCAACGCAGGGCAGCCCACAGCCCAGGACTGGTGCATAGACTCTGCAGAGGCCCAGTTTGGGACAGCTCTACAGGGTCGTCCCCCCTCCTGTGAGGCCAGCTGAGGTCTCTGGGTCGAGGGCACCTAGTGCGGTCTCTCCCTCGGGTCAGCCACCCCCCGCCAGCCCAGGAGCTGTTCCCGTCTGCTTTCCACAGTAAACTTCCAGCAGGCAAATCTCTCAGGACCCAGAGACGGGACTTTAGCTGTGGACCAGCACCTCCCGTCCCCCACCCCAGACTGTGACGGGATCCTACCGGGTGATGGCCCATCCCCACTCCTGATTCCGTCAGGGGCGGGAGGAATCGGAGGACAGATGCAGCGGGCAGAAGACCATACCCTCCACCCGACACCCCCAGCAGCTTTAGGCCAAACTCCTGTCCGGGTCCCACAAGGCAGGCGTGGCCACCGTCCAGCCTCCGCCGTCTGATGTCAGGTCGGGCTCATGCACCAGGCGTGCGGTGACTGTGACAGTGGGGATCCCGCTGCTGGGCGCGGGTCCAAATGTCCGCACCACCGTCAGCCATTGCCTTCACTTCACCGCGGGCTCCATCCCTGCCGTCACCATGGGACCCCCGACAACTCCGCTGTCCCCACGGTCACTGCTGTGTGTGGTGCCACCTCACGTCCCCCCTGCTGCCATCACTGTGCAGTCACCAACACTCGGCCCCATCGCCCACCCCCACCCCCGGAGGCCCACCAGCTCTCACGTCCCCCCTGCTGCCATCACTGTGCAGTCACCAACACTCGGCCCCATCGCCCACCCCCCCCCCCGAGGCCCACCAGCTCTCAGGCCTGGGAATTCTGTCCTTCACCTAATGGACGTTTGGTTTTTCCATCCCTTTGATGACAGAAAAGGATGCAAACTTTGGAACAAACGTCTAAAGGCACAGAGGGCCAGCATCTCATGAGAAGATAAAGGCTTTTCTTAAGGGTCGAGGAGGGAAGTTTAGTTTTAGGCAGTGCAGGGAGAGTCCAAGAACCTTCAGGAGGTCAGACGATGACTCTCCTCCCACCTGTCCTTCCTGAATTCCGGATGACTCTGGGAGCCGTGCTCAGGCCGAGTGGCCAGCGAGGGCTTCGCATCTTGCCTACCCCGTCGTGTGGCCTGGCTCGCTTCACCCCAGCCTTCTGCGCGTGGGGTGATGCTTGGCTTGGCGGGTCAAGCCTAGGCCCTCCCTAGTGTCCCAGATGGAGGGTCTATGACTCCTCTGTGTTGGAAAGACAGATAATTAAATGGGGGAACCCCATCCCCTTTTGCCTTCTCCTCCCGTTTGGAGACAGGTGGGGGGCCCCAGAGGCTGAGGCCGTGGGGAAGGGAGGTTGGTGTTAAAGTCTCTGGGGGCTCAGCTGCAGGTAGGACGGTGCAGGCACACACACACCCTCATTGATCGTGGCTGCAAACCCAGACGGAGCGCCCGGAGCAGTGTGAGGGGCTCCAGTAAAGGTTAGCAGGTGCCTGGGAAGAAAACTGGACTTTGAAGCACCCTCAACTCACTGGCCAGTTCCCCACTTTTTCCCTCATGTCCTCCAGCTTAGATCAAGGCCGCCTGAAGTCTGGAATGGGCATCAGTGCCACCAGAGAGAGTTCAAAGAAAATCCCCCTACTTATGGCTCAAAGAAGAGGACTCCTAACACTGAAAGAGAGCGGGAGAGGTGCCCAATTTATTTTTCTTTTCTCTGCAGTCCCACACCCAGCCCCCAGGCAGTCCTTGCAGTGGCCAGCTTGGCAACGGCAACAGCAGTAGGCCCGAGGGCATTAAGTGTGCTAAAGGAGGGGAGATTCCCTCCCTAATCAGGAGCTGTGCTCTCAAGAAGGCCAGGTGGACCCACTTTTTTTGTCTCTCACTGCCTCCTCACTCCACTTGGTCCTGGATGTGGACGCAGACATGGGAAGTAGATAGCAGAGTGTCCTAGTGAAAACCCCATCCCTCGGCCAGAAGACCAAAGGGAGGCATCCCAGGAAACAAGCGATCGGGAGAACACAGAGAGGGGGCTTGGAAAAGTGCCCCCTTACTTGTTTACGATCGCTGAGGATCAGCCCCAAGCTAAGCGGTCGTGGACCCCAAACGGTGTGCCAAAAATTCTGAGAAATTAGCTACAGGGTAGCTACCGCCCAGTCCCAGAACGTCCACTGGATGCTCACACAGGACGGATCTGAATAGCACTGAAATGCTCGAAACTCTGACCTGAGGTAGGAATCACAACCCCTGAAGACTGGTCGGAACTTGCAGCCTGGACCCAACTGTGTTGATTGCCTGCTAAAGTCTAAGTGTCTATTTCATACATCTCCACAGGACTTAGAACATACCCAGAGCCTTATAAAATAATATTCAAAATTTCTAGGATACAATCCAAAATGATTTGGCATATGAAGAAACAGGAAAATCACAACTTGCATTTTTCATGGAACAAAATGATAAACAGGAGCCAACTTGAGATATCACAGATGTCAGGATTATCAAACAGAGAAAAGCAGCCATTATAAAAATGTTCCAACAAGTAAGGGCAAACGGTCTTGAAATAAACAGGAATATAGGAAGCCTTAGCAAAAAAAAAAGACATAAAGAAGAACCAAATGGAGACATGACAACTGAAAAATACATAACCAAAGTAAAGGTACATAACCGAAGTAAAAATACTCAGGGTATGAATTCAATAGCAGAACGGAGATGCCAGAAGAAATTACTAGTGAGCATGAACACAGATCAATAGAAAGTATCTGACGTGAGCAGGAGGGGAAGATAGATTAAAAGAAGAAAAATAGAGCTCTAGGACCTGTAGGGTAATATCAGAAGGTCTAATCTTCACAGGCTTGGGGTCCCAGAGGGAAACAAAAAATTGTGATGCAGAAAAAAATATTTGAAGAAAGAATGGCTGAAAATTCCCCAAATTTAGTAAAATACGTAAACCTACAGATTCAGGAAGATCCACGAACCAAAGAAATTCATTCTCAGACACATCAAGCTCAAACTGCTAAAAACTAAAGACAAATGAAGCAGAAAGAAAAGCAACGAATTATTTATAAGGGGAAAACTACCCAGATGGCTTTGCTGTCTCATCAGAAACCATGGAGGCCAGACAGAAGGAGAACAGTATTTCCCAAGTGCTGAAAGAAGGAGCTGAAGTTCAGACTTCTATGTCCAGGGAAAATACCTTTCAGGCAGGAAGGTGAAGTGAAGACATTCCCAAATGAAGGATTTCTCTCTCTGTGGAAATTTCATAACCTCCTGTGGGTCTATCATGGTTTTGAAATAAAAAGTTAAGGGAATAAAAAGGGCAAAAGATTTGAAAAGACACACCACCGAAGAAGATATTCAGATTATAAACAGGCATATGGGAAAATATTCAACGTCACTAGTGACTAGGGAAATGCAAATTCAAACCGTGCTGAAATACCACTTCATACCTATTAGAACAGCTGAAATAAAGAATACCAACCATACCTGACAACGTCGAGCAACAGGAACGTTCACTGCCGGTGAGAATGTAACATAGGACAGCCACTCTGAAACACAGTCTGGTGGTTTCTTATCAAGTTAGACGTACACATAATGCAGGGCCCATAAGATTCCTGGTAAGTGGATACCTACCCTAGGAATTTACCCAAGTGAAACCAAGACTCATGTTCGCAAAAACCTGTACACAAGTGTTCATAGCACCTTTATTTGTCATAACCCCAAATTGGAAATAACTGGATGTCCTTCAAAGGATGATGGTTAAACCAGCTGTGGTACCTGCGTGCAGTGGAACGGTCACCAGCAGGAAAAAGAAAACGGCAATAGTGCAGGTGGATGGCCACAGCTTTACGCGGAGCAGACGAAGCCAGCCTCAGAATTCGGCAACTGTGTGAGTCCCCGGACAGGGCAGCCTCGAAAGAACAAAACTGTAGTGATGGAGGACACACACGTGGTGGCCAGGGA
The DNA here is from genome assembly GCF_937001465.1 of Orcinus orca. Classification (NCBI taxonomy): domain Eukaryota; kingdom Metazoa; phylum Chordata; class Mammalia; order Artiodactyla; family Delphinidae; genus Orcinus; species Orcinus orca. The sequence continues at coordinate 85,848,271 of NC_064575.1, forward strand.
TGAGGGGTCAGGGGAAGGCGTGACCACAGACGGGTAGCCTGGAGGAGTTTTGGCGGGGACGGGACTGTTCGTATCCTGATAGTTGTGGTGGACAAACACCAGCTTCTCCAGGGCAGACAGATTTGCCACTCCTCCCTCGTCCGGCCACAGCACGTGGCAGGCAGGCACACATACATGTGACAAAGCCACGTGCCCGTGCTCTTATACCCGTGAGGTCTGCACAGACCTTGTGTATTTGTGTTTACATTCACATGCATGAGTGTCCACGTGTGTGACATGTGTGCACGCCACCTGTGTTTGTGCAGTGCACCATACCTGTGGCCTTGCCCGTGTGCATACACGTGGGTGCACACGTATGCATGGGTGTGGTGTGCGTGCCTGTGCCTCTGTGCATGCGCACCTGCACTGCGTATCGTGTGTGCACACACCAGCGTACATGCAGGCACACGTGGGTTGCACACACAGGCACGTGCCAATACACCTGCTTTCCCTCCAGAGTCAGCCGTGACAGAAGCACTGGGGGTGGCACAGGGTGGGCCCAGGCCCGGCCTGGACTGAGGGGTGTCCTTCCCGCCCCGCTCAGGCCCCCACTGTGGCAGAGCCGTAGGGGTCACTGACCAGACTCTGGGCACAGCTGCGGCCAGGGGCAGATGTCAGGAAATCCAGCTCAGTGCCTACCCTCCAGGCAATGCCTGAGCTCAGTCCAGATCCTCAGACCGCATCACCTCTCACCACGCGTCTGCAAAATGGGTGTCCCGTCTCCCTCGCGGACTCTGAGGAAAGCAGGACACGTGGGCTGTGGACACACCGAGAAGCCCTCCAGTCAGGGCGGCCCTGCCCCACCTCGCCCGATGCCGGGACGGTGCCCACTGCCCTTGCCTTCTGAAGCGAGGCTTCCGCAAGTCAGGAGGTTGGCACGTAGACTCGGGACGGTGGAACTGAAGCCCCAGAGCTCTCTGCTGTGGCCCTGATCTCGGCTCTGGGAGAGGCCAGACGGCTCCTTCCCAGGACCCAGGGGACCTCGGCGCCAGTGGAGGTCCCAGGAGCCGAGCCCCTCCCCCCCAAGGAAACCCAGATTCCGCTCTTGGCAGGGTGGGTCCAGGCCGCGCTGGCTGCACCAGGAGGCAGGGGTGCCGTGCTTTGGGGGGTGGGCACATAGATGAAGGCACCACCCACCTTCAGATCAGTGCTCTGGCTCCAAGGGCAGGGAGGGGGCGGGGCAGGGAGAAGCCCTGTGTCTTTTCTCCTTTTATGAGTTGGGAAATGGCCTTCCCCACCTTCTCAGGGTTTGGGGAGCTGCTGATCTTCACGCATCTAAATCTGGGGCCGGCAGGTCGTGGGCGCCGAGGGCACTAAGGAGGTCAGCCCAGGAGGACAAGCTGCACAGCCCTGACCCTGTTTGTGACCCATGTCGCCGCCCATGGCACTCGGGATGCCACCCCTGGGGTGCAATGTGATTCTGGGGATGGGGGTGGGGGTGTGCTGAGACCATCGCTCCTTACACACACGCGCACATGCACACGCGCACGTGCACACGCGCATATGCACACACGCACACACACGCACACACGCACACACACGCACTGGCCTGCTCTCCTTATAGATGGCCCCTGGGCGTGTCCCCTAGGCCCCTCTCTCCCCACACCTCATCTGAGAAGCTGGTCTCTGGGTCTGTCCTGGGCAGGAGCCGGACCAGGCAGCCCCTCATGCCAGGCCCCGGGGTGATCCTGGGCCAGGGCGGACCCTCCATTTCATTGCCTCCACCACCCTCTGTCTGTCAGCTCCACCAGACACCCTGCCCCGCCTGCCACGTCCCCTCCCACCCTCGCCGCCTTTGCCTTCGGGGAAGAGTCTGGCTGCAGTAACAGGAAAAGTCAGAGGTCGAGCAACACAGACGACCGACCAAGCAATGAAGTGACCGGCCCCAGGCCTCATGACCTTTCGGGCTCAGAGCCAGGATTTAAGCCCCGCCCCGGCTGGGGGCTCCCATCACCCGCCTGACAGCAACACCACCCAGCCCCCCAATCCACCAGCCACCTTGCCATCCATCTCCTTGGCGCCGTGCCCTCCTCCTCGTAACAAGCACCCCACCCTGCCAGCCCCAGCACCCCCGGCTTTACTTCTGTCGCGTCACACATTGTGGCAGCAGCACCGGGGAGAAGGGCACAGGCGGCCAGCGGCACACCTGTCCCGCCAGCTCCACCTTCACCAGGCCCGTAGGCGGCATCACCCTCCTGCCCTCCCCTCCCCACGGATGGCGAGCTCTCCCTCGGGGCGCGGGGCCCTCCAGTACACATTATACTCTTCGGAGCCTGCGGCCGGCCGGGCCCTGCTCCAGGTGCCAGGTGAGCCTCACCCGGAGCTGTCCGGGCCCGCACTCCCCCCGCCCGGTGCCCGGGCCTTGTGCGCTCAGCTGGCCGCTCCCCTTCCCAGAATGAGCACTAACGCACCCTCTCGGATGGCTGGGCTGGGTGTTGGTTTCCTGTTTATTTTTTTCCTCTTTGTGTCAAACTCCCTTTTCTCACTCTAAACTGGCACGAGAGGGGGATTCACAATTCACCCTCCCGGCTCCCATCCCAGCACACGCACCTCGCTGCAGTCTTAATCATCTAGTTTGTAATATTTCATCTCCCCTCCCTTTCATCTCCCTCCGAACACCTCGACCGGTTAGAATAAACATGTAGTTTTAATTCTGAGGCACCTAATTTAGTCTGGCAGGCAACGTTCCGCCACTCACTGGCATGCACCTCCGCTGAGTCACACTCCAGCTCACCAGGCACGCCGGCCCCCGCCCACGCTGCCAGGGGCTGCGTGGGGAGAGGGCTCGGGGCCGTGTTCCCAGGAGGCAGTGCCCTCCCCCAGTGGTGTCCTTTCCTGGAGAGGCCGCAGGACACCGCCAAGGAATCCCATAGGCGGCTCCTGGCCCCAAGCACTGGCCCCGAAAAGCCAGCCCGAGGGCTCCAGCGTCGCTCACCTTCCTCTCTCCAGGGCCGGGCCATGTACGCAGGAGGGCCTGTCAGCAGGTGAGCGGGTAGAGGCCCCCAGGCCGGTAGCAGTTGCCCCTTCTTGGTCTCCATGGGCATATTTCTGGCCCCTCCTCCCCTTTGCAGGGCTTGGTCAGCAAGGTGGACCTCATTCTGGGTGGCTCCTCTCAGACCACTCAGAGGCCATTGTCACCTCCCTGGAGACCACCGACACCCGACTGCATTGTCATCCTTGACCCCGGCCTGGGGCCTGCCACTCTGCTCTCTCTCCCCTGCCCACCAAGCTGCTGGGCCTGGCCGTACGTTCCACAGGTCACAGGAGTTGACAGGTGAGGGGTGGCACCCGGCCTGCTTGAAGCAAGGGTGCCTGAGAGGACGGGAAGCCGGAGCCCCAGCCCTGTGTCCCCTGGCCAGGCCTGGCTCTGATGAGGCTGGAGGGCTCACCCAGGGCGACCTCAGACCCCCACTCGCCCAAAGACCTGTTGGAACCCATTACCTTAAGCAGTTGGCTGGAGGTGATTTAACATCCCTAAGTCAGTGGACACCTTGCCTCCCAAGTGAAGTCATCTCCAGCTAGTCTGTTTCTCATTCATTCATTCATGCGTTCATGGGTCATCTGCTCATTCATTGGTCCAAAAAGTATCTGGCTGGCCAGGAAGGAGGGGCTCCAGGGATTCAGAAATGAGCTGTGTTGGAAGATGGGTCTCTGAAGTCAGGAAGGCTGTGCGCTTAAAGCTGCAGTGGGAGTGAAGACAAGCCCCCAGGCCCTGGGCTCTCACGGGTCACAGCTGCCACTCCCACCGCTGCTCAGAGCAGGAACCTGAATCTGGGTTACACCTGGGCCAGGGCCTGGCCTGCGCTGGCCTGGGCCTTTCTGCCAGTCCCAGGGCCTCCAGGCAGCGGATCTGAGGCCTCTCCAGGTCCTCACTGATGATCTGCTCCAACCTGCCCATCTCTGTCCCTTCCCACTCAGCTTCCAAAGCCGACGGAACACCTGAGGGACAGGAAATGACGAATGGCCACCGTGTGAGATTTCATTCATGCCCCTAGGCAGGACCTGCTACAAGGACAGGGGAGGTGACGGCCAGCTCCCCAAGGGTGTGTGCGCCCCAGGGCTCATCCACACTGGACAGCTCAAGCTTCACGTGCCCTTTGGCCCAGCGCTTCTCTTCCTGGATGCACATCCCAGAGAAAGTCCACCCTGTGCACCAAGGGGTCACCCACAGGACGTTCCACCCAGCTTGCTGTGGAGACGGCAGCCAGGCCCTGCTGGAAGCTTGTCCACAGAGCCGCACTTGGGGAAACGGAAGTTCCGGGAATGGGAGAGAGGATGGATACGAGGCCTGTGGCCCCATCCAGGATGGAGCACCTCGTGGCCGGGAGGATGAGGCAGCACTGGGCTACAACCTTCGTGTGCATTCTCCCCACAGAGCTGAATTAATTGCTGAAAGGAGTTAGCTTGGGACACCACTCACCCATGTCTCAGGGGCCCATAGACCGCGTCAGTCCACTGTTTGGATAAGTGCGTACCGCCCGGAGATGTAGAGAACGAGGCAGAGGTGTGATTGGCTCAAACACGGGCAGAAGAGGGGCCACGTGTGCTGGGAAAGTCACAGAGAACCTGTCCACGTTAGCGAGGTTTTCTCCCCTTAAAACCAGAAAGATCTCAGGCCAAACACTAAGCTCTGATGAAGCTGGGTCCTGGGCCGGGGCTCCCCCATAATTGTTGCCCCCCCATACTTATCAGCATACTTGAAACATTATATAGGGACTTCCCTGGTGGTCCAGTGGCTAGGGCTCCACGCTCCCAATGCAGGAGGCCCAGGGTTCGATCCCTGGTCAGGGAACTAGATCCCACGTGCCGCAGTTAAGACCCGGCGCAGCCAAATAAATAAATATTTTTTTTAAAAAAAAAGTGATATAAGTTTCAAGGGAGAAAAATGCATCTATTAACTCCTCACCATGAAGGTGTAAAATGCTGATGACCCAGCAGCCCTGGAGGCTCTGGGCAAGCACAGCGTTCCCTAAAGGGAACAGGGGCTCATGGGGGGACATGGGGCTCCTTGACCAGCAAAGGTGGCAGGCTCAGAGTGGAGCTCCTCCTGGACCCTCTGCAAACATCTCAGCTGGTTGGTTCCCAAGGTGGCAGAGTCTACATCTAAGCCCGTCTTAAGAGTTTAGGGACCAACCCCAACCTGCAGAGAATGGGCCCCCCTTTCTCTCTCCCTGCGGTACTGACCCCGCCAGCTCCCGGGGCACTCAAGTTGGCTGATTCTCAGAAAGGATCCTTTGCAGCCACAGCTCCCTCCCTGGGAACGTACAAGTCCGGCTGGGTGACACCCATAAGGAGAGTGGCTGGACCCTGTGGAGGCTCAGGGGTGGCATGCAAGGCCACACGGGGTGCAGCAGGGTGAGCACATCCTGGCTTCAGGAGAACAGACCCCCGGGCTGGCTCTGCTCTGCCTGGCAGCGTGATCTGGGCCTGCATGCTGGGTCGTGTGTGGATGTGGGTGTGTGTGATCGTGTGTGAGTGGGGGGGTGGGGGTTGGTGTCTGCGTTTGTGTGCCAGTGTGTGTGCACAAGGCTGAGACCAACAGTGAGCCTGGAACCAACAGAGCCCTGCGGGCCCTGTGGAGCCAGGTTCTAGGACGAGGGCAGAGAGGGGCAGGAGCAGGTGCCTGCCTGGCCCTGGACGTGGTCATGGGCAGGGTAGGGAAGAGGGCCGCAGAGGGGTGGGGGCTCTTGGGGTCTAAGGAGCTGCTCCCTTGTCTTATCGTATCTCCACATCTGGACTCATTCAGGCATCTACTCATCACACACTGGCCAAGTAAGGCAGCTCCTCGAGGTAGGGGCCAAGACAGATGAAGAAATAAGGATGCCCAGGCCATGCCACCTGAGTGCTGACAGAGACAGCATAGCCTGAGGGGGCTACCTGGGAGAACAGGATATGGGGAGAGCACTGAGAAAGGAGCAATTCCCCACCCTCCCAGAGCTCCAGATGAGGAGGGGATGGTGGACTAGCCACAGGCAGAAGGACAGAGGCATAAAATAAGCCAGCCACTGGCTCCAGAATCTTCGAGGAAAGAGGCACAGATTCCTGACTTTGGCTTCATGAGTCATCCACACCAGGCAGGCCCACGCTCTTCAACATCATCAGAATCACCACTGCCCTTACCATCACCATCATGATCACCATCACCACCACCATCACCAGCACCACCAGCCCCATCACCACCATCACCATCATCACCACCATCACCACCATCACCATCACCACCATCACCACCATCACCACCACCACCACCATCACCACCACCACCATCACCACTATCACCATCACCAGCACCATCACCACCACCAGCACCAGCACCACCAGAACCATCACCACCATCACCATCATCACCACCACCACCACCATCACCACCATCACCATCATCACCATCACCACCACCACCACCACCATCACCATCATCACCACCACCAGCCCCATCACCACCATCACCATCATCACCACCACCACCACCATCACCATCACCATCACCATCATCACCACCACCACCACCACCATCACCACCATCACTATCACCGCCATCATCACCATCACCATCATCACCATCACCATCATCACCACCACCACCACCATCACCATCACCATCACCATCATCACCATCACTATCACCACCATCATCACCATCACCATCATCACCATCACCATCATCACCACCATCACCACCACCACCACCATCACCATCATCACCATCACCACCACCATCACTACCATCACCATCACCATCACCACCACCATCACCACCATCGCCATCACCATCACCATCACCACCACCACCACCACCACCATCACCACCACCATCACCACCATCATCACCACCATCACCACCGCCACTATCACCACCATCACCACCATCACCACCACCACCACCACCATCACCACCACCACCACCACCATCACCACCACCACCACCACCACCATCACCACTATCACCATCACCACCACCAGCACCAGCACCACCACCAGCACCAGCACCACCAGAACCATCACCACCACCACCATTCTCCTCCCACATTAGGTTCTGAGTAGAGGACTGTGTACGTCAGAGCAGGCAGCTGGATAGCCAGGGCTATTGAGGAGTCGGCGGGAAGAGCAGGAGAGGATTTGTGGGATCCAGATCCTTGCCGGGGTCCTTGCTTGTCATGTGGCCTCGCACAACTGGCTTGTCATTTCTGAGCCTCAGCTCCCCGCCCTTTGAGAGTAGGGTTATGCTCCATGACCCCACTACTTTTCGATGTTGTTTTGAGAGTGAAATAAATTGAACTATTTGAAGGTGTTACGTAAATTTGAGAGTGGTGAGCAAATGTTATGCATTCTTCTCAGTATGTAGATTCCATTCCCAGCTGAGCCCCTCTCTCTGCCCCCCCTCCCAGCAACCACACACTTACCAGGTCCTGGGAGTGTGAGGTTCCAGGAACCAACCCCAGGAGCTGGAAGATTGACGCCACCTTTGACTGGAATGCAAACAACATGCAAATGAACAAGCAAATTCCCTCTCCTCCTTCCGGAGGGCCCTACCTGGTCCTGGTTGGGCTGCCCTGCCCTGGCTCTTGTTCAGGACAGGTGGTGGAGGGACAGGGCTGCGGAGTTCCAGGCGGAAGGAGGGGCCTGGAAACACCACACGTCACAGAGCACCCAGCAGGTCCATGTTCTCGCCCTGTCTCTGCTCCACAAAATATCCATGCGTCTTCCGGAGCTGCAAGCTTCCCTCCCTCGTCTCAAACGTGGCATCCGTCCCTGTCACTCCGCCCTCCTCTCTCTCCTCCCTTCTGTCCTTCCTCCAACTTTCCCTGGGGGCCCTTGCAGGCCCCGGACTTGGTGTCCACCACCGGCACTTGGGCTCCAGGAGAGAGACTAACAAGAGGCCATGGCCCCGCAGTCCCAGCTCACGGTGCAGAGTGTCACCCTATGGTCCCCCGGGGGTCCGAGGCTACTCCTTGAGAAGCCTTGGCGTGGAGCTGCATGTCTGCCACCCTCCACATGTCTGTCTGTCTGGCCACCCACCACCCGGGCTGGGCTGTGTCCTGAGTGTCAGCTAGTGAGACCTCCTGATGGGGCCACGGGGATGGGACATCAGAGCCCGGGGGGGCAGGGGAGGACCCATGTGGAGGCTGAGGTGGTGTCCAGGGTCCCTGTGGACACCTGGGGCCTCTTTGGCACTCAGGGGTGGTGAGAGTGGGGTCGTGCACCTGTCCTGGGGGCCTGGGCAGGGCACCAGCTCGCGGGGGAGAACTCGGCCTGCGCCTGCAAGGGGGCCAACGCCTCATCCGTGCCACTTGGAGCCCGCTGGGCGCCAGGTGTGGTGGGCAGGTGTGCAAAGCCGCTGGGCCGTCTCAAGCCTCAGCTCCCTCGGCTCTGTGATCCCTGCGATTGTCTGCACTGATTTTCACTGCACGGTTTATTCAATGCTTAATCTCCCTCCACTGAAAGCTCCGAGAGCGGAGCGGCGTCCTCAGTCCCAAGGGCCTGCTAAGCCCAGGGGAAGGCCTGACAGAAGCCGGGCGGCTACTGGCACAGGCCCTGAGTCCACACGGCCTCTGCCCTGGGAACCGGGGCGGCAGGGGTGGCGTGGGGACTGGCCCGGTGTCAGCAGGTGCCAGGCCCACGGGAGGCGCCCGAGGAGGCCGGTCAAATGGCGGCCGTTGATAGCCACCCTCAGGGGTGCCTGGGGAGGGTCAGGGCTCAGTCTGTGATATGGATTAGGGATCAGTACGCCCGGGACCAGGGCTCAGTCAGGACGTCGTGAGGACTGGAAGTGGTGCTTCAGAAGTGTCCAGGGCCGGAGGCAGGAACTGCGTGTAACGACCCTCCTTCCCTTTCTGCCCTGTCCATCCTGAAGACCCCCTTTGAAGAACGAGTCCATGAGTCTCGATCGCACCTGGTCGGAGTGAAGGCTTCGGTGCCAATCCTAGTGCCCGGCTGTGTGAGCTTGGGCCAGTCACATCACCATTCTGAACCACGAGATGCCCAGCTCCAGGATGGCCCCACGCCTTGCAGCCTTTGGGGGTTACAGATGGAGATGGGCATGCAGTGGGCTGGCCAGCACAGCTGCTGAGGACATGTCAGGAGGGTGCCCTTCAGCTGCCCACTTGCAGGGCCGTGAAGGCCCTTGGGCGCCCCCAGCCGGCCCCACCCCGGGTCCCCAGAGCAGCAACAGTGCCACCTGCGGGCTGGCGCCACCGCACCTCTCCCTGACCTGCATTTCCTCTGCCGGCCCCCGTGGGGGGTGGGGAGGGAAACCCGCCACTCGCACCTGGTTCTCAGTCAAGAGTTGTGACAACGAGTGGTTGAAAATAGTCTGAAACTATCCCAGCCTCGTCCTCCCCAGGGAGGGCAGGGCAGGCGAGGGGTGCCGAGGAGTGGGCAGCACGCTCCGGTTACATAAGCTCGGCGCCCTGGGCGCCCCAGGCTCCCCGGGAGAAGGCAGATGGCTCAGCCCCATGGCCGGGAAGCCAGGTGTCCTGGGCCTGCAGACGGGTCCTGCGGGCAGGGCATGGGCTGTGGGCCCAGCAGAAACTGCGGGGCACGGTTGGCCGCGCAGTCTTTCCCGGGCCTGAGGACCAGGTGGACGAAACTCTCCAATCCCTTGGTCCTGAATCCCCCAAACAAGTGCCCCATTCCTCCTCCTTCCCCCAGAAGCCCGCCTGAGTCCCGCCTGATGGAGACCCTCCAGCGCCTTCGCCGCTCTGAGCCTTTCCCGGAGAGCTCAAAGAAACGACGCCGCCCAGCCGACAAGGGCAGCCTCGGCCGCAGAGGCGGGCTCGGCAGGGTCCAGAGTAAGACTGGCCGATCTGCCCCTCACCTCTGCCCACCTGCTCCCCCTCTCAGGAGGCATGTCCCTCTCCTGGGTACCCACACCCCAGTGCCCCCATGGCTTCGATGCCATCCACAGAAGCTGAAGGGAACTCTGTCTTTCCAGGCCTGGTGTCCCCCCGAGTGACCCTCAACCTGAGGTTTCTGTGTCCAGCAGGCCTGCTGTTCTCCAGGGCCTTAGGCAGAGGTGGTGAGCGGGGAGCAGGTGGAGCGCCGGGGCCCATGCTGCAGCAAGAGAGCTTAAGGCCAGGCGTAGGAGGAACTTCCAAGGGCTGAGGGTAGTGACAGCTGGAATCATGGGCCAGCTCTTCCCTCCTGTCTCCTGCCCTTCCACTCCCGAGGCCCATCACTCAGCCAGCCAGCCCGGGTGTGGGTGGTGGCCCCAGAGGACCCCCGGGGCCAGGGCCACACTGAGGGTGTGCACAGTGGTCCACGGGAAATTCGTTCCTTGGCACTGGGGGCGGGTGGCAGGAGCTCAAGGCGTCAGGGCCAGACAGGGAACAAAGTCATGGGCAGCCAACTGCCGTCTGCTGCCGTCATGCCGCCTGACCCCAAGGGGCTGCAGGGAGGGGGTCCTGTCCTGTGGGCTGGGCTGAGTCAGGGCAGGGAGGCAAGCGGGCGTGGGGCAGGAGCTGGGCCCCAGCCAGGAAGCTTGGCACCAGAGAGCAGGAAAACTGGGGCTCTGGCGTGGAGCCCACACCTCCATTGGTATTTGCCATCTGTGCCAGGCCCTCCTTGATTTACTCATTTAATCCTGACAAAGACCACATAGGTGGTACTATTATCGTCCCCATTACAGATGAAGCAGGCACAGAGTGGGTAAGTTGCCTGAGGTCACACAGCTAGAAAGTGGAGCCGTCAGGACACAACCCAGCCTCCCGTCTGGCTGCAGCCACTGCACCAGCACTCCCTGAGGACACCCCACTCTCACCTGGACCCCCGATGTGTGGAGGGGAGAGGTGCTGGGCGGCTCACGAGCTCTGCGGCCGAGCCTGGAGCCGCAGGTCGCGTGCTCGCCCTCCCAAGGGAGCCTCAGGACTCCTGGATGCCAGACCCCGGCAGGGATGGCCGGCCACAGCCGCAACAGGGCAGCCACTAGCCACACGTGGCTGTTTAAAGTGAAATTAGTCTAAAGTACGTAAAATTACAAATTCAGCTCCTCAGGCACACAAGCCACATTTCAAGGGCTCGGGAGCCACACATGGCCAGTGGTGGATGTGTTGGACGGCGCAACACAGAACGTGGCCACCATCCATTCTGTTGGACAGCTCTGTAGGGCCATCTTTGGAGACCGGCCTTCTCTGCTCTTTGCCACTCCCGCCCCCGGCCCAGAGGCGGGCAGCCTGGGGAGAGGGGCAAGGGGATGGTGGGAGGGGAGGTCGGCCTCCCTGGGCCCTCTCACTGCCCACCTCCTGGTAACTCACCCTGACGCTGGCCCTGAACCTAGTCTGCTAGAACACAGACCACAACTGGGTCGCTGCTGTGTGTCCAGACCTGGCCTGGGCTGGTGAAGGGTGATGGTCCACACAGGACTGTGGACTTCACGGAATGGAAGCTGCGGCACATCTGCCCAAGACCCACCGTGTGCTGGCCCAGTCACCCAGCTCTGGGCTGGCCCTGGCGTGCAGAGCCCCTGTGGAGGGTCCCGTCACTGTCACTGGGCCCAGGGAGGGTCTCGGACTGTCTGACTTTGTGGATGGGCTGAGATGTGTCTGGTGTGTTCCCGGGATACAGCGAGGGGCCATGCCTGCCAATGAGATCACCGGGGAGGATGGAGGACTTCCTGGAGGAGGGGCCCTTCTGAGCTTCACCCTTTAGAACCTGTGGTTAACCGGAGGAGCTGGGAGCCCCTGGCCTTGCTGTCCTTCCTCCCCAACCATCCCTCCTCTTTTTCCTCCCCTCACAGTTGCACAGCCTGAAGGGACCAGGGCTGAGTGGGGTTGGGAAGGAGGGGGGACCCAGAAGGCAGAGCTACCACAGGGTGGGGCCTCGCTTCTGCTGAGTGGCAGTGCAAGTCCTTTGTGTCCTGGCTGGGAGGCTAATCATGGCATGTTGCATCCACAACTAATTATGTGCATGTGAATCAGCTAATTACTCACCATGCTCAGCGCCCGCCACCCCAACTCTGGCTGGCAAAGTTCACGGAGTGGTTGGAGAGGACCACGAATGTCCCCAGGCTGGGAATCCTGTGCAGTCCCCTACTGCCCAGCCCCCACGTGGCCTCTGAAGGCCCGAGAAGGGCTGCCAGATGCTAAGGGCTCTCGCTCCACCTCTGTCCCAGGAGCCAGGAGTCAGGGAGCCTGGTTCTAGACCACCCCGCTCCGCACGCGACCGCACGTAGGTCCCCCCCTTCTCCCCTGAGGAGAGGACTGTCCTATACGAAAATGCTTGGAAATAGACAGGGCCTCGAGGAATGCTTCCTGCTGCTCCACTGGGGGTCCTCCCAGCCCCCCACAACGTTCCTGTTTCTCATCCCTCAGGGATGCCTGAGCGTGGACACTCAGGCCTGGGAATAAAGAACTGGATGCGTAAGACTGCCATGAGGACGGGGCTCAGGGTGGGACCAGGGGCGGGGCTCAGAGTGGGACCAGGGCTCAGAGTGGGACCAGGGCTCAGAGTGGGACCAGGGCCAGGGCTCAGGGTGGGACCAGGGTCAGGGCTCAGAGTGGGACCAGGGTAAGTCAGGGCTCAGTGTGACCAGGATAGGGGCTCAGAGTGGGACCAGGGCCAGGGCTCAGAGTGGGACCAGGGCCAGGGCTCAGAGTGGGACCAGGGTCAGGGCTCAGAGTGTGACCAAGGTAGGGGTTCAGAGTGGGACCAGGGTCAGGGCTCAGAGTGTGACCAGGGTAGGGGTTCAGCATGGGACCAGAGTCGGGGCTTAGTGTGTGACCAGGGTCAGGGCTCAGAGTGTGACCAGGGTCAGGGCTCAACGTGTGAGCAGGGTCAGTCAGGGCTCAGTGTGACCAGGATAGGGGCTCAGAGTGGGACCAGGGTAGGGGTTCAGCATGGGACCAGGGTAGGGGTTCAGCATGGGACCACGGTAGGGGTTCAGCATGGGACCAGGGTCGGGGCTCAGTGTGTGACCACGGTCAGGGTCAATGTGTGACCAGGGTCAGTGATCAGTGAGTCAGTGGCTGTGGTGAGGGATTGGTTCATGGCCATGAAGAGGGCTTTTAATGTCATGCGCTCTCTGCGGCTGGGGGAAGAAGTTCTAGAACCTGGATAGGGTTGACCTGCCAGGGGATCGTCAGTTTCAACCTCCTGTGCTAAGCCCACTCCGGGTTTCTTCAAGCTGTGGCCCCGCCCTCAGGTGGCTGTGAGATGGCCAAGGGTTTGCACAAGCTTTGGTGGAGGGTGCTGGATGTAAACTGGTAGCAAATCTCTGGAAGAGTGGCCATTGGCTTAGAGTTCTAGAATCTTGGGGTGTCTGGGCTGCAAGAAACCTTCAGAACCCTTCTGTCCCGGTACTCACGTACCCATCGGGACACTGAGGCTGCAGCAGGGCCGGTGTGACTCTGTTCATTTCAGGGCGCTCAGCTGGGTGTGGGCCTGGGGCAGTGGATAGAAGCCCTGCCCTGGAATTTCAGGGGCCATGCTGACTTTGCTCCCTCCTCAAGGAGGAGCATGGGGGCAGTTAGGCACCTCTGCTTCTAGGAGGGGGAACTGTCTGGGGTCTGGATCAGGAACTGGGGCAAGGGGACACTCTTCTAAAAGGGGCAAGTAATGGAGGGAGGCAAGGAGTCCCAGAGCAGGGAGGGGGAGACATGGCCCTGCTGAGAAGCCCCGTCTGAGGGGACACCACCTTGCGCTGGATGGCCTGGGTGGAGGGGGTCCCAGCCTTGCCCTGGGAACCCCAGGCGGGGGTCCCAAAGCAGAGGAGTGGGATGGCTGCTATCCTCCCCCATCCACGGGAGAAAGGTTGGTGGCAAAGCGGCAGCTGAAATCCTGACTCAGAGCTACCGGCACCCTTGGCGGGGCCTTGTGGCCGAATACCAGAGGACCCCTGGTGGCCACGAGCTGCTAGTGCAGGGAGGAGATGGAAGCAAGGGCAGCGGGCAGAGAGGATCTGGGCTAGGAAGGGTGGGAGGCGCAGATGGGGCAGCACCTCACCCCCACCCCGCCGGGGACACCACCTCCATCTCTTCCCCCAGTTCAAAGACTTTGGGAAGAAGGTCCTTTCTCTGGGAGGGAGGGGGAAGAATAAGGCTGGCCTGGAGGTTGACTGGGAAAGGGGCCTCCCCTGCCCTCCCAATTGCCTTGGGATCTGTGTCTCCCTAGCTCTTCCGACCAGCCCCTCAGGACACCCCTAGAGGCTTAGGCCACAGGCTGGCCTTTCGAGAGGGACCGGTTTGGACGGAGCTCCACCTGATGAGGGGAGCAATGTGCAGTGACCAGAGATGGTGCTGACTGTGGCGCTGATGTAGTGGCTCTGTCCAGGGGTTGTGGCAATGGTCATGGAGAGAGCAGTGTGGGGGTGGCTGCTGACATTCAGGTTGAGAATGGTGACAATGATTGCGGATTAATGTTTGGTGGTGACAGTGATGACACCCTGCTGGAGCCTCCTGGGAGGAAGCTGAGAAAAGCAGACGGTTGGACCAGATGCTGGGCTTGGGCAGCAAAGGCATTAGTGGACTGCTAAGATGATAAATGTATATAGTATTGGATATTCAGGCGGACCCAAAGAAGATTTTGCATTCAGAGTGGACCACAAGTTATGAAAAAGAAGCAAGGGGCTGGGAGGCATAAACATCCTGGTAGAGAAGGACCCTGAAGTAATCTCCCTGAGGTCATTCCTCCAAGATTCTGTATTTCATTCTAGGGAGGCCCCCTATGGGTATCTGGCCAAAGGTCTCAGAAGAAGAGGGACTGTTGTCACTTTAAGATGGGAGATGAAGCAGCTAAAGGGGCCATTTCCATCAGCTTATGGAAAACAAAATCTAAATATGCGACTGGGATGTCCTCACTGTCACCAAGTCAAAGGAGGATGCATGGAGGATGTGAATGTGGATGGAATGGCTGAGGACAGCTCCACGGGGTAAATGGTGGTCTGGACCTCACTTTCAAACCCTTGGCTCTTCTCCCAAGCCCCTCCCTCAGCGTCTCTCAGAACAGAGTACCCCTGAGGAGACTCGACAAATCCAACCTGGGCAGTTCAAACTGGCCCTTCCCACGACCGCCAACCTCTGACCCTCTTGGATGGGGTCCAGAGTCTGTGCCTCTGACTCTGTCTCTTGCCCATCACTCA
This sequence comes from Orcinus orca, assembly GCF_937001465.1. Taxonomy (NCBI): domain Eukaryota; kingdom Metazoa; phylum Chordata; class Mammalia; order Artiodactyla; family Delphinidae; genus Orcinus; species Orcinus orca. The sequence goes on from NC_064575.1 coordinate 85,863,380, forward strand.
TTCCATCTTCCATCCAACCCGCCCACCCGCTCTCATCCACCTATCCATGCATCACCCTTCCAACTGCACGGCCCACCCCATCTCTTCAGCCCTCCACTCATGTGCCATCCATCCATCTATGCACCCACCTACCCTGCCCATCCTCAGCCGCCTCTTTCCTCCATCCATCCACCCACCCTCCACCCTTCCATCTACCATCCCACCCATCTCTCTAGGCATCTGTCCATCCACCCAGCCTCCGGAGCACCTCCTCAATCTACACGCACTTACCTCATCCACCCTTCCACACATCCCATCCTCTCATGGACCTTTGTGCATTGTTCACGCACAACCCCATATAACTTCCTTCCCTCCATCCATCTGCCCTCTGTCTACCCATGCATCCCCCTGTCCACCTATCCACCCATCCATTTATCCAGTCGGCCAGCGGCAGCCACTCCTCGGCTCCTGGAAGAGGCAGAGGGCTGAGACCCAACTCTTGGTTTTCCTGCTGCATAGGGCAGGAGCTGGGCTTTCCTCGGTGTGCGCGCTTGTGTGCGTTTTACCCGTGCCCCCAACCCCGTTATCTCTCTCCCCTCCCCCACACCCCGCCCCCCGCTCGCGCTCCCCTCTAATGTGTGATCTGGAAGCTCTATAAAGCCTGATGTAATCCGTAATGCAGTCTCTGGCTCCCGATTCGGGATCCAGTTTCAGAGAGGGAGAGATTGGGGAGCGCCGGCAGCCCGGTGGGGGGAAGCAGCTCGCCTCTCTCCTCCTCCTTCTCCTCGTCCTCGGCCTCCTCCTCCTCCTCCCCGCGCCGCCCCGCCCCCGGCTCGGCTCGGCTCGGCTCGCCCCCCCCCCCCAGGAAGGGGAAAAAAGGCGAGAGGAGCGGGGCAGGCGACAGGAGCGGAGCGGCGGCGGCGGCCGGAGAGGGAGCGGCGGGCGCAGGCGGCGGCGGGCGCGGCGTTGGCGGCGGCCCCGGCGGAGCGAGCGTGGAGCCGGCGAGCCGGGAACACAGGCGGCCGCGCCGCGTCCTGGCCGGGCCCGGGCCCGCGCGCTCCGCATCGCCCGCAGCCCGGGCATCCGGACCTCCCCGGCGCCCGGGGGGCGCCGGCACGCGGGGGGAGGGGAGGGGGCCTGCGCGCGCCGGCGGGTGCGCTCCCGAGGACGTCGCTGCTAGGCCTGGAGCGGGCCGGGGGCGACGGAGGCAGGAGGACCCCCCCGTCCGCCCGGACGCCCGGCTCGGCCGCCGGCGACGCGCGGCGCTCCTGGGTATTTGCAACTCGCCGGATCAAGTCTTCGCCAGCGGGGCCGCTGCTGCCGGGAAGGTAAGGAAGGCTCCGGCGGGCGGCTGGGGGCTGGGGGCGCGGCGAGAGGGGGTGCAGCGAGGGTGGGAGGGGGCCGGGGGAGGGGCGGACGCCCGGACTTCTTAACTTCGCCGTTTGGAGCTTCGCAGCTCCGAGGTTTGCGCTCGGAGCACGGGAGTTTGGACCCCCCTCTCCCCCCGCCCCCTGCCTCCTCCAGCGGCCGCGACGGAATCTGGCAGGTCTCCGCGCGCCCGCATTGGGAGGCTGAGGAGGGGGCGACCTGGACGTGGGAGAGGCTCCTCGGCGCTGCTCACCTGCCCCCAGTCCACACACACGCAGCCTGGCCGGGGTGGCAGGCCAGGCTGGGGAAGACACCCCCTCCCCGTCATAGGCACAGACCCAGGGCAGGCTGGGGAAGGCGTTCCCGTTGTGTCCTCACCACATACGGACGCTGGCAGGGGCCTCAGGGAGCCCCAGATGTCCCCACAGCCACACGCAGACCCAGGTAGGTTCAGGAGGGACACCCCAGTGTGTCCCCCTTCCCCTCATCATAGCCAGAGCCCCTACAGACATTGTAGGGGCCCGAGATGTCCTCCCCCACGCACAGTGCCTCCCTCGAAGCCTCACGGTAGACCCGGCACTGGCGGTGGACACTCCCCGGAGGTTCTCTTATCCCCAGATCGGGCGGAGGGCTACCCTAGCGCCCGTCCGCCCCCCTCCACACACACGAAAGCCCTGACTCGTTCCGTTCTCGGCTTCTTTTCCGCTCGCTCGGACAGGCCGCACGGATAAGCCGCTCCGAACTTTGGGTCGGCCCTGTGCCCTCTCCGCGGGAAGCGGGGAGGCCAGGCGCCGGGCACTCCTCGGTCCCCATTCCCAGCGGGCGGAGGCCGCCGGCCCTCCGCGGCCGCCGCGCTCGCTTGGAGCCGCGCGGAGCTGCCTCGAGGAATGAGCCTGGCCCCCGCCCCCTCCCGGGCAGGCTGGGGCTCTGGGCCCGGCCGGGTGCCCTCTCCCACTAGTCTCCGCGGCCCCCTGGGCAGGGCAGAACGCGTCTCGGGCCTGCCTCGGGAGGGGGCGGTGGAGCTGAAAATCGCCGCGAAGCAAGGTGGCCAGGAAGGCTCGTCAGAGGATGCGGCTCCCAGCCCCAGTACCTCTGCCGGGCCGCGGCGGCTCCTGCTGGGGTCACTTCCCAGGCAGCCTAGAGAAAGCGCCCGTTCAGGCACCCAAACCCCGGCCCGCTGGGCACCTTACCCTCCCCACTTTTATTTTCGGCTTCCAAGTTTCTTGGAGCGCAGGGAGGCAGGATGGGACCGGACGAGTCCTAACCCGCCCCTCCTTCAGCACCCTTTCCCTCCGCGCGCTCCCCAACACGTCCCATTCCCCCGGGTCTGGGTCGAGGATTCCTTAGCGGCAACTACCGAGGAGTTGAAAGGTGTGCAGGTGTGTGGGTGGGCAGGGGGCGCGCACCCACGCCCCAGAGGAGCGGATTGGCAAACGTGTTGGGGAGGGAGCCGGGAGGTCTGCGCTCCCAACCCACCCTCGGGACCTACGGGGACCCCCAGTGCCTTCCGCCACTACACAGACACACGCCCCCTACGAGCAGCGGCCGCGCGGGCGGGGTGGAGAGGGCAAACGGGAGGCTGGGGTCCCTTTTCACATCCGGAGGTGGCATACGGTGTATCTGGGGTCTGAGGAGGCGGCCAGAGCGTCTCCTAGAACCCGAAGCTTTCCATTTCTTGGCGACCCCCGCCGCCGCGGAGGCAGCGAGGGAGGTCGAGGGAGAGAGCCGCTCCCTCACTACCGCAGGCGGCAGCGAAACTCTGCGTCCGGACGCCCGGGTGCCGCCGGGTCCTGCTTTGAGTACCCGAGCAAGGTCAAGCAGGCGAAGGAGGGGGCGGGGGCTCCTGGGCGCGCCCCCGCCCGTGCAGAGTCGGGGCCTTGGGAGGGGGTGTAGGCCGCCCACCGAGTAAGCCCCGAGAGCCCGCTGCCCGCGCCCGGTCCCCGGAGGCGGACGTTGCGCGCGTTCCGGGATCCCGGAGCGCCCCGCGCCCGGCCCGGTGCCCTTCCTCCCGGCTAGCTTGCTGGCGCTCGGCGCTGCTTTCAGACTTGTTGCTCCTGGATGCGGGGGGCGGGGGGGGGGGGCCGGCCTGGGATCACCGGAGCCCGGGCGGCGGGGGGCCGAGCGCGAGGCCGGCGGGAATGCGCCAGGGCGGCGCGCGGCTCCGCGGGCGGGCGCGGCGCGGAGGCTCGAGCAGGGAGTTTGCCGCCTCCGATCCCGGAGAAGGGCGCTTGTCCCCGCCACGCTCCCGCGCGGGGGCGGAAAAGACGATTCGTTGCCCTCGGCATAACGCCGGTCTCCTCCAGACCCTGGGCCGGGAGGGGACGCAGCCAAGTTGTCGAGCCCTCCCTTGTCCGGCTCCGGCCCCTCTCGGACCTCTGTGGCCGCGTCCGTGAAATGGGGGCGAGGGTGGGGGTCTCGGAGCCCTTCCGGCTCAGGCCCTCGGCGCTCGTCCCGATGTCCAGCGTGCTGGGCCCGCAGCGTGCTGGGTCTGCGGCGTCCCGACCGGCCGGGTCGGGAGGCAGTTGGGCGCCTGCGGACGCGCGGCCGCGGGGACGGGCACGAGGCGGACCCGGCAAAGCCAGACGAGCAGCGGGGCGCGAGCAACCTCCCGAGGCGTCCTCGCCCCCTGGCCGGCCCGCCCGGTCCGGCCCCGCCTCCGGAACGAGTCCTGGGGCCCAAGCCCGCCCCCTGGGGACGCCTCCAGCTCAGGCAGGGGCGGCGGGCGCGGGGCTGCGGTGGCGGTGGCGGAGGGCGGCGCGCTGTCGCGTTCGGCCGAGAGAGGGCGCCCGCGCCGCCGGCCGCCTGCCCGCCCCTTCCGTCTCTTCCGTGGCCCAGGCGCCCGCCCCATCCTGGGCAGCCCTGGCCGCCTCCGCCCTCTCGCCGGTGCCGCCGGTCCCTCCGCTCCCGCGTCTGGGCGGGAGCGCTGTGACCTGTGTCTCTCCACGCTCGCCTGGCCCCCGGACCTCCGTGCCCTGTGCACGGGCGTGAGGAGCATGTTTGTGTACATGTGTGCTACGCGTGCAGGTGTGTGTCCGGCCGGCAGGCTGGCGGCATGTGTGGGCAGGCATGCAAACTGCCACGTGTGTGTGTGTGGCGCGGAGCGGGTCTGTGTGAATGTGCGCCCTGGATGGCAGTATTTAACCGCACCACCTTTTACCTGTGGCAGGTCCTGTAACTGGCTGTGTGCAAGAGGTGGCCCCCTGGGAGTAAAGCTCTAACCCCGCCCCGAAAAGCTCAAACCTGGAGGGTTTTGTTAACTCTATCCAAACCAGCAAACCCACACTATCCCGTTGTCCTCTGGAACCCTCTGGCCTCCAGCCTCCACGGCTGCCGCTGCGCCATCGGTCAGAGCTGTGATTTCTGTGTAAACATACACGGCCCGGATACCCTTGTGCACAGCTTGCGCGCACACACATACTGAACGTGTGGGTGCCCACGTGTACACACTCGCACTAGTGGTGCAGCCCGGACGAGGCAGAGGGCATGCCCCCCACCCGGTGTGAAGGCTGGTGGGAATACGGGAGGAAGGAGACCCTGCTCGGCTCAGTGAATGGACCCTGGGGGTGGAAGACAGCAGCCTGCAGGAGCCCAGAGGTGGGGCTCCCCGAGAGCCCTCCACGGGGAAGTGGCAGCTAAGCTGGGAGAAGAGCGGTGGTGGTGATGACAATGAGGAGGGTCTCAGTATGGGACCAGCCATGCAAAGGCCTTGTGGCAGGTGTGAGGCGTAGACAGGAGCTGGAAAAGAGGTGAATGGCAGGACCAGGGCTTCAGAGGGAGCGGGGCCAGACCGCAGATCCCTGTAGGCCTCGGGCTATGTCCTGGGAGTGGTGGGGGCCACGGGGGGCTGTAAACAGAGGTGATGACTTGGCCTGATGGACATGCCAAAGGTAGCGGGTGCTCCTAGGGGCAGCCAGGTTGCATGGGGCTGCCCCGCCCACAACTGCACTGGACTCCAGACTTCACTTGTCACCACAGAACGGCCGTCACCCTGATACCACCCAGGAGCCCCATCAGTGTGCACCACAAACAGCCCACAGCACAGCACAGAACGCGAGCGTGCGCTACCCTGGAATCTGGGCCCCGAGGTGGACATTCATGTCCGGGGACATGGTGTCACTCCGAGGACCCTGAGGCCGCAGGGCACCGGGAGAGCCCCTCTTCCCACCCACTGCCCATTTACAGTTGTTGGAAAAGTAAGGCCAGAGAGGGGAAGAGCTTCCCATTGGAACTTTGATTCCAGGCCTTTGCCTCCGCGCAGCTGCAGGCGACAGAGGCACAAGGCCCTCCCCCTGCAGGGCGGGGCTTCGCAGGGAGACCCCAGGACCTGTGGCCTCAGCTGAGTGTAAACCCCTGGGTTCAGATCTCTTAGGGAGCCGTCCCTGCGTCCCAGTGTCCTCCTGGCTCCCAGGGTAGGGGAGGACGGGCGCTGCCGGGGAAAGCACACAGCAGGCAGGAGGGTGCCGCCCTGGGGGGCGGGGCTGCCAATGCAGGTCTCGGGGAGGGCCCAGTTGTCCCAGAGGGATGGGAGTGCCTTCAGAACAGAGAGAGCGCTGTCCCTGCTCCCCGCCAGAGCCCTGACCGTTTGGGTCCCAGCGCGCAGGGGCGCCTCCGGAAAGCCTTCCACTCACACACGTGCACACCGGCACACATTCACCCCGAACACGGCGACCCTCCCTGCTGCCGTGCACACGCTCCCTCACGCACTGCACATGCGTGTGCATAGGCACCCCCGCGTGCGCACACTGGTTCCTCCGCAGTCCTGTCCCGGTCTCGGGGTCCACCTCCCCGGCGCTCACTGTGGGCCACAGGTTGGCTTGCCCTTTCTCCTCCGGGCCCGCCCTCTGCCACCCTCGCTCACCTCGGCCGTCCTGGAGAGAGGGGAGAGGGCGCCCCGTGGGTCTCGGGGAGGCCCAGGTCCAGAGCCTTGATACCTCTGGGCACCAGGTACCAAGGTACGTCTTGGGACGGCCAGTCCTGCCACAGCTGCTGGCACCATTAGGGTGGGTACAGGGAACGTCAGGAGCCAGGAGACCTGGGTTTCCTGAAGCACGTCCAGGCTAAGCACCCCCTTCCTCTGTTGTCATCCCCCCTCTCCCCACTCCATGCTGTCAGGACCTCTGCGTCCCCACCTGGCCAGGCCTATCCGGGACGTCCCTGGGACCTCAGTGTTGTCTGCCGGCCGCCAGGGCCCTTCCTGACCGCCTCTTCCGATCTTGTCACCGTCCTCACACGCTCCCCGTGTGGCCTTGGACAGGTGACCTTGGATGAGCCCCTCTTCCTGGGAACCTCAGGCATGGATCCTGGCGTGGGGTGTGGGTGGGCATCACTTGTAGGCCAGCCGCTGAGCGGGCGTGGAAGGTGTGTCTCCCTCTCTGGGAGCAGGGGCTTAATCTGGGTACCCAGCAGGGGGACACAGAGGGGAGAGGGCAGTGACGTATGTCACACCCAGAATTTCAGGAGCCTCCCCTCCTCAGGAGAGTTCCCCGCTCCGGGGGGTTGCCCCAGTTGATGGGGCAGACGCTCTCACTGTCCCCGCCTGGGACTCTCCAGAGAGCGTGTCTGTGTGCACGCGAGGGCATCGTGTGCGTGTGTATGCAACCACGTGTGTGCATGCCCGGGGCGCAGGACGCAGTGGAGCTCAGAGCGGGAGGGGTCCGGCAGGCTCAGGTAAGGCTTCTAGGACAGCCATCTGGCCCGTGTCCTGAAGGACAGGTGGGTGTCTGCTGGGCAGGGGCCAGGGCAGCGGGGGCAGCCCGGGAGCTTGAGGGCACGGGGTGTCTTCAAGGCCTACAGGTGGTTTGGGGTAACAGGCTCCTGGGCAAGAAGAGGTGTGATGAGGGTGAGGGTGTGTACGGGGAGGCCTGGAGCAGAGCCAGAGGGCCCTCCCTCCACCCCCCAGCAGTGGACCTTCCGGGGCACCTTTCTTTTTCCTCCTGGGGAGCTCTGCCTGGCCTCCAGCCAGATTCCCCTGGCAGCCCCTGTGCCCAGGCAGGCAGGTAGGCAGGGGAAGGAGGCCTCCCTGCCGGCAGCCCAGCCCTGCCCAGGCGGCCCCTCCCCGCCCCGAGGGATACCTCCCTGGCAAGCTCCCACCTTTCTGCTGTGAGTGGAACATGGCCGGGGCCTCCTTGGGGGAGGCCTGGGGTGCGCCACACGCCAGTCAGGAGGGCTGGGGGCAGGATCTCCGAGCGGCGCCCCCAGCTCTGCTCATGAACGGAGGCTCTGCCTGTTGGCCTGACCTGCCACGGCCCAGGAGGGCGGCCCCCGCTGGGCGGTCAGGTGCCCCCGGGGGCCCTCCCCTGCGTGCTCTCCCAGCCCCACCCGGCCGCCGGCTCCGAGCCGCGGGTGCCCACGCGCCCCTCCCCCAGTGCAGCCTTCCCCGGGACACACAGGCGGGCACTGTTCAGAGTGCCGGGCGGGACAACAGAGCGCCTTTTGTGGCTGGTGTCGGGGGATGCCATTGGCGGCCTGGGGTGGGTGGGGAGGGATGGAGGCAGGGCCTGGGTCAGGCCTGCGTGTTGGACAGTTGCGGGGGGGGGGGGGAATCCCACGGACTGAGGTGAGGCTGGAGGCTTCTGGAGGCTGAGGGGTGGGCATCCAGCCCACGCCCCTGAGGCGCCCAGGGCTTCTGATCGAGGCCAGGGGCTGGATGGTCCCCCGTGCGCAGATACGTCTGGGACGGTGGTGGGAGGAGGGCGCGTCACCCCTCAGCGGGCGGCGACCCTGCCAGCTGTGAAGTGGGGCCGCTGCTGCTCCTGCCTCCTGGGGTCCCGTGTGCGGTCAGCGCTCAGTAAGCAGCCACCGTCTCCCTCTCTCGTCTCCGTGACTCCAGATCCCCGTCCTCCGCCTGCCGTGGCCGGCTCTCTGGGGTCCCCCACCCCTCACCCCGAGGCCACCCTGCAGGCTCTGAGAGGCCGCGTGGTAGGTTCGGGGCAGAGGCTGGCCAAAGGGATGGGGGCCAGACACCAGGAGGGTTTCCCTGCAGCAGGGCAGTTTGGCCCTGAGAAGGTGATGGGAGAGGCGGGGGCCTGAGGGGGCTTGGGTGCTAATTGGCCACCGTCCTTGGGACCCCAAGATGGGCAGGGGGCGATGGACGCCGCAATGACCCAGGTTGGGATATGGGAACCCAAGGACCAGACAGGGGGCCTGCAGCCCCAGGGAGACAGTCCCCCCGTGAGCACCTCTGGAGAGGAGCGACCCGCAGCCTCGCTGGACCCCGGCCCCGAGGCCAGGAGCCTCCTCCAGGCCCCTCACCTGTGGTCGCCAGGCTTGTAGAGTTTGACCCTCAGCGGAGGCCTGGGCGCTGGGTGTGGCCTAGGGGAGCAGGCGTGAGCCAGCCCGGGGGAGCCACAGCCCCAGTCACCTGCACCCAGTGTGGAGCCGGCCTTCTGCCGGCCTGGCCCTTCTCTGAGGCCCTGCCTTGGCCTCCGTGGGGCTCCGTCCTGGCCATGGGCTCCCCCTCCAGGCAAGCACTCCTCTCGCAGCCCCAGTCCCTGTCCCACTGCCCTGCACGTCCCATGATTAAACGCTGAGCCCTCCTCCTGCTGGGAGCCTTGTACAAGCGTGCTACTACACGTGTGCGTGTGTGCAGACACAGTGCAGGCACGCGCACACACGTGCGCGCACAGAGACATAGGTGTTTGCACACGCACGTGCGTGCACATGTACGGGCACACGTCTACTCCCCCCAGCTCAGCGAGGGTCCCCACCGCCTATGGCCCACATGCTCAAGCTAGAAGCCTGGTCACCTCCATGACCCTGTTTGTCCTCTGACCACCCTCCCGGCCCAGACACCACACAAGCCTCCCCCCGGCTCTCCCTGCCTGTGCCCCCTCCCCCGTCAGAGGAATCCCCCCAGTGAAGGTCGATGCTGTCCCCCTCATCCCGGGACCCTTCCCCAGCATTGCCCCCTCCAGGACACTAGCCCTGGGTGCCAGGTAGGGTCAGGGGCTCCCCTGCACGCCCCACCCCATCTCAGCTCTGCTTGCCCGGGCCTGGGATGGAGTCAACTGGTCAGCCTCCACCACGGCTGTGTGACCTGGGGCCTGACACGGGCGTCCCCCCGACCAAGGCTAGAGGGGACCTCTGAGCCATTTATCCAAGGCCTTGTTGGAGCGTTTCAGGCAGGCAGTTAATGGGGAGGGAGAGGCCTCAGCCTCTGGAAAGCACCTGTGGGTCTGTTGGGGGCGGGGCAGAGGGCAGGGTGTGGGGTGCGGGCAGGTGGAGGGTGAGTGACCGCTGGCAGGCACGGGAGCTGTCCGTGCTGACGGCCTGGGCCTCCTGCCCAGCTCTGCCCCGAGACCCAGCCAGAAGAGGCAGAGCGAGGCCAGTTCTGTGGCACTCAGACTCAGAGCTGGGACAGCGTTCTGGCCAGCAGAGCCCTGCCCAAGGCCCAGGGTGTGGAGCTGTTCAAGGTGTAGAGGAGGCCTGGCCCCCTGGTGCCCTAGTGGTCCGCGCTGTGGAACCCTGTGTGAACACCCCATGGGTGGGCCCTTCTAGGCCATCTCCTGGCCCCAGGAGCCTGTCGAAGGCTCATAGCAGAGCCTCAGTCCCGGGGGTGAGGCGTCCTGAGCTGCCACTTAGCCCCTGTCCCCATGGGCGCCTCCCGCCTCCCCCGGGTCCAGGCCAGCAGCGTCGCCTCCACGTCGCAGCGCCCAGCCGGGGCCGGGGCCGGGGCCGGGGCCGCTCTCTTCTGCGTCCTGCACATCCTTGCCCTGCCTCCTTCCTCGCCCCCCAGGCCAAGCCCTGTGCTGCCGCCCTTCTACGGGGCAGTTCTGAACGGGGCGCTGCCCTGCACCTCATCCTCGCTTCTCCCTCTCGCCCGCTGTGCGGGACCCTGGGCTGGGCCTCGCTCCCCTGACAGGCCCTCAAGGAGCGGAGTGAGCTGGCGTGGATGAGGGCCAGCCGGCAGGGATGCTAGGAGGGCCCCGGCTCGGCCCAGCTCCCGCGGGCCCTGGGACAGGGGCAGGATCAGGGCCGGTTCTGCCGGGCCTAGGGCAGTGCCAGCTCTCAGAGGGCAGGGGCTTTGTGCGGCAGACCTGGACCCAGACCCTGCCTCAGGCGCCCTGCACCAGCAAGCCCCCACCAGGGTTGTTCGTCTGTGGCCCCCACGTGCCCGTCCGCACAACCGCGCCATAGAGGAGCCCCAGGATTGCTCCTGCGGAGACAGAGTGCCCCGCGCAGGATCGAGCCCAACATTGGTCCCCTCCCCGCCACAAGCCCTGCTTCTCCTGTGCTTTCCCTCCACGCTGGGCCTGGCTGGGACGCCCCTCCAGGCCTGCGAGCCCACAGGGTGGTGGAGGCAGCTGTGCAGCCTTGAGGCTGAGTGTCTGAGACACCTGAGGCCGGGTGTGTGCGCCAGGCTGTACCCACATTCCACACGGGAGGGCTGTGGCGTGGGCCGCCAGGGGCTGGGGTGGGGAGGGGAGAGTGCGGGCCCGGCCTGGGCCATCTCAGGACCGGGCAGGCCCCTCTGGGGGAAGGTGCTGTGTTTTGGGGTGGCCTTGACCCCAGGTCAAGGGGGATGAGTCAGAAGAAGTCGGCTGTCGCGTGGCGGGGGTCAGGGTGGTGCTGGGGAAACGCCCGAGTGTGATCAGGGTTTCTGCTGGGCTTTGCCGACTTCCACCTGAGATTCTCCGGGGCATCGGAGAGGGTTTGTCCCGGGGCTGGGGCTCCAGCTGGGGGCCTGGTGGCTGCATTAGGTCCCAGCCTGGGACCAAGGGAGGGGGCGCTGCAGCCGGGGCTGGGGTTCAGGTGAGGTTTCGGATGCCATGGCCACCCCTGCAGGCAGCCTCCTAGGTCTGGGATTGACTGTGAGACCCTGGCCCCAGCCTCTCGGTTCCCACACATGGCAGCGGGTGGCCAGGGCAGGCGGCTCTGCTATGCTGGCGTCCGAGGCTGGCCCCCGGATGGCCTAGAGGCGCGACCGGAAGAGGGGCTTCCTGGAAGCAGGGGCCAAGTGCAGGGTCTGCATGCGGGGTCTGCAAGTCCTTTCCTCAGGGGACCTGAGCGTTGGCCACTGAAGAGCCCCACAGGGCCGCCCCTGGTGATCCGGAGCCCCTGCCGCGGGTGCCTGCTGCCCCATCTCTGGGTAAACCCACAGGTCCAGCGCTGACCTCGTGCCGGGAGAGTGAGGCTGGGAAGTGAGGGCCTTGGCCGGGTCCACACTGCCATGAGCGGGGCAGCCCGTGTCCAGCCATCCTGGCCAGCCCGAGGCCGCCCACACCCAGCTCCCTGCTCTGCCGACGAGGCCTGCCAGGAAGGACGCCAGGAGGGGACTGCAGAGCAGTGACCGACCTTGTGTCGCCGGCCAGCTGGGCCCAGGCAGCGAGAAGCAGCAAGTCCCTGTGGGCAGGCGGCTGGCGTGTGCACGGTCGGCGGAGCCGAGGCGCCGGCACCAGGCCAGGCGGGCTGCGGGGGGCTGCCGTGACTCCCCCCGCTTTGCCCACATGCTCAGCTGCTGCTGCCCGGACGACGCCCAGCAGGGGCTCTGGGGGGAGGGTGGGGAAGCTGAGGTTTAGGCAGAAGGAGCTTTGCAGGGTCCACGTGGAGGCGCGTCAGGACGGGCAGCGTTGGCTCCCCGGGCCCGGGACGGCTCTGCTGTGTCCCTGCTGACCTGGGCCGGAGCTGCCCCCCCCCCAGGTGTGAGCCGGCGGCACACAGCCAGTGCCCATTCCTGGTGCAGCACAGGTGACCCCAGGGCCACAAGGTTGGGGTCAATCTGGGGGTGTTCAAGTGTGGGTACTGCCACTCCCTGCCTGTGACCCCGTCTGAGCCTTGATTTCCTCATCGTGAGATGGGAGGCAGGGAGCAGCCTGGCTAAGTGGGGAGGGGCAGGCCGAAGCCTGGTCCCGGTGGCCGCAGGTGACCCCGGGGCGGGGAGAGGGAGGCTCCCTGGCAGGAACATGGCTGGTGGGCCAAAGGGGGCACCTGAGTGGCTGTGTGAGCAGGAAGGGGGGGCAATAGGAGGTGGGTGGATGTCACAGTCACAGCCAGAGACCCAGAGACGGGGCACCAATCCTACCCTCACCCCCCAAAAACTGGTCACTCCTGCTGTGACGAAACAGAAGTGGGAGGGGTCTCTGCACCTGCACCGGGCAAGGCCCAGAGGGGCGGGGCTGCAGGGAAGCTGGGAAACGGCAGGAATGACCTGTCTCCTCTGCTCCCCTGCCCTGCTTCCCCTCTGGCTGGGTTTGCAGATGCTTCCCTGAAAGAGGGCTGGAGACGGATACGGTCTGAGAGGCCACAGAGGCCCAGGGGCAGAATGGCCTCCGTGGCCACCCCAGGGCAGGCGGTCGGGCCCAGAGCCCGTGGAGCCACGCCAGGCTGCCCAGCCAGGTGGGCACAGCCGAGGCCCCTGTGGCCTGCGGCCCTGGCCAGGGTGGCCCACCGCTTCCCGCTCAGGCTTGGTGGGGGAGGAGGGGCCCCGGCCCCTGGCTCCTGCCCCTGCAGGTGGACATGCTGGCAGGTGGCAGACAGACAGGTGGGCAGAGCAGGTGCCTGAGAGCGAGGCCAGGGCCTGTGTCGGGGGCCCAGAGCCCGGGGCGGGCACTGCCCCCAGCGTGCCAAGTCCCAGCCTCCCCCGGGGGCTCACGCGAACCCTCTCTGCTCTTTCTCTTCCAGCTGCTGCTGGCGACCACAGGCGGGCACTGGGGCCCCGGACGTTAGGAGCCGCCCCTGCCCACTCAGTCGCCTGAAGCCGTCTCCTCCTCCTGCCCTCGCTTGAAGGCCCTGCCCCCGGCCCCGGCCCGCTCCGCTCGCTGCTGCCGGACCCTGGCATGTCAAGGCCTGGCTCGCGCCTGCCTGCCCAGCCGGCGGAACCCTGGCGGCCCCGCGAGCTAGGATGAGGGGCCAGGCCGCCGCCCCGGGCGCCCTCTGGATCCTCGGGCCACTGCTGCTGCTGCTGGGGCACCAGGCGGGCACGGCCGCGGGGACAGACGCGGGGCCCGGGGCCGAGCCGTGCGCCACGCTGGTGCAGGGCAAGTTCTTCGGGTACTTCTCGGCAGCCGCCGTGTTCCCGGCCAACGCCTCGCGCTGCTCCTGGACCCTGCGCAACCCGGACCCGCGCCGCTACACGCTCTACGTGAAGGTGGCCAAGGCGCCCTCCTGCAGCGGCCCCAGCCGCGTCCGCACCTACCAGTTCGACTCCTTCCTGGAGTCCACACGCACCTACCTGGGCGTGGAGAGCTTCGACGAGGTGCTGAGGCTCTGCGACCCCTCGGCGCCCCTGGCCTTCCTGCAGGCCAGCAAGCAGTTTCTGCAGATGCAGCGGCAGCGGCCGCCGCAGGATGACGGCCCCGCGCCCCAGGACGGGCCCCCCGGTCCCAGCGACGACTTCTCCGTGGAGTACCTGGTCGTGGGCAACCGCAACCCCAGCCGGGCCGCCTGCCAGATGCTGTGCCGCTGGCTGGACGCCTGTCTGGCTGGCAGCCGCAGCTCACACCCCTGTGGCATCATGCAGACCCCCTGTGCCTGCCTGGGCGGGGACACCGGCGACCCTGCCTCCGGCTCCCTGGTGCCTCGTGGGGATGTCTGCCTGAGGGACGGCGTGGCTGGTGGCCCCGAGAACTGCCTCACCAGCCTGACCCAGGACCGGGGCGGGGATGGCGCTCCAGGTGAGTGACGGCTAGGAGAGGCCCTGGGGTGGCTCTCTGGGCATACGGTGGGTGGGAAGGGTCTTCTCTGCAGGGCTGCCCTGGCCACCGATCCCCCGAGCACTTCAGGGAAGCCAAGTGCAAAGAGAGAAGTTCTCTGCAGGCTCGCTGAGAATGGGCAGCCTGGGTGCTTGCCTCTGGCCCCCAGGGTGCTGGGGTGCCTGCCTCGTGGGTGGTGCTTGCTAAGTGCTCAGGGAAGGGAGGGATGGATGGAGGGAGGGAGGGAAGGAAGGAAGAGCAGGTCTCATTTCTCCCAGGATGAGGGAGTTTTAGATTCCTGGCTGGGGGGAGGGTCCCTCCCGGTCCCTCCCTTTTCGCAGGCAGGACCATTCTCATGGGCCAGCAGGCTGCTGTGGCCTGTGGCCGGGGTCTGCAGGGGCCTCCTGGGACACGGGAGACAAAGTGAGCAGAGTGGACTCATGTGGTCAAGGAGATGCAGTGTGGGGCTTGCACATGGTTACAGCCACGCAAACCGTCAAGCAGCAGTTAGTTACCCAGCGCCTGTGAGGTGTTCTAGGAGCCGGGGACACGCAAGGAAGACAAGAAACAACAAAAACAAAACAAAACAAAACAAAACCCCCGCTCTCGCTCTCGCTCTCGCTCTCGCTCTCGTGGAGCTGCCTTCTGGGTCTGGGCGGTGTTAAACGGCAAAGCACAAGAAACAGGCACGTCAGGTGGTGATGAAGACACCGCAGGGGGAGGGACCCTGGTGGCGGGGCTGCATGTCACCTGGAGGTCAGGGGGCCATGTTCGAGGTTCTGGGAGGGGTGCAGGTGAGCCCCGTGCGGGTCAGAGGGCAGGGCAGGGCAAAGGTGGGGTTGGGCGTGTGCTCAGCTGGTCCCACCTTCTTAGCAGTTTGGGTTCCTCGGTGAGACGGCCACCTGCACAGGAGGGCGCCATCAGTGGAATGGGACACCGAGCGGGCCCCCTGGCATCGGGCAGGAGGGAGACCCTGTGCGTGCTTGGAGCGGGACGCCCAGGGTGTCTCGGGAGGCTGGGGCTGCGTCAGGGGACAGCTCTTCACCGAACGTGGAGTTTGAGACACCAGACAGCGTGCCAGGCGTCCGGGGGCCAGGCTGGGCTGGGCGTTCATGCGGGCAGGTCACCGTGAGACCAGGTGACATGGTCCAGGGCTCTTGGTGTCTCCGGAGCCAGTAAGGCCGATGGATTCCTCCGAGTGACGTCTGTAAAGGCATCAGAGAAGCTACGTGGGGTTACAGAGGAAACCAGCTATCCTGGAACGTGGTTCTATTCATGGGCCCCGGGCCGTGGATCCCAGATTAGAAACCCCCGTGGAGCGGTGAGCATAGCTGGAGGGGATCAGGAGAGGAGGGAAGAGGCGGGCAGCGCCCCGGGAGGTGGAGGCGGTGTGGTGTCCAGGAAGCCGGCAGAAAAGCCCCATCTTCCATCAGTTGTGTCAGGGCTCCCAGCGATGGCGTGGGAGGCTGGGAGGGCTGACCTTTGGGCTGGGCAAGGTAGAGGTCACTGTGACCTTGGCGTGGGCAGACCCCGCAGCGTGGTGGTGGGAGTGGTCCTCAGGGCAGGGGGGTGGGGAGAATGGAGCAGAGATGCCGGGCCGGCGGCTAGTTTGGGAGGTGGGCGGATGCAAGAGGACCAGTGGGGCAGGGGCCTGGCCGGACATGTCGCTCAGCCACTCCCCAGTGGTCACCTGCCCCTGAGCCTCAGCATCTTCGCTGGCAGAGTGCTGAGTGCTTTGAGGGACTCTTCAGTCACCTCAGACCTGATTGCCCTGGGGCCTGGCCCACACTGGAAACCAAAGTGCAAGAGCTGCTCTCTGTTAGCATCTCGGGGCAGTGACCGTGCCGGGTAGATACCTGGTACAGCTGGAGCCGTGTGGAGCTTGCGGGAGAAGGTCAAGGGGACGGGGCTGGTGTGATACATGTGTGGCAAGTGGCAGGAGCTTGTGGGGCTGTGACGTTGGTGCTGGAGGGAGCAGGCCCTGCTGCTGGAGTCGGGTACGGTGGTGGACAGGCCTCCTGGCCGGAGTTTGCGTGTTATCATGAGAGCTGAAGGGCCATGGGGGGCTTTAAGCAGAAGGGTGACATCACTGGGGCTGTACATGCAATGTCGGGCTCAGAGGGGGAATCCGGGGCAGGGACAGGGCACTGCAGGCATCCAGGAGGGAGCAGACGCTGGCCTGGGTGGGAGGAAGGGGGAGGATCTTGGGGGGGGCGTGGAGCTGACGGACTTGCTGATGCAAAGGATGTGGGCGTGGAGGCAGGAGATGGCTGGACCCCTCCCAGGTTCTGGCCAGGAGTGAGGACCTCGGCCGAGGTGGGGAAGTGGCAGGGAGGACAGGGCTGGGGTGGAAGATCCAGAGGACAGAGCAGGACCTGACCGTGACAGGCCTGTGGGTCATCTGGTGGGAATGTCGTTTGAGAGGGAGCCTGGGACCTGGCGCCCCAGGATAGGCCCAGGTCAGGTTCAAATCCCAGCCCGCCCCACACTCGCTGTGTCCCCGGACCTTGTCTTTAAAATGGAAAGAGTAAAAACGTCTTCTTTTCTTGATTGTTATGAGGAATGAGAACTGGGGTGAAAGTGTTTCTAAGCAGAAGCAACGTCAGTGATGAAATGCCACTATCTGTGTTTACTATGAGGTAGAGGATCTAGAGGGCTTGGGGGGCAAAGAGGCAGATTGGAGGAGCGGAGCTGTTTGGAGACCACAGCTGGGTGCTTCGGGCTTGCACAGAGATTCTGAGAATGGGCATGTTTGGAACTGGTGCTGGAAAGGGGTGGGCAGGCGTGCGTGTGTGTGTGCATGTGCATGTATGTGTGCAGTGTGTTACGTGAGCATGTGTGTGTTCATGCATCCATGTGTATAAGTATACATGCGTGCATGTATGTGTGTACACGGCATGTGTTATGTGTGTTCACATGCACGTTGCCAGTACGTGTGCTGTGCGTGCATGGTGTGTGTGTGCGTGTGTGCAGTGCACCGGGCATGTGTGTATGTGCATGAGTGTACGGCTGGTGTATACATGTGTGCGTGCCTGTGTGCAGTGCATCGGGCATGTGTGTATGTGCATGAGTGTATGGTTGGTGTATATATGTGTGCGTGTGTGCAGTGCCTCGGGCATGTGTGTGAGTCTGTGCATGAGTGTACGGCTGGTGTACACGTGTGCGTGCCTGTGTGCAGTGCATCGGGCATGTGTGTGAGTGTGTGCATGAGTGTACGGCTGGTGTATACATGTGTGCGTGCCTGTGTGCAGTGCATCGGGCATGTGTGTGAGTCTGTGCATGAGTGTACGGCTGGTGTATACACGTGTGCGTGCCTGTGTGCAGTGCATCGGCATCTGTGTGCATCGTTTTTGTGCGCGTGTGCATGTGAGCATGTGCAGGTGTGCACCTGTGGTATGTACTTGCTGTGTGTGTGTGTGTGTGTGTGTGTGTGTGTGTGTGTGTGTGTGTTAGGCTGGCTCTGTGCGAGCCGATTTCAGCAATCCTGACAAAGCGGAAGTCCAGGCTACGAGGCAGGGCTGGCAGTCTCGTGGAAGACGGTTCGGAGGGCATGAGGGCTGGGGCTGCCGCCATGAAGCGAGGAGCTCGACTCTGCGGGGCGGGGGGCACGGGACATGGTCGCCCAGGCCCACAGGCAGCTCAGACCCCGTGCCCGTGCCCTGGACTCAGAAGGCCCTGATGCTTCTGAGACCTTGGGAGTAAACCTGATCTTAGTAGTGGCAGTAGCCGCATTCTGCGTGTTTCCTTTGTGCAGGAAGCACCCACATCTTAACCAGTTAACTCTTGCCAGTTGCCCAGAGATGGCTCCCCAGCGAGGCACCTACCTCCCTGCCCAAGGCCTTTGCATGGGCTGTCCCCTGGCCTGGAACACCCTCCCCACGTGCCCACAGGGCTCCCTCCCTTGAGTGCTTGCCCAGATAGCACCTTCTCAAGACGCCCTGGCCCTGCTGCAGAAAGCGGCAGCAGCCCCAGCCCTGCTGTCGCCTCACACTCTCTCTCTCTCCCTCTTTCTCTCTCTTCCCACACGGTATCGCCTGTGAGCACTGGAGAATTTCCTGTGTCCTTATTCTCCGCCCCTGCCAGGATGTACCCACCACAGGGCAGGGGAGTTTGCCCTGCTCTCTGACGAAGCCCCGTGTGTGGACCAGTACCTGGCACACAGCAGGCCCTTGATTAATTCTTGTTGAGTGGAAGGAGGCACAGAGACGTTAAGGCAGCAGCCAGGGTCACACAGCTTGTAAGGGGGAGACAGAGAGCAGAGCCAGCTCTTGGTCACCTGGTGGTCCTGCCTGGGGCTTCTCCTGCAAGAAGGAGAGGGTGTGTGTGTGTGTGTTCATGTGTGTGTAGGGGTGGGGTGGTATATGGACCAGAGAGGTCCAGCAGTAATTCAGAAGACACACAGCAGATCCAGACCCCATATCTTGCCTGCCGAGCCTGTGCCCAGGAAGCTGCGTCCCCTCACGCATGCCAGGGGAGGCTGGGTCAGGCGCGTCCCTCCATAGCCGCGGAGCCGGAGCCGGAGCAAGCAGGAGGCCCAGGCCAGCCCGTGGCCCATTTTCAGCCCTGCCCCCGCCCGGCCTGTCCAAATGCCACATGGCCACGTCACGCATCCGACTGGCAAGCGTTCCTCAGGCCAGAGCAACTGTTCCCTCTCCCCTGCCCCGCCGGCTGCCCCTCTGCGCTGCCTGCGCGCTCCCACGTGCTCTCGGGCTGTCCCTCCTTCCCCCTCCCAGAGTCTCTCTGCGTTTTTCTGCCTCTGGTGAGATGTGCCGTTTCTCTCAAGGGTTGTTTTAAATATTCACGTTTTAATTAAAGAATTTTATTGCAGAAGTGACATGTAAGATAATGAAGAAGCCGCATCCTGAGGGCTGGGGGCGAGTGTGCGTGTCTCCTTGTGTGTGTGTCCCTGTGTGTGTGTGCCCGTGTGCCCCCTCCAAGTGCCTGCATGGGGCGGGGGGTGGGGGGTGGGCTGGAGCCTGAGCGTGTGAGTGTGTGACATCCTGGGCACGTGCTGGGCCGCGATGCCGGCCTGGGGGCCGTGACCTGCCCAAGGCCACACGCCAGGGGAGATGCCGAGCGCTCCACCCGCCTCCTCCAGGCCCCTCGCCTCTCAGCTGGGGCGCCCCTGCCCTGAAACCCCCCCCCAAGGGATCTGGAGTCTTTCCAACCCTAAATGCCCCACAACTTCCCTCGGGGGAGGCTGCGAGCCCTCTCTGGGGCCTGCAGGGTGTGGAGGGGAGCTGGGCTGGGGGGAGGGACGAGTGGGGAATCCCAGGGGGAAAGGCGTGTCTCTGGAGTTTGGGGGCAACTGGGCGCTTGGGGGTGGGGAGCAGGGTCGGGGTGGGAGTAGGAAGGGTTAGGGCCTCCCTGCCAGGACTGGGTTTGTCATCCCAGCCAGGGGAGCTGCGCTTTTGCACAAGGGCCAATTTAGAAAAATCTGGAAAACAAGGTTTCAGGCTCCATTGTAGACAGCCCCCATTCCAGAGGGAAATAGCAAGATGTGACCCCATGAAAACAATAAGTACGCACGGGGCATCACCCACAGAGGAACTGCCATGAGAGGCCAGAGCTCACCCCACACCCCCCGGTGGCCAGGGAGACTGGAAGCTATGGCCCTGCTGGGGTCCCACTTCCCTAAAAGGTGGGGAGAAGCGCTGTCGGTCGTATAGCCAAGGCTCAGGGAGGAGAAGAGACCTGCCCAGGTCATCCAGCGCCGAAGGGCAAAGCCGGGTGGGACCCAGCCCTTCGAGCTTGTAACGGGCACCCTTCTTAGGGGGCACCTGCCTGGCTCAGGGAAAGCAGCATTGAGAAAGTGAGCAACCCCGCAGACGGGGCCAAGTCGCCCCTCATCTTCCCTTCTGTGAAAACAGGGATGGCACAGCTCCTGCTCATAGGGTCTTGGCGCCTCTGCCACGCTTGGAGGAGACCCCCTTGTCCTCCTTCTCTGGCAAGTGGCCCCGTGGGCAGTGGGCACGGCTCTCAGCCTGTCCTGAGATCCAGGGGTGCCTGTGGCAGCTGGGCAGACTGCTGGTCACTCGGGCCTGGGAGCTGCAGGCCTTGGTGAAGGATGCACCAGGTCTGGACCTGTGGAGCCAGGGGCGCTGTGGACTGGGGATTGGGTTGGAGAGGGGCTTCAGGGAGCTGTCCAGTTTCCCTGTGGTCCTCATTTGCACATCCATGTAGGGGGCTGAGAGGAGGAGCCTGCATTCCGCAGTACACACCTTCGCTCGGTTGGGGGTAGGGGTCCGCACAGGGGCTGGACTTCGCCGAGGTGGATGTGCACGGAACCCGGCCTGACTGCGGGGCGGGAATGGGCAGGGGCTGACCCCCCCAGCCGGGTGCTGCCTGACCTGCTAGACTGGGGAGACCTCTGCTGGAGGAGACGGGAAGTGCACCGCTCCCCTCCAAAGGGGACCCAGGAGGCGGGAAGGCCCAGCGGGAAGAGGGCCCCCCCCAGCGCCCTCATCCCAGCTGACTGAGGGCGCAGGGACCAGGGAGGCCATGGCCTGAAGGCTGGGGCACCAGGGTGGGAAGGGGGCCAGGAGCCCCCCTCTCTGTGTGCTCTCTCTCCTGGGCGGCCAAGGCTGCCTGGCGGCCATTAATTGGCTCTATTCATCCCTTAATGAGATGGAAATGAGGCTTCCAGACAGAGGGGGCATTGAGCCCGGGAAGAATGGCGGCTTCTTTCCGGGCCTGGAGGGGCAGCCCACCCCCCAGCCTTGCCCACTCCTCTGCTGCCCCCTCAAAGCCCACCCAGCCCAGGAGCACCGTGGCCACCCAGGAAAGGGTGGCCTGAGTTCCCCTGTGCCCAGCTCTGCGGGCCCCAGGAGCCCTGCCTGGGTAATTCCCTGGTCGTGGCTGCATTTGCTTGACAAGCATTTATCAGGTGTCAGCCGTGGGGGGGACACACGTTAAAAATAAAAATGGTAACAAAGATAGCAGCTACCATTAACCGAGTGTTCATCGGTGGTGGGAGTGCGGCCAAGGTCAGGATGGGTCCGTGCCTGGGATCAGGGCTCAGTATGTGACAGGGGATCAGGGATCCCGTGTCCAGGATCAGAAGGCAATCTGTGAAGAGGATTAAGGCCCAGTGTGTGGTCAGGGTCAGGGCTAGGCCTGGGGGGCAGTCTGTGCTCTGAGCCAGTGGACCCCCTGCCTGGCCTCTCCCATATGACCCCTCCTCTCCTCCCCCTCCCCCCACCACATCCCCACCCCCTGGGTCACCAAGGTAACCAGCCCTGAAATTGTGGGTGTTTTGGCAGCAGAGGCCTAACCTGAGTCTATCCTGAAAGACTGAGCTCTGCGGCAGTTGCCATGGGAACCAAGTGGCATCCCGCGATTAGCCAGCATGGACACCCTCTCTCTCCCACCCACTTCCAGCTTCCGCGTCACTCAGGCTTCCGCGCGGGGGCTGGGCTGGGGCAGCAAGGGGGGCCAGGCAGGACGTGTCCACCTTGTCCCTGCCGGCAGGCCTGTCTCCCTGGACTCCAGGCCTCCCTGTTCCTTTGTCTCAGTATGACGGTGAGACCAGTGAGGCCTGGAGTACCAGGCTGGGGGTGGTCCTGGCGGGCAGCCTCTGCCTGGGGGGCAGTGTAGGAGGAGCGCTTGGAATCTGATCATGGGTCCAGTCCCAGCTCCTCTCCTTGTCCACCCGGTGGGTAACTTGGCCTCCCTGTCTGTACCTTCCAGGTGGGCGTGGTTGCGGGGCTGACGGTCCCCAGAGTGAAGGCGCCTAGAGTGGCAGCAGTGAGGGCCCCATATCTGCGCAGCCTCAGGGCCCAGCCGCTCACCAGTCCTGCCCACCAGTCCTGCCGTGTGCACCTGGGGGCTCCCCACCCCCTCCCCCGGGGCCCTGGCCTGTTTGTCTCTCACCCCCACGGCATGGACATTTCTGTCCACAAGGAAGTCCTATTTGTGTAGTGTCCTCCATACTTCTGGTTCTTACTCAGCCCTGGGGACCCTGGCGCCTGTCTTCTGAGGCTCGGGCCTCCATGCCTCCTCAACTCCAGGGCAGATCCTCCTGCAGGTGGGGGGGGGGGGTCGCCAGCCTGACTGTCTGGACCACCCCTCTTTGAGCCTCAGTTTGCTCTGCTGTAAGTGGGGTGAGCACTTGGTTCCTGGGTGGACTGGGACTCGAGGTTCCTGAGGCATCTGGCACGGAGTGGGGGAGACAGGGATGGGGGAGTCAGTACTCGCCTGCCCAGGATGCCGCCCTGAGAGCCGGCCTTGAGGGAAGCAACCGTCCTTGAAGGGTGTATGGGCCGGGTCCAACAACCTGGGCGATTCCTGCTCGGCCCCCTCGTAACTGGGGGAGTACGCGCATCCCGTCACTAGGGCAGGCCTCGATCTTCCCATCTGAACAATGGGAGCAGAGAGGCCTCCCTTGTGGGAGCACAAGCCGTCACGCCCAGACCCAGGAAGGGGCTCAGAACCGGGCCCCTCGGCCCCCTGAAGCGAGGGTCCCTGCAAAGCTCAGTCGGGCTCCCAGAGTGAGAAGCTCCTCCCTGGGCCGCCGCTGCACGGCTAGGAACCAAGTGTTACTGCGCGTGCGCGAGGGGCAGAGCCGGGTCCACGCCCACCCCCAGAAGACAGCGATTAAGGTCCGAGCCGGCCCCCACTACGGGTCCCTGTCTGGGTGCGTCGGCCCGCCCACCTGCCCCACCCACCTGCGTGACCCACCAGCATGGCAAGTCTGGAGGACAGGAGGCTTGACTTCTTTGTGCCCTTGGCCCGTTGATGCTCTGCGTCTCTGGGCTCAGGGGGAAGTGAGACGTATGGGAGGGTGGGTTCTGCAAGGGGAGAGAAGATTCCTCAAGGGCTTGGGGGCGTGGAGGGAGAAATGAGCCCCGCCTTCCAAACTGGGGAAATTGGGCTCCCTCACCCGCCTCCCGTTCATTTGCTTCCGGCGCCCCCTGCTGGTCGGTTCCCAGCACAGGCGCAGGGACCACTGGGAGCGGCCCTCCACAGAACAGAGCACCTGGACGCCCGACTTGCTGCAAATCAAAGTGAGTTCTCTGGGATCGACTCCGACCCCAGTGACGCCCACACCTGTCGTCGCCCAGCCATTTCTTGCCATTTACCCTCACAGGCGTAAGTCCTAGGAAGTAGTGTCCTCGTCCTCTGGCGAGGGGTGTGAGGTCAGGGCAGGGTGGACTTAACCATCCCATGGTCGTGGGTGCTGGGGCCACCATGTGAACCTGGCCTTTCGGCTCCAGTGCCCACCCTCCAGGATCTGCACAGTCCTCATTCCCACCCTATGTGCTCCCCAGATAAGCCAGCCTCCAGGAGGCATCAGGGACGCTCCTGCTGGGCCAGGTGTGACCTGCCCTTGGCCAGCCTGGCTCCCCTGCTCCAGCCCCGGGTGAGCAGGCAGCATGGGGCAGTGGCCCAGCTCTAGTGCAGCTCCCAGTGCTGGGCCTTGGCAATGCCATCTCCTCGCCTCCTCATACATGGGTGCCATGTCGGGGGGCTGTGTGCAGGGTGCCCGGCGCAAAGTAGGTGCTCGGTGAGGCTGCGTGCCCTTGGTGAGTCTGCCCTGACCCTGCTATGCTGGGAGTGTAGGGGCCCTGGGGTTCTCCAGGACAAATGGGGTGGCGGCACCAGAGTCCCTCGAGGCAGGAGTGATCTGGGCACCTTAAGTGTGGCCTTTGAACAGAAAGCCTGGATGAAGCGGCCCCTTCCTGAGCGAATCAGTGCAGCCTCCAGCTCTGGCCCAAGATGTGTGGCCTCCCTGCTTCTCACCCCTCAATGGCTCCCCAGTACTTTGAGGCTGTCCCTCTTAGTGTCTTTGGTGGCACTGGGGCCACCAAGGGGCTCAGAACTTCAGGGGCACGAGGTCATGATGGTTGGGGGGACGGGGCCGGGATGGAGAAGACCCTTGAGAGGGCTGAAGGAGGGTGGCCATAGGGGCCTGGAGGCCCTCAGCAGCCAGTGTCTGCTGGGTCTGGGGGACGCTCCGCCTGGCGGGGCCCTGGGTGTGAGACCCCACTCGGCTACCAGGGGTGGGACCTCGGTCACCTCTGGTGTCCCTGCGGGTGCTGGGGGAATGAGCACATGGGTCATGGCAGGGGATGGGGGGATGAGCAAACTGAGGCTCAGAGGATACTGGACTGAGGACCATGGGGAGGGGGTTCAGCAGGGCGCGAGGCTCGGTGCCAGGCAGGAGAGCCCCTCTGCCCCCAGCCCATCACCCGGCCCTCGATATAAGGCAGCCGTTGGGGTGGGCAGGGGTGTCATTCATTCATTCATTCTCCAGACCCACCTGGGGCTCCAGCTCTGTGTCCAGCCCCACACTGGGGACCTGGATTCAAAGCCAGTGGAGACCCTGGCCCAGGTGCCTGTAGACAGAGCCGGAGAGCACAGAGACTCCAGAGAGAAGTGGGGTGGGCCCCGGACCACAACTTGCCCGGCACCTCTGCCCCTCCCGGCCCTGTCGGCCTCTGCTTCACACCCCATCACCAACCCCGTCCAGGCCCACACTTGCCTCCTAGCTGACCCTCCAGGGTGCTATGCTGGTTCCGACGCGGAGGCCTCTTCGCAGGGGCTGCTGTGCCCCAGATCCCTGCCTGGGAGACCCCTAGAGGTCACTCCCCGAAAGACACCAAAGCCCTTTGCCCCTGGCCCTGACCCCTGCCCTCTGGTCCCCACCAGGCGGCTGGAAGCTGTGGTCCCTGTGGGGCGAGTGCACGCGGGACTGCGGGGGAGGCCTGCAGACGCGGACGCGCACCTGCCTGCCCGCACCGGGCATTGAAGGCGGCGGCTGCGAGGGGGTGCTGGAGGAGGGCCGCCTGTGCAACCGCAAGGCCTGCGGCCGTGAGTGCGCGGACAGGCGGGTCGCGGGCGGAGCCGGGGGAGGGAGGGGCTCGGGGCGGGGTCAGGTGGAGGCAGGAACCCGGACTGGGCAGGGCCGGGCGGGGAAAAGGGCGGGGAGGGGCGGGCAGGGCCTGGCCAGGTGAGGGAGGGAGGGAGGGCGCTCGGGGCGGGGCCGGGCCAGGCAAGGCCTGGGCTACGAGGGGCGGGACGTGGGACAGGGGCGGGGTCAGAGGGTGGAGCCTTCCAGGGGCGGGACCAGTAGAAGTAAGGGCCCAGGAGGAAGGGTGGGACCCGGTGTTAGGACTGGATGGGTCTTTCTTAGCAGCTGTGGATTGGGAATTCTGGGGTGCACGTGGAAAGCCGGCTGAGGGGCTTGTTCCGCCACCGCCATCCCTAGCCCTGGCCAGACCCGACTGTCCCAGCCGGATGCTGCCTCCAGGATGTATTTCTTTAATAAGGCTCTCTAATGATCTCATGCATATTTTAGCTGCTTCCATAAAATTAAATCAAGTTATAATGAGATTGTCATTCTTCGGGTTGTTTTTTCCCCGACGAACTTTCCTGGGGAGAGGAGCTCATCTCCGAAGCCTGGAGAGGGCCCTGGGGTGTCGGGGCTGGGCCGCGGGGGGCAGGATCGCTGCCGCGATGCTCAGCAGCGGAGAGCAGTAGCCATTCAGACGTGCTGCCCCGCAGGTGACTCCTGCGGGCCCCGGAGGAAGAGAGGGAGGGGCGCAGGGCAGGGGAGACTGGACCAGACAGTGATTGGCGCCAGGCCAGGGTGCCCTGGTCCCGAGTTTCCCACCTGTCCGGTGCGGCCAAGTGGCCCTGGTGCTGAGAAGCCCGGACCCCGCTACGGCTGGGGACCGAGGGACCAAGGGCCGAGAGCGCCCCTCTAGAGCTGCAGGGCGGGGGCTGCAGGCCACGGCCTGGACGCTTACCTGAACCCGCCCTGCAGCCGCCGGGCGCACCAACTCCCGGAGCCAGTCCCTGCGGTCCACGGATGCCCGGCGGCGCGAGGAGCTGGGAGACGAGCTGCAGCAGTTTGGGTTTCCTGCCCCGCAGACAGGTGAGTGGCAGCGTCTGGGCGGGGCTGACAACGCAAATGCACTAAAACCCTGGGAAGTGGGGAAAGTTGGTCTCAGGGGACTAGGTCTTTGGGCAAGTACTATACGTTATTAATTGCTGTTGCTTCTAAGTAATGACTGTAATAATTTTCCGTAATTAGACTAACCTCTCAGGTGCCAGGCTCTTGTCTCCAGGCACACTGGATTTAGGGGAAGTGGTGTGAGGAGAAGGGGACTGTCGAGAATAAAAAACGGGTGGGGTGCTCAAGGGCTTTGCTGCGGCCGCCTGACGGTCTGACCGTAGCTCGGGTGCAGGGGCAGCAGCAGGCCTGTGATGCTGTAGGTCTGGGCCCACAGGTGACCCCGCGGCCGAGGAGTGGTCCCCGTGGAGCGTGTGCTCCAGCACCTGCGGTGAGGGCTGGCAGACTCGCACGCGCTTCTGTGTGTCGTCCTCCTACAGCACGCAGTGCAGCGGGCCCCTGCGGGAGCAGCGGCTGTGCAACAACTCCGCTGTGTGTCCAGGTGGGCGGCGCGCCGTGGGGGGCGGGGGAATAACAGGAGCAGGGGGCGGGGCGTCCGGGTCAGAGGGCGGGGCATCAGGGGCGGGTGACCGGGCTGCGGGCTCGGGCAGACAGGGGTCGCAGAGTGCTTTGTTCCTTCCGTAGTGCACGGCGCCTGGGACGAGTGGTCGCCTTGGAGCCTGTGCTCCAGCACCTGCGGCCGCGGCTTCCGGGACCGCACGCGCACCTGCAGGCCACCCCAGTTTGGAGGCAACCCCTGTGAGGGCCCGGAGAAGCAAACCAAGTTCTGCAACATCGCTCTGTGCCCTGGTAGGTGAGAGGGAGGTCGCTGGGTGAGGTGGGACAGGGGCGGGAAGGGAAGGGAAGGGCCCAGTGGGCCACCGGCCAGCCCTGCCCTGGGAGCCCCGCTTTGCCCGCTCAGACCCACCTGCTAGGGGGCTCAGGTTGGAAGCTCAGGCTGTGATCAGGCTGAAGGTTGGAGACCTTGGGGCGTTCTCACTCGCGTACCGTGGGCGTTGGGGTGATGGGCCCTCTTGGGTGTCACACCCATGCCTCAGACTTCGTGGGGGGGGCCACACCTGTGGGGTGTTCACGCCTGTGCCCCAGGCTGGGTGTGGGCCCTGGGTGTTCACGCTGCCTTCCTGTCCCCTTCATCCCCTGGGCCGGGCAGTGGATGGAAACTGGAATGAGTGGTCAAGCTGGAGCTCGTGCTCCGCCAGCTGCTCTCAGGGCCGGCAGCAGCGCACGCGCGAGTGCAACGGGCCTTCGTACGGGGGCGCCGAGTGCCAGGGCCACTGGGTGGAAACGCGAGACTGCTTCCTGCAGCAGTGTCCAGGTCAGGGCCATGCTCCAGGGCCTGCGGGTGGGGGGATCTGGTGGGCGTGAGCCACTCGGGAGGGGTGAGACCTTGGGGGGCTCCTGGTGGGCCCTTGTACACGGCCCTGGGGGTGTGGGGGGCGGGGGGGGTGACTGTGAGGGACCAGTGCACAGGAGGCATTTGTCTGATCCTGTATCAGTCTGGGCTCTGGCTTCCCCGTCCTGGGTCTCGACTTCTTTCTCCTCGTGGCTTCCTGCCCCTGCGTCCCTGTGTCCGCACCCTCCTCACCCCCATCCTTGTGGCTCTGTGCATGGCCGTGTCCCACAGTGGACGGGAAATGGCAGGCCTGGACGCCGTGGGGCGGCTGCAGCGTCACGTGTGGAGGTGGCACGCAGCGGCGGGAGCGCGCCTGCTTGGGGCCCTTCTTCGGGGGAGCAGCCTGCCGGGGCCCACAAGATGAATACCGGCAGTGCAGTGCCCAGCGGTGTCCCGGTGAGCTTCCCGCACTCCCACCCCACCGCTGGACTCTGGGGAGGGGCCTCCTGAGTGGCGGGGGAGGGAGCTTGGAGCTTAGTTCTGCTGGGGAAAGCCTCCCCCTCGTGAGGGTAGATGTCTCGCGAGGGCCTTGGCCTTCCTGACCCTGTTGCCAGGTCTCGGCCCACCCCCCGTGCCCCACCCACACTCACGTGTCTAGCCCCTTGGCAGAGCCGCATGAGATCTGCGCTGAGGACAGCTTGGGCGCTGTGATCTGGAAGGAGACCCCGGCCGGAGAGGTGGCTGCAGTGCGGTGTCCTCGCAACGCCACAGGTGAGGGCCGGTGGGGCAGGTGTTGTGCAGGGCTCTTGTCCTTTCCTCACAGAGGTGCAGGGGAGGCACCGAGATGCCCCTTCAGGCCCGCCCACGGAGCTGTCAGCTCAGGGCACGTGGCCCAGACCCTGCCCAGGCAGCCCTGTGCACACAGAGGCTAGCACAGTACAGGCGGGGGTCCGGGGCCGCCGCGTCCTGAGAGCTCACCAGGAGCCAGCGCCAGCACGAAGCCCTTTAGTGCGATGTCCCACAAAGTCACCCATTTACACGTGGGAAACTGAGGCACAGAGGAGTTAACACACTGGCCCTGGGCTTGGGGGCCATTAAGTAGGAAATTGGCTTTGAACACGGTCATCTTAATCCCCGTGCAGCCCTGTGGAGTGATGGGAGGTGTGGAAGAAGCAGGTTGGGCTCCCAGAAGGGGCCGGACGCATCAAGCTTGGCTTGGTTTTCTTTGCCCCTCTTATCTGAGGAGTGCATGCAGTTTTGTACCCCTGTTTGCTGTGTGACATCCGGGAAGTGACTTAACCTCTCTGAACTTTGGTTTTCCTACTGTAAAACAAGTGTGTTGTGAGTTCCCCACCACCCGACAGGGCTGGTCCACGTGGTAGAGGCTGTGTATTTCCAGCTGTGGTTATAGCCCCCCTACCCAGAATAATACATGTTCTGGGTAGCGTCTTACAAATACAGGGAAGGCAAATGAATAAAATACACGTCACGGACTGGTGTGACTCCCCTGGCCTCTTGTCTGCATGTGTGGCCTCTCGTCTGGACTCTGCGCCATGCTGTGCAGCAGGTGTCCTGTCCTGCCCCGTGGCTCCTGTTGGGTGACAGGGTTGTGGCAGTTCCCTAAGGTCATCACCGCTGTGTGTGCACAGCTGTGCCTGGCTCCCTGGGAGTAAGTTCTGAGTCATAGGCTGTGCCTGTGTTCCAGGCCGTTGACACCTGATGCCAGTCAGCCCCGAGGCTGCCCAGTGTCCGCAGCACACCCGGGCCATCGGGGGCCCCCTGATCCCAGGGGTGGAGCTAGGCAGGGGCCAGGCCGTTGGGTTCTCCCTGGGGCTCTGGATAGGAAGGGGCCCGAGGAGAGGCCCTGGGCTGAACACTGAAGCCCCTCACTCGGCCCAGGGCTCTGCCTCCACGCCAGTGGGATGCCTGCAGGTTTGGCTCCTGCCAGGTGCCAGTGCTTGGCCTGTGGCGTCTGCTCAGAAATGCTTCGAGTGAGGGAATTCCCTGGCGGTCCAGTGGTTAGGACTCCGAGCTCTCGTTGCTGAGAGCCGGGGTTCAATCCCTGGTTGGGGAGCTAAAATCCCACAAGCCACACGGCCAAACAAAACAAAGCAAAGCAACAAACAAACAAACACTTAAAAAAAGAAATGTTTTGAGTGAAAGAAACTAAGGGATGCCTGGCCCCCACGCCAGCTCTGCTCTTGGAATGAGGCCACAGGCGAGCACCTGCCCCTAGGGCTGCAGGGTCTCATCCAGAGGGGCTTGTGCCTGGGAGCCGGGGGTGGGCCTCCCACCCGGGACATGGGCATCTACCAGAGAAGTGGGAGACGGAGCTGACCCACCGTCTCCGCAGGCCTCATCCTGCGACGCTGTGAGCTGGACGAGGAGGGCATCGCCTACTGGGAGCCCCCGACCTACATCCGCTGTGTCTCCATCGACTACCGGAACATCCAGATGATGGTGAGGCCGGCCCCGGGGTCTCCCGCCCCACCCGTCACTCCAGGGCTCGCCTCTGCCCTCCGTCCTCAGACATAGCCCTGTGTCCCCAGTGGCACACCCTGTGGACGTGAGTCAGCCACGGCCGCTGGCTGCGGGCTGCAGAGGACCCTCTGGGCATGGGAGGTCCTTGGTACCTGCAGTCATGGCACTCATACCCTCCACCTCCCCAGACCCGGGAGCACCTGGCAAAGGCTCAGCGTGGGCTGCCCGGAGAGGGGGTCTCCGAGGTCATCCAGACACTGGTAGAGATCTCCCAGGACGGGACCAGCTACAGCGGGGACCTGCTCTCCACCATCGATGTCCTGAGGAACATGACAGAGATCTTCCGGAGGGCGTACTACAGCCCCACCCCGGGGGATGTACAGGTGGGCGCCCAGGAGGGCGGTCCTCCCCCCCAGCGTTAGACGGAGCCCTGACCCCAGATGGAGCTCTGACCCTGGTCCCACGCTGAGCCCTGACCCTGGGCGCGTTCTGGGCCGTGATTCTGTGCCTCATCCTCTGCTCACTGGCCTTTCTCCCTCTTCCTTTCAGAACTTTGTCCAGATCATCAGCAACCTGCTGGCGGAGGAGAACCGGGACAAGTGGGAGGAGGCCCAGCTGGTAGGGATGCCAGTCCGGGACCCTTGCGGCCAGAGCAGCAGGATGGGCGCGGGCCTCTCTGGTGGCTCCCTGAGCCCCAGGCCAGCTCAGGGTGGGGTCTTGGGTTCAAATCCCAGCACAGCCTCTGCCAGTCTCGTGACTTTGAGGACGTCACTTATCCTTCCGGGCCTCGGCTTCCCCGCCCGTCAGAGGACAGCGGCGCACCACGCGGGGCTCGGGGAGGGGCGTGAGAAAACGTGTTGGCCGTGGGGTACACGTGGGCGTTTTCTCATCTGGAGAAATTGGTCCGCCTCCCTTCCTCCCAGGCTGACCTGGAACCTGCCAATACTCCTGTGCCCAGGGCAGCACCCGGAGTGGGGACCGCAGTGGCCGGAGAGCCTCCGCCCTCCTCCCAGCTGGACCCCTGGCCACCGGGCTGGAGCGCAGCGGCCCCTCTGGGCTCAGGGTTCTCGTGCACACAATGGCGATGGAGACTCAGGTCCCCATCTGCTTCCCAAGTCAGGTCCAGAGCCCTGCGGGGCTGGGGAGTGACCGACAGGGCCCTGATGAGGAGGGAACAGACGAGGGAAGGAGGCCGGCGGAGGCAGAGCAATGAGAGGGCGTGTCCCTGCTGCGGCGCAGGGGTCTTTGGGGACCCTGAGCTCCGGTTGTCGACGTTCTCGGCGGGGCTGCTCCCCGCTATGTCCCTGACCCCCGCCTCCCCTCCAGATGGGCCCCAACGCCAAGGAGCTGTTCCGGCTGGTGGAGGACTTCGTGGACGTCATCGGCTTCCGCATGAAGGACTTGCGGGACGCGTACCAGGTGACAGACAACCTGGGTAAGCCCAGCCCTCGCTGCGCCGACCTCCAGGCCCCTGCCCCGCAGTCATGGGCAGGGCGGTTTGGCCTCAGTCTCCTTGTCTATAAACAAGCAGCGCCAGATGCCTCCTGCAGGACCCCCGGGCCGGGTTCTAAGATGACCTCTGTGTCCTCAGGTGCACAGACCCGAGTCTTCTGATGATGGTCTGATGTGACCCCGGGAGGGGGTCGGCGTAGGGGCTCTCAGACCCATACAAGGTCCTGGAGACCTTGAATCGTGGGACACACCAGGAAGTCCCTTGCTTCCACCTCCCTGGGGCTGGGGGCCCACTTGTACTTGTCCCCACCCCGCCCCGGGGCCCCCAGTGCAGGGACCTTGAAGGCAGGACTCCGTGGTCCTCCGCTCCCCGAAGTGCCTCGTCACAGGGGCCTGGCTCCACCCAGCTCCGTGGCACTGAGCGACTCTCTCTGATGGGAAGGCAGGGGCGCTGGCCTTGTGGGTCCGAAGGAGCAGTAAGTGGGCCGGGACCCGAGAGCTCGGTGGCGACCGTCGGCACAAATACTAGAGCAGTTACATTTAACGATTGTCATCCGCGTTCTCTTAAATAGCTCTTTTGGGCCTCATTTGTCAAGTCCTCCCTGTTTTGGGGTGCTCCCCAGACAATCTCCATTGTCAGGGTTCCTCCTCACAGTGGGGCACCCAGGAGTGGGCGCTGGACCCGGCTGTGGTCCTGACAGCACCAAGGAGGGAGATTGTCGCATCCCTTGCAGAGACACTCGGGCTTCTAGTGACATATCCTAGCTCAGCTGTGCTGCCTTAGCACACACCTGGGGACCTGCCTGGGCCGGGACAAACGTTTGCTAAACTGCAGGTTCCCAGAGTGCTGGCTGGCCCTGCCTTTCTGCCTTAGAGCCCAGGACCCCAGAGCTGGGAGACCTCTGAGGCCAGGGGATCAGGGACAGCCATCATCTCGCAGGTGGGGAGACTCGGGCCTGCGGGTCAGGTGCTAATGGAGGTCACCTGGCAGGTGGGATCAGTGGTGGCACCAGGCCGGCTGGGACTTCCTTGCCTTCCTTCCCTTCCTCGCCGGGCTGACTGGGCCTTTCTTCACGGTGAGATGGGAGTGGCCCAGAGAGGGGAGGGCTTTTATGCAGCCTTGCGTGAGCGGGCATGGGACCGGGTGGCTACTGCAGCTTTCAGCCCCCCTGGCCCAGGACCTCACTGTGGAGTCTGGTTCCCCAGCCGCCCAGCCCCGCCCGTGGTCCCTGGAGGGGCGCTCACGGCCCACCCTTTGTCACCAAAGGAGGCCCTGGACTCCTTCCCATTAGTCCTCATTAGCCATCCCACCCCACGCACCCTCACACCCCCAATCACCCCCTAGCCCCCCCATACTCACACACCCATGTACCCCACACGCCTACACACCCTACACATTGTGCACCCCATGTACCCATACATCTCATGCACCCTGTATACCCTACACCCTCAATTCACTCCTACACCCCTCATATACTCACATACCCATGTACCCTACACCCCGTGCGCCCCCTGCACCCCAAACACCGTGCACTCCATGCACCCCCCTTCACCCCCTATACCCCACGCATATACTCACACACCCCATGTACCCTGCGCACCCATGCGCCCTGTACACCCCACGCACCCTGCATACCCATACGCCCTGTACACCCCATGCACCCTACACATCATACACTCCCTACGCCCTGCTGCTGGAACACCTGCCCCAGGAATCCAAGCAGCCTAACCTTCTCCAGGGGCCTCCAGAGGCCACCTCCTCAGGGAGGACTTCCTGACCACCTTGTTTGGAAGTGCCCCACCCAGGGGTCATCACTGCCCAACAGACCACAGTCCATCTATTTCTTCTCTACTTGGGTCACTGTCTGTTTCCTCCGCTCCCTGTCAGCTCTGGGAGAGGGTCTCACTTTCCTCTGCACCCTCAGCGTTAGAACAGTCCCAGGCACATGGTTGGGGTTCGGAAGCGTGTGGCGCGGATGAATTTGCTTATTCGTTCTGTCCTTGGTGAGGGCCTCAGCCACAGAGGGCCAGCCATGTGCTGGGCTGGGCGCCCAGAGAGGGCCGCCCGTCCCTCTTGCAGGGAAGGTGCCCTGGGCCCCAGAGCTGACCACACAGGTGCAGGGAGGGCATGGCCAGTGGGGGAGGGGGGCACGGCCGGGTAAGCCAGGCCTGGAGGGGTACAGGAGTGCGGGCAGGTGCTGCACAAACAAAGGTATGGAGGTGGGCATCAGCTGGTCAGTGGGGTTTTGCTGGGGAAGAGGCCCCAGGGTTGGGGGAAGGCCAGGTGACAGCCGGGCAGGTGAGGCTGTTGGTTCCTAAGCCCCTACCCCTTCCCCCTACACCTAAGGCCGCCCCGGTGCAGACCCCGACCCAGGCCGTGGGTGCTGGGTGAGGGGAGCAGTGTCTGCCTGGAGTGAGTGGGCCTGGAATGAAGGGGCTCGGAGACGATGGGACCCCACCCCACCCCCTCCTGTCCTCCCAGGCCCGCCTGCCGCTCCACCTCTGGGAAGCCTGGGGCGGGGCTGGACAGAGCCCACTGGGGCTGGTGTCTTCAGGAGGCCTGCCAGGCGCCCACAGGGAGAGCTCGGGAGAAACAGCTACACGCTGCCAGCTCTCCCTGCCCTGGCCTCTCCCCATACGTGCTGTGTCCCCGCAGCCCGTCCCCCTCCACCCTGCGTGGAGCCCTTCCCCATACCCAGCACCTTCCTTCCCGGGTCCCCACTCCACCTTGGTCCATCTGTTGGCCCCTTTACAGTCCCGGCCCTGTGAGGGGGGATCCGTCCCTGTCCCTGTTACAGAGCAGAGCCCAAAGGGGGAGGGCTGGGCTCCAGTGTCCCAGGGAGGGGCACCAAGGTGGACACCACGCCCTGTGGGTCCCTCTGTGGCCGCAGACCTGCCCACAGAACCCGTCTCTGGCACCTCTGGGGCCACGGTGACTGGGTCCAGGCCTGCGTCCTCATAAGGGCCATAGGGCTCCTGCTGGGGTGGGAGTGTCATTTGAGGGCTTGGAAGGAACCAGGAAGCCGCCCGGGCCCTGGACCTCATGGGGAGGCTGGTGTCAGGCTCCCTCCTGGCTGGGTGGCCCCATGCGCGCTGCACCCACTCTGAGCCGGGAGCACCCCCATGTCATGGTCCTGGGCTCCGGGGCCCACTCCCCGTCCCAGGGCCGAGGCTCCTCTCGTGAACCGGCTTCGCGTCTCACTGTCTCTGTCTCCCTTCGTCTCTGTCACCTCTCACTCCCTCCCGAACCCCAGTTCTCAGCATCCACAAGCTCCCGGCCAGCGGAGCCACGGACATCAGCTTCCCTATGAAGGGCTGGCGGGCCACGGGCGACTGGGCCAAGGTGCCAGAGGACAGGGTCACTGTGTCCAAGAGCGTCTTCTCCACGGGGCTGGCAGGTGAGGAGCCTCGGGGTGTGGGAGGGGCCCCCCAGAGTCCGAGGCTACCCCCCAGGAAGTTCCTTCTGGAGTCTGGCCTGCTGCTTCAAGAGCTAGGGTGGCGTCCGTTTCTTCTCAGTGTTCCCCAGGTTGCCCCCTCCTCCAGGAAGCCCTCCCTGCCCTCCCTGTGTTGGGAGACTCCCAGGCAATCTTGGCTGAATGGACCGATGGACGCCCTCACCACAGGGAGGGAGAGGGTCTTGCCTGGGTCACACAGAAGGTGACTCTGGTTCCCAGGAAGATGAACTGTGCCCTGCCAGCCCCGGGTCTCAGGAGTCACTCCGGGGGACCCAGGCAGTCCCCCCAGCTCCAGGCAGTGCTGCGTCCGCAGTCGGTGGGGGGAAACACACTCCCCTTGCCCAAGCAGGGTCCTGGTTTGTGGGTGGCCGGGAGGAGGGTGACCGCGGTGCTCTCTTCCAGAGGCTGATGACTCGTCTGTGTTCGTGGTGGGCACCGTGCTCTATAGAAACCTGGGCAGCTTCCTGGCGCTGCAGAGGTGGGCACCGCGGGCACGCGGGGTGGGGGTCAGGGAGGCCAGGCCTGGGGGAGGTGAGGGCACAGGGCTCCCGACCCCGACACGGCCCGCCGGCTCTCCCCCAGGAACACGACCGTCCTGAACTCCAAGGTCATCTCGGTGACCGTGAAGCCCCCTCCCCGCTCCCTGCTCACACCCCTGGAGATCGAATTCGCCCACATGTACAACGTGAGTGCCCTCCGTGTGCACGTCTGCGTGCGCATGCCCCTCTGCCTGATCCCACGTGTGGTGCGTGCTCACACGTCCCCACCTCGCGTCAGCCTTGAGGGAGAGCTCCTTTACGCCCGAGTGACAGGTGGGGATGCAGGCTGGCAGAGCTGCGGGGACTTGCCCAGGGTCACCCAGCAGGGCTGTGTGGGAGCTGAGGCTCAGCCCAGCCCCGTCGGCCTGGCCGTTCCCTCGGGGAAGAGAGAGTTGTCCTCTGCTGAGAAACGCACCTGCCCCGGCCTCACGGACCCTCTACACCCTGCTCCTTGGGGCTTTCCCTCGGGCCTCAGAGCAGCCGGTGCCACGAAGCCCTGGGACCAGCCGAGCGCCGGGAGCCGCCCCGGTTACCCAGCCAGGACAGGGCGGCGCCGGGCCAGGTTGTGGGAAGAGCCGGGCCTGCCTTTCCCGCTGTGAGGCCTTGGGGCTTTGCTCAGCCTCTCTGTGCCTTGGCTTCCCTCCCTTACAAGTGGGAACCCTGCTGTCACCGCACCGCAGCCCTCGGGACGGGGGTGTCTGCTGAGCCCCACCTGTGCCCCCGGCCCCAGGCTTTCGGCGTTAGCCCGTTTTGCGTTCAGCTGGACTGGTCAGCGGGGCGTCTAGAGTTGGGCTTCGGCCGCTGCTGCCCAGCTCTGCTCAGAGAGGGGACAGAAGATACCCAAAGCCACACAGCAGGGCTAGGGGCTGAGCCAGTCCCTTCCCTGCTCTGGGCCTCAGTTCCTCCTCCTAAAACTCTGTCTCTGGGGAACAGCGGAGGGAGGGCGCCTGGCACGCCCACGGGTGGACCCCACAGTGACCCTTGGGTGCGGCTCATAGGGCGGCAGGTGGCCTGACCCCTCCCCTCTCTCCAGGGCACCACCAACCAGACCTGTATCCTGTGGGATGAGACGGATGTGTAAGTTCATCTGGGCTTTGTGGCCTCGGCCCGACTTGGTGGGCGGATGGGGGAGGAGGCTGACCCAGTAGGGGAGGGACACGGGCTTCGGGTTCAGGGCTTCCGACCGTCCCCCCGACCCCGTCAGTCAAGCACGGTCTCTCCCCGCCTAGTTCAGGCTCTGAGGCAGCAGGGGGCCCACCCAGCCGGCCTCACACTCCTCCCAGGGAAGTCCACGGTCAGGGGTCCCGAGGGGTGTGGAAGTCCCCCGGACCAGGAGCGCCGCCACTGACCGGGGCAGCTGGGTGACACCCAGAGGGGTCAGAGAGGAAGCAGAGGCGGGGGCTTCTGGGGTCCCGGGCCCAGTTTCCTGTGCGGCACGTGGCGCAGGCCTGCGCGCAGTGCGGAGAGCACAGGTGGGCGCGGGGCATCGGTCTGGACTGGCCGGGCTGTGATTCGGGGTCACGGGGCCGTGTGGGCACCCAGAGCAGGGTGTCCTCCCAGACACAAGGAGGCAAAGGGAAAGGTGGGTGGGGTCTCGTGTACTCACAGGGAAGAGTTTGCAAAGGCCCTAAAGTGGGGGCGGCCCTCAGAGGGGAGGAGGGTCAGAATCTGGGGAGACCGGGCAGGAGAGAGCTTAACGTCTGGCTCCTGATGGGCCAGGTGGGCCTGGGGAGGGCTGGGCCTTCCCCCCAAGGGGTAGTCAGAGAGCTGCGTGTCA
This sequence comes from Orcinus orca, assembly GCF_937001465.1. Classification (NCBI taxonomy): domain Eukaryota; kingdom Metazoa; phylum Chordata; class Mammalia; order Artiodactyla; family Delphinidae; genus Orcinus; species Orcinus orca. Next base: position 85,900,310 of record NC_064575.1, read on the forward strand.
TTGTTACCACCCGCCTCCCTCAGCCCTGGCACCGCCAGTCCCCAGGCCAGCACCCGGGCCAGGGGGTACATGCGGCGAGTCCCTCGTACTATGGGCAGTGCAGTGACGGAGGTGCGTCCCGGGAGGTCAGGGGGGGCTCCCGGAGTGGCTGGCACTCAAGGAGGACACCTTTTCCCTGAAGAGAACGTGAGGGAGGGGTCTCGGGCAGAAGCACAGTTTGAGCAGAAGTGTGGAGGTCGGAAGGTACGGGGGGGCATGGCCAGGAAGAACAGGCAGTTAGAGAGGTGCAGGGCTGCAGGGAGGCTGCAAGGGCCATGGGGCCAGTTTGTAGGGGCAGTGTGTCAGGAACTATGGGAACTGTTGGGGAGGGATGTGATCATGATGTATCCATCCATTCTCCACCCACCCATCCATCCACCCATCCCCCATTCATCTATCCATCCACCGACCCACCCTTCTATCCGTCTACCCACTTACCTATCCTCTCACCCACCTATCTACCTATCCACTCAATCATCCACCCATCCACCCCCCATCCATCCACCCATCCACCCCCCCATCCATCCACCCATCCACCCCCCCCACCCATCCACCCATCCATCCACCCATCCACCCCCCCATCCATCCACCCATCCATCCACCCATCCATCCATCCATCCTTCCACCCACCCACTCACTCATCCACCCATCCACCCCCCCACCCATCCACCCATCCATCCACCCATCCACCCCCCCACCCATCCACCCATCCATCCACCCATCCATCCACCCACCCACCCACCAATCTACCCATCTACCCACCCACCCACCCACCTATCCCCCAGTGATTACTGACCACTGAGAAGGCACTCCTCTACAAGGTCCTGGCCCTCAGCCTCCTCCTGTGCCTGATGAGTAGGAACAGGAAATTAGGAACATATAGATCCCTGTGAAACTGTCAGGGCATGCCACGTGCCAAGAAGTGGAGGCAGTGGATCTAGTGGCAGGTGGGGCGAGGTGCCTTTCGGAGCAGGTTCACAGAAACCTCTCTAGGGTGGTGTTTGAGCAGAGGCCTGACACAGCACTGTACACATGGGTGTCTGGGGACAAGCATTTTGGCAGAAGGAACAGGCAGTGCAAAGGCCCTGTGTGTGCAGGGAGTGTGCAGGGCCATAGGGCAGACTGCACTGCCCTTTCCCACTCTGGCTCTGAGGGTGTGAGGACAGGGTCTGGGGCCGGGAGCTGGGCTGGGGGAGAGCTGGGGCGGACCCTGGGAAACTGGCCCTCTGGCTTTGGTTGTCGTCGACTGTTTTTCTCTGGATTTCGCAAGCGGCATAAACTCTTTGTACAAAATGGGGTATCAGAACAGAAAAGGGTGAAAAAAGAAGAAACAAGAAAGAGGGCCCACGTTCTCACAGTACCCAGGCTGGACCCCCTGGCCGTCGTGGGAGGTTGTGCAGCGGCTGCAGTCCATCCCTGATGTCAGCACAAGCCCCTCCCCACAGCCCAGAAACCCTCCCAACAGGCTGTTCAAAGGCTGCCCGGAGCTCCCCGGCGGTGCCCGGTTCACCCAGCGGCCCAGCATCCTCGCTTGGACAGCGCCGCTCACATTTCTGTTTGTTTCCTTGCCTTTGAGTCCCCCAGACCATTTCAAGGTCTTGGTAGTAAGTTGCTTTCCAGAGAGGTGGACCCGTCCCCTTTGCTGTCCCAGGGCAGCAGGTCGTGAGAGGTCTGGCCAGCCCAGTGTCAAGTTCACTGTCCTTTGGGGCTGCATAGTCTGGGGCAGATTCCACCCTCCAGAAGCCTCGGCCTTCCATCCCCGTGGCGGAGTCTGCCTGCTTGCGTGTGAGAGCAGAGTGGGGGAAAGGACAGCGGCCAGGTCCATGGGGTGCTCACCCCTGGCCGTGGCCTCCACTTGCCCTTCCTCCCTCAGGTGTGGGGAGCCCACCCACTGCCCCAGGCCTGCTTTGCCCACCGCTGGTCGCCTCTGGATAGATGGGATTGTTAAGCTCTCTGCACCTCGCTCCAGGTCCCTGAGCACAGTGGGAAGGTGACAACAGCTGTGCTGTGTTTGAAGCCCCCTGAAGTGCATTTTGCCCACAAGCTCCCTGTTCAGTTCTGGGTGCAGCCCTGGGAGCCCTGCTGACTGTTCCTGTTACCGCTGGGGAATCTGCGGCTCCAGAAGGACTGTGGTCCAGCTCAGAGTGGGGACGAGGCATCTGCTGCAGAGCTGGACAGCCGGGGACCCAGAGGCTGACAGTGGGGGAGGGGGGCCACGGGAGAGGGGGGCTGGCTCTGTCCCCTCCCCCGCCCTCCCCCCATGCTCTGTGCGGGACAGCACCTCCTTCCACCGCAGGGCGGGGCCACTTCTCACATAAATGGGCTCAAAGGAGCCAAGGGTTTCCCAGGTGACCTGAAATGGGGACCAGGGACAGGGCCCCAGGTCTGTTTCCACCAGTGTGCCCAGGGATCAGGTCTGTGCTGGTGTGGGCTTGTGTTTGTGTGTGTTTGGATGAGAAAGGGTCTCACGTGTCTGCAGAATTCTGTGTGTGTGGGGCGTGCCAGTGGGGGGTGAGAGCCGTCAGTGACCATCAGCTGAGAAGTAGTGATCTCTGACCCATGACTGGGCCCCGGTCACTGAAGGAGCCTAGTTTCCCAATCCCAGGCTGAGCCCTTGTCCTGGTCCCACGCTGAGCCCTGAGCCTGGTCACCTGCTGAACCCTGATCCTGGTCACACTCTGAGCCCTGACCCTGGTCACACTCTGAGCCCTGGCCCTGGTCACACTCTGAGCCCTGGCCCTGGTCACACTCTGAGCCCTGGCCCTGGTCTCACGCTGAGCCCTGACCCTGGTCACACTCAGAGCCCTGACCCTGGTCACACTCTGAGCCCTGGCCCTGGTCACACACTGAGCCCTGACCCTGGTCCCACGCTGAGCCCTGACGCTGGTCCCACTCTGAGCCCTGGCCCTGGTCACCTGCTGAACCCTGATCCTGGTCACACTCTGAGCCCTGACCCTGGTCCCACGCTGAGCCCTACCCTGTGTCTCATCTGGAGTCATCACGCATGTTCACGTGTAGTCGTTCACGTGTCATGTGCGTGGAGGGCTGCCTCCTCTTCCAGCCACACGTAACAGTCCAGCATGTGACACAGTCGTCTTGGAAAGTCTGAGTCAGAGGCTTCCACCCACAGGGCAGACCCCCTCCTACCTCGCCCCCAGCTGTACACACACACAGACTCAACATTTACAGCCGAGGCGACTGCTCACAGCGAGGCTCAAGGCCACCCCCCCCTCACCCCCTCACCCCTACGCCAGCCTGACCAGTGGCAATGAGGGCCTTGGGAGCAGGGCTGTTAAGGAGGGAAAGGGGGACTTTGCAGAATTCTCCAATGTTTAGGGGGATGGAGGGGTGGATGGGGGGTGGAGGATGGGGGCGTCGGTAAGTGGATGGATGGATGGAGGGTGGATGGGTGGGTGGATGGAGGATGGGTGCAGGGAGGATGGGCTGGTGGTGACGGGGGTTGATGAAGGGCAGGAGCACATCCCTGGAGTTAAGTTCTGTGGTTCTGAAAGGACAGCTCCCTGGATCTCTCACTGGTAGAAGCTGCAAATATTTTGCAGTTTCCTTTTTAAAAACAGACAAGAGTTACATAGAGCATAAAAGTCAGAGCTGGCAAGATCCTCGGGAATCACTTGCTCCGCCCTCACTTGGAAATGGTGTAGCTGAGGCCCGGTGTGGGGACGTCAGGCCAGGCCAGGCCAGGCCTGGGCCACACGCGCTCCACGGTGCTCGTCCTGCGGCGCCAGCGTTTCTTTCGGGAGGTGTTTTGCCCGATACCAGTCCCGCGTGGGCTCCAGGGAGGGCAGGGTCCTATGCCCACTGTGTCTTGTGCTCCTGGGCCCACACTCAAGTCAATGAAGGCTCTGAGAAGTCCTGCAACAGCCTCCTCTTCAGTCGGGTTGGGGCGCTTGGCACCCTTACTCTGTAACTTGAGCCGGCAGAGCAGATGCTGGGACAGGCTGGTGGAGGGCGTGATGTTCCCGCAGAGTCTGTGGGGTCCTTTCCCGAAACCTGAGCCCACTCCAGGCACCTTCAGAACCCTCTCGTTTACTCACACAAGCTTTCTGTCCGGCTGAGGACTGGGGCTCAGAGTGACAAGCCCAGGGTCGCCCTCTCCCCGCCCGTGCCGACCCCCAGCCCTGCTGGGTGCAGCTGTCCTGGGGGACGCTGAGGACCCAGGCCCAGCCCCCTCCCTGGGGTCCTTGCCCAAGTACGTGTCCTGGTCCCTTTAAGAGCCTTGCCCCTCCCCCATCCTTGGTTTCCTTGGAGAGGGCGGTGAGGGGCCAGGCCGAGGGGGGCAAGCGGAAGGGAGTCTTGGCAGGGTCCCCAGGTCGCTGTCGGCAGCCGGTTCCCAGCCCAATTTCTCCCACGCCGGCTGGTTCCTGATGGGGGCAGAGGAGGCCGGCAGAGGGGGACACGGAGGGGGACGGGGTAGGAGACGGCTCGACACAGAAGGCCTCCCTGGTGGCCTGGGTAGGGCCTCGGGATCCACGTCACCAGTGAGCACGGGAGGGAGGTGGGGAGACGTGCTCTGCTCCCCCCACCTGGATGGGGGCTGGGGCTGGGGGAGGGGTGCAGAGCTGCTCCCAGAGGCGAGACCACCCACCCGTCCTAGCCTCTGCTCTGGACTCAGCCCAGCCCCTTCCCCAGCGCCCGTCCCTTCTCTGAGCCGCCCCCTACTTCGTCCTTGGGGAGCAGGGGGGCTGGCAGAGGCCCACGGTGGGCCTGCCCTCTCTTCGAGGGGCGTCTGAGCCCCGGGCCTGCGTGTTCCCTGCCGGCTTTGGGAGCTGGAACGGACAGACAGCCATGAGGTCACGGCCCAGGGACAGCAGCTGTGCTCTGAACCTGGGGCAGTGAGCGTCCCCACTGCCTTGCTGGCAGCCCAGCTCCGCAGCCACCGCCGGCCGCCCCATGGGCCCCTCGCCACTCCCCGCTTTGGTGCCGCTGGAACACTTGGCGCCTTTGTCCGCGGTCCCCGTGCACTCTTCTCCAGCCTCAAAAGCCACCTGCTCCTGGAGGCCTTTCTGCCTGTTTTTCTGCATCCCCAGCCCTGTCCCCTTCCTCCCAGCTCTGACCCCCATTTGCAGCAACTCCGTGTATCCGCAGAGTGTGAGGCCCGCCGCGCAAGGCCTGGGTCTCCTCATGCAGCCGGCCACCTCCCCCGCCCAGCGGGCGCACAGGAAGCCCTCGGGAGGGCTCATTCTAACGGCCCCTGCCCTCGCCCTCTTCTTCTTCCGGCTGGAAATAGCACTGCTGGGCTGGAAAGAGCACTGCTGGGCCAGTGGCGCCCTGGTGAGGCGCGTCTGGGGAGGGGGGCAGGGTCCGGTGCCAGGAGCAGGCTGGGAGCATCACAGACGTGTGCTTGAGGGTCGGGGGGCTCTCCTGAGCGTGGGGGGCTTTCCGGGGCGGAGTCAGGGCCCATGAGTCTCCTGCTAGGCGTGTCCAGCTGCGTCCCATCCCTGTGCTTTCCCACCAATGCGGGGCCCCATGTGTCTGGGTGCCCCTGTGTCAGTGGTGTGGGTGTGCGCCCCTATGAGCGTGGTGTCCATGGAGATTCGAGGGTGAGGCGCCGGGGCTGATGGGTCAGGGGAGGCACAGGATGTGGCCAGCCCTGAGCTCCCGGGGGCTGCTGGATGGGAGCAGGGGCCATGCCGGGCAGTGCTGGGTGGCTCGGTGTTGGGAGGGTGCCAGGGTGCACCGGGCAGCTGCGGGTGGGGGCAGGTTGAGTCAACCACGTTGTCTTCCCTGGTCAAGTGGCCGAGGGGTCAGCGGAGTGTGGCACCGCCGGGGCCTGGGGCTGGGCGGGGCCCCTTCAAGGCCTCGCCTCCTCCTTGCCTCCTGTGCCCTCACTGGTGATGGCGGCGCTGGGGAGACAAGGAGGAGAGCCTGGCGTTGCCCTCAGGGAGGAGGGGGCGCCCACAGGGAGGTCAGTGCCGGGCCCTGAGCGCACGGGGCAGTGCCAGGAAGTGGGGAGGGTGCTCAGTTCCCTCCTCCACTGAGACCTGGGGGCTCCAAGAGGGGCCACCTAGGGGGAGGGGGACAGCTGCCTGTTGGGCCACTTGGTGCAGGGAGGGCGCAGGTGAGGACAGAGCAGGGGCCTCTCCGGGAAGGACCAGGCCTGGCTGGAGACAGAGGTACTCGAGGCCGCTCCTGGCAGGGATTTCATCTGTCTGTCTGTCCTTCTGTTTTCGATGTTCCCGAGCTCCGTGTCTTCATAGTGACGTCAGCCCTCGGTTGAGCACTCACCCACGCCCAGCACTTGGGCCCCCTTCGTCCTCCCAGGAGGAGGGGTCAGTGCGGGGGCTGCCCCTGTCCAGACCCTGCCACCTCCCGCAGGGCCCCCGTCTGCCTCACATCCTCCCAGAGTCCCCCGCACGCCCGGGCTGCCAGGCCTTTGCCCTGCTCTTCCCACAGTGTCACAGGGTCGTTCCATCCGCTCCCTGCGCGGTCGTGTCAGATGGGAGGTGCTTCACCTGGCACATGTCCGGGGCCCTGTGTGACATGGGGGACGGGGCAGAGCTCTCACCTCCAGCCTGGACGCCAGTCCTGGCCCTGTTCTCACTGACGGGTGACTGTGGGCGAGCCCTTTAGCCTCCTTGAGCCTCAGTTTCTGCATCTGTCCAAGGGGCGGCTGCGATTCCTTGACGAGCTGTTGTGTTAAGGAGCTGGACCAGGAAATGCTCAGCAAGTAGACGCTGTCGTTACCCCCACCCCCGCCCCGTTCCAAGAAGCCTGCGGGGGGACAGCAGTGAGCCACTCAGGCAAAGCACGTGCCCTCGGGGGCAGGGGGATGGGGCACGGCTGCCCCACGTGCTGGGAATAAGGGGCCACCTCTAGGAATGGGCTTCCTGGGGAGGGGGAGCTTGGGCTGATGGTGAAGGGTGAGCTGGAGTCCCGGGGCAGGAGGGTAGTAGAGGCCCCCCATGCCCAAGGCGCAGTATGTGCAAAGGCACCGAGGCAGAGAGCATTTGGGGTGCTGGGGTACAAGGGGTCCAGTGAGAGGTGGGCCTGGGGGCCTCCGCCAGCTCCTCTTTTTAGGAGCAGAGAGGGGTGAGCTCTCTGGCCTTGAGGTAATCAAGCACAGGCAGAATGGGACTGGGTTTTGGAAGGACAGAGTGACACTTCCTGGGCACCTGCTCTGGGCCTGGTCCTTCTGCCAAAAGTTCACTCCAAGTTCAGACCAGGCCCCAGACCTCACGCAAGAGGCCTGAGGTTCAGAGTGCTCGAGAGGCTTGCGCGGGTCCCACAGCCCTTTGCGGGTCCTGACCCTGCAAAGCCCTGAACCCGGATGGCCCCAGTGATCTTGAAGAGGCCTGGTGAGGACAGGGCTGGGGGATTGCAGGGTCCCTGCCACTGGGACGGGCCTGGAGGGCGCACGGTGACCCTCCTCCCTCGAGACACTTTCTCCCCTCTGCTCGGGGTGTGCAGTTGCTAGTTTCCTGAGGCAGGAAAGTCTTAATCAAAACCCCAGCTTGGGGCTTCCCTGGTGGCGCAGTGGTTGAGAGTCCACCTGCTGATGCAGGGGACACGAGTTCGTGCCCCAGTCCGGGAGGATCCCACGTGCCGCGGAGCGGCTGGGCCCGTGAGCCGTGGCCGCTGAGCCTGCGCGTCTGGAGCCTGTGCTCCGCAACAGGGAGAGGCCACAGCAGTGAGAGGCCCGCGTACCGCAAAAAAAAAAAAAAAAAAAAAAAAAAACCCAGCTTGCCAGGCGGCTCAGTGGTTTGCTGGTGTGGTATTGGGAGGGCAGGGACTAATGTCCTCATCTCTGCAGGGAGCTGACTAGGGATGCGGGAGGGCAAGATGTGGGGTAGACACAGGAAAACTTGGCAGAGAGGGCAGGGTGACCGTGGGTGTCTTGGCCTTGGTGCAGAGGCACCTGGAAATGGGGGATGATGAAACAAACTTGAGGTTCATCCTGGGAGGCAGGTGAGATAGGAGATGCCTGGAGGGTGGGGTGTGGTCACGGGTGGGATGGATAATGGCAATGGCGTGGTTGCCTGGGTTCAGCCCATCATGGTTGATGGGGCTGGTGGTGAGGCCTCCTGCAAGATGGGTCCCGCCTACACGGTGCCCTGGACGTGGCGGGTTGAGTGTTGGTGATGGGGGTTACCATCACCCTAGTGTTGGTCCACAGACATGGTGCCGGTTCAGAGGTGATGGCAGTCAGGGTGGTATTGCTAACAGCGGAGGTGAGGCTGGTGACCATGGTGATCATGTAATTGTGGTGACCAAAAAGATGGAGAAATGGTGGTGACATGGCAGTGATGATTGTGCTGTTGGTGGTGGTAGTATTGGTGGTGAGAGTGACGGCATTGGAAATGGTGTGTTGTTGATGGTAGTGAAGATGGTGACGGTGGTGGTGATGATAATGTTGGTGCAATGGTAGTGTCGCTGCTGATGGTGTGATTGGTGGTGGTGGTGGCAATGGTGGTAATAATGGTTGTGTTATTGTTGCTGCTGTTAGCGTTGGTAATGGAGATGATGGTGAGGGTGGTAGTAATGATGATGCTATTGATAACATAATGGTGGTGGTGGTGGTGGTGATGGTGTTGCTGGTAGTGGGGATAGTGGAGATGGAGTGGAAATGGTAGCGGTACTTATGATGATATTGACGGTGATGGTGATGGTGATGGTGGGAGTAATGACTGTGGTGATGTTGGTGGTGGTGGTGATGGTGATGGTGATGGTGATGGTGGGAGTAATGACTGTAGTGATGGTGGTGGTGGTGATGGTGATGGTGATGATGGTGATGGTGGGAGTAATGACTGTGGTGATGTTGGTGATGGTGATGGTGATGATGGTGATGGTGGGAGTAATGACTGTCTTAGTGATGATGGTGGTGGTGGTGATGATGGTGATGGTGATGATGGTGACGGTTGTAGTATGTGTCATTCTTGATGCTGACGATGGTGGTGCTGTTGATAATATAATAGTGGCGTTGAAGTTGATCGTGTTGGGAGTGGCGATGGCAGTGATGTGTGGTAATGACAGTACTGATGACGTTGGTGGTGGTGGTGGTAGTAATGATTGTGCTGTTGGTGGTGGTGGCGGTGTTAATGATGTTGCTGATGGTGGTAATGGTGGTGCTGATGGTGTTGGTGGTCGTGATGGTGGTGATGGTGGTGGTGTTGGTAGTGGGGATGGTGGCGATGGAGTGGAAGTGGTGGTGGTATTGATGATATTGGTGGTGTTGGTAGTGGCAATGGTGGTGACGCAGTGGTAATGATGGTCTGATGATGTGGATGGTGGTGGTATTATTGTGTCATTCTTGATGCTGGTGGTGGGGCTGTTGATAATGTAATGCTGTTTGTTTTTCAATGTAGTAATTGTATTTTTATATTAATTTTTATTGGAGTATAGCTGCTTTATACTGTTGTGTT